>NC_063355.1:29993598-30114146 GCF_021869965.1 Rhincodon typus
CACACGACACCCGGTTATAGCCTAACAAGCTTATTTGAAATGACAAGCTTTCACAGCACTGTTCCTTCGTCAGGCGACAAAAGGGCTACGTTCCAAAAGCTTGTGATTTCAAATAAACCTGTTGGACTATACCATGGTGTCATGTGACTTCTGACAGCATTCAGGTTAGAGGAAGGAGGCAACATTGGAGAAGGTGACAACTGATCTGGAACATCAGAAAATAAACTGAGTATGACGAATTAAAGGGAGAAGCATTTTTTTTTTAATAGCAGTAACATTGCCTCTAGTGTACATACTGTAAGCCAAGTTAAGCAAAGATAGTTCAGCTTACTTTGGTTAAATACTGGCATTCAGACAGTGCGACAGATGTGCAAAAAACATGATGCCGGATATAAGTGTGACAACAGGAAATGCACAGAGTCATTCAGCTTATTATTGATATATACACAGACGTACAATGTAAGTGCATGGGCATACTCAGACACACTGCATAATCTGAAAACACCATACTCTCTCAGCTTCTGCGAAGGTTAGGCACTTGCCCAAGTGTTTGAAAACTAGCACCATGCAAGGAACTGGACTTCAGCACACAAATATGTCTTCACCAGGGTATCTTAAGACATGTCAAGCATTTCAGTGTAAAAAAAATTGAGAATTAAAAGTGGATTAGCTCTTCTGACTAACTCATGGTTTCAGAGATGGATCATGATTAAAAATGTCTTTGTATCTAAATCAACTGTTTCAGATTTTTTAAAAAAATTGTCTGTTCTCATTGAAATGACTGAGAAGTAAATCTTGTAAAACAGTGTTTTTTACACAGGCTACACAAAGATCACTAGCCTGGGAAAGGCATCATTACATTGTACTGAACGAAAAAACTGAATTTTATAGATAAACAGACTTCTGATAGACACATTTTCATAGCAATGGTATTTAGCTCAGCACCTGCTTTTGCAAGTTTACAGAAAAATATTTTGCACTTAATCCCCTAAAGCAACCTAAAATATCTCTGTATAATTTTGGCATTTATATACCATTTGCTCACCTCCCTCAACTGCAGAAAGCAAGATTAATTAAACATTAAAAATGTTCAGTTTGGAAAACTGCCAGGCCTCAAACACTTCATTTCACAAGGACACTGTTTGAAGTTTTGATTTTTAAAAAATTCCACGCGGTGCCGTAAATCTATCTACAATGGAAAGTAAAAGAAAAGGGCTTCAAAAAACCTCTGCTTCAAAACATTAATGTTCTGACATTTTCATTCAATGAATGAATATTTCAGCAATTTGAAATATCTCTGCCTTTTTAAAAAAGGTCTCAGTGTCTTGTAGGATTTTTGAAAGCCACATCAGAATTACAATTTGAAGACTAAGGCAATGTCATTCTTTTGGACTTGGAAGTGTTATTTGTGAACTGCATAGTTCCAGCTGGCAGGAATGAGCAAAATTCGAGTTTAACAGGCAAAGAAATTTTTCTATGACAGATTTTTTTTTTGATTTCGGTTCAGGTAGGAACACAGATAAGACACCTATCAAATTTCAACTTGCTGCAATGTCGGACAATAAGAATTCTTTCCCAAATGTACTTATAAAACATTGCAGCAGCGGTTGCTGACAACCTGTATAGAGTGCAGCGTGGGTATGAGGATGGGTACGAGGCACTCAAACAGAACACACCATGTTAATGTTACGTTAATTATATTACTAAGATAGCCAAGTTAAAGACAGTATTTGATTTAGCAGTAATAAAGAGAAAGTGCATTAAATCTGCTGTATTTCAGTTCATTTTTTGAAGAGTGTTGCAGATGGGAAACATTTTTCTGACCCCACATTATCCTATTTACCGATGTCTACTCAAGCACATTTTTCAACAATTTCTAAGTCCTATTTGGTTACTAAAGTGCCAAATCTTTGCAACCTTAATTGTACTGTAAATATTAGTGCTAGTATATATTGGTAAGATGTTATGGAATATATCAAGTACTGTGTGTTTTATAAAGTTGTGGATTATTCAAAAAAGGAGTTTGTGTAAGAAGTCTGCTTTTCTCTCCATTGTGTCATTTCTGTTGCATCAATTCAGCATTCTAAACTATAAAGAAAATAAATATAAAGAGAAACTGCTGGGGCAGTGGGCTGTAGAAGATAAAAGGTGGACATGTGTCATACTACATTCTGTAAATAAACAACTTATCAAGAAAAGGATTTGTGTCTAATTGCATACTTCACCATCTGCCTTGGGATTCAATTAACAAAGGGTTGTTCAAGACACCAGTGCACAGATGAGTAAGGCACGAGTTCTGTCTCATTTCCTCCTAGGCAGCAGCACAGAATGAAAACCTGGCATTCTCCATTTTAAAAATAGGAAAGGAAAAGGGCCAGGAATAAAAAAAAGGGTGCATAAGAAAATCTTTCCACAGGCTGCTCTTATATGTTGTAGCTGACTCCAAGAAATAAAGGGCAATATCATAAATTGTGGCAAAGGAGAACAGGGGAAAAACAATACTTTGCTACAACCAAGACTTACTCGGATGTCATCCCTTTAAATATATGTAATACTTATTTGATTCTATTATTTATTCTGAACATGATGGATCTGAGACTATGGGCCTAGTGCTGAAAAGTGGGACTAGTACAGATTTAGTGTGGTTTTGTCAGCACAGACTCAGTGGGCCAAAAGTCTCTTCTGTACTGCATGATACTATGATTCTACAATGCCATGCAATATCAGCTACTCAAAACTATTGCAAACTTTGATCTCCACCTGAAACTTCAAATTCAGAGAAAGCTCGCTGAACTTCTATGCAAGAGAAATTCATTCTAATTCATATTTATGAAGCACCTTTCATAACCTCAGGATATGACTCAAAGCACTTCAAAAACATAAGTAATTTTAAAATCTTCTAATAGTAGCAGGCTTATGTACAGCAAGACCTCATAAACAAATTCAAAGACCAGTTAACCTGATTGTTAGATCGCGCTTTTATTGAATAGTCAGCTAGAACTTTTACAACCACCTGAGAGACAGTTTAATGCTTCATGTAAGACGGCTCCTTCAAGAGTGCAGCAGTACATCACTATCGCCCAGCCTGGATATGTGCTTAAGTTCAGAATGGGACTTAGCCCATAACCTTCTGACTCAGCTGGGAGTAGTACCACTGAACCACCTTTTATAAACTCTGTAGATTTTCTTAAGCTACAAAAAGACTTCAGGTTGCTAGGGTCTGCTCACAAATATATAGCACCACAGTTTTTCCTCTTTTTCTCTCTTCACAATACTTATCAGTTTGCAAATGCAGGCCTAGCCACCACAGATGTCATATTAATTCACTGCTGTGGTCTCTAGAGGAGTGTCAGGTAAGAATAAAGTATAGAATGATGAGGCTCCTTTAGCACAGTTCCCTCTACTCAACACAACATGTATAATTGCACCAGCAAACCCTTGTGAACCTATTTGATCTTGACAGATGGGACTATCACAGGTAAAGCCTGCAACAAAATTGAAATTTCTCTCCAACTTCAAAAAGACAAAAGCTGCAGGGTACCAAACATTATAATGCAGATTATTCAGCTCAGTTATACGCTACTAATTCATTTCAACAGCTCCAACAAAACTGAAGCTGCATTTTATAAACATTGAGACTTACATTGGTAACATTTAATCCTTCTCACAACATTTCTCACTACAAAACAAAGTATTAACAATTTTAGGTGATACTATGCCCATAAATTCATTTGTTTTATAACATCTGCAGTTTGAATGATCTAAGATCGAGTCGAAACTTAGCAATTTAATGCGTATCTAAGTTTTTTCCCCCAACGAAATGATTTCAGTATACCATGAGATCACAGTATACAAATGTCACTTATTAGAAGTTGTAAAACAGTGTGGTTGAAGGCAAATGTTCTTAGGCTCAGAATGCAACTATGTTCAACATTGCATATGTGCAACAAGTTATCAGGAAATAATCATTAAAAATGAGCAATATATAAAGTTTCAGAGCACCTGCCTCCATGTTTGAAGATAAAAGGGATTGAAGAATAGGAAAAGGTAGTTGAATCTGATGTAAAACAGGATTGTGCACCCTGAATTCAGGAATATTTTCCTATTGTTTTAAAATACTAATTTAGAATATTCTAGTTCAGTTTTATGTTAGTTCAAGGCACTGTCCATCTGTATTACTCAAGAATAAAGTTATGTCTCTTATGGCACTAGAGGATTTTTTTTAACCAGCGCATGATTAGGTTCAGGGGAAAATGGCATTTATGTAATACTGTACAACAGTCACAAGATGCCCTCAGTGTGCTTTATAACTACACTGCACTGAGATCACTGCAGATCTGACTAGAAGCTATGGGAGCACATGGCTTCTCCCGGCCCAGCAACAAGGTGGCTTCCAGCATTCCGGCGGGATGGACTTGTCCCAGCGTGGAGGTCTCATCCCCGTGTTGAGGTCTTCCTCGGCATCGGCTTCCAGGTATTCCAGCAGGCATCCAGGAGTAGCGGTCTCAGCCCGGCATGGCAGTCTTCTTCAGCGGAGACTTCCAGCCCAGTGTTCCAGCGGCTCGTCATGGTCTCCCCGTCACACAATGCTGGTCTCGTCCCAGCTGTGTTTTGGATATTGCATCGTTCCTTCATCACCTTTCCCCAAGCCCAGGAGCCTTTAACTAACTATGATGAACTTTTGTCTTAATTTTACTATTTTTATTGTTATGTACGACTTCTGTCATTAATTTAAGCGCCGTAGTCGGGCGACTTATAAAACTTTTAAGTGTATTTTTCATGTAAAAGCACGTGTGACAATACATTTCTATTCTTTTCTATTTAAGATAAGCAATATCCAGGTGGCAAAAATCAATATTGAGCAAAATTTTAATTACCAGAGCTTTTGAATATTCACAATACATTTGTCTGATGAACCAAAGTGGTGTCAAAAGGTGGAAAATATTTTTGTTATATTCTGGGCATCCTTCATACTATTAAAAACTTACCACTGTGCAGTGACAGTGCTGTGAGAGTTAATATTCCTCCTTTGCAACAAAAAAAATGCACAAGCATTCTATTTTGCCACACACAGGTGTTGGAGTACAACTCACAGTGGTAGCAGTAAGCTGACATGGTGTTTTGTGCATAGCCACACATCATTTTGATTTCCCCAGGTTTCTATAACTTGCATTGAACAGGCCTTTGCTAAAACTCTAATGGTAAAGCCACAGTAAAGCAGAGTAGTGTAATGTATCCCCAGGTTTCTAGATGATACAATGGGTCTATAAAAGGTTTTCCAGCAACAGCAAACAGGGCACCCTGGTATGCTATGCAGTTGTCTTTACAGCAGGAAAATATGTGAAAGCAACATTGTGGATCAGAAGACAGCAAGCTATTCATATTGCTAATTATAGACGACTTGCTTAGATTCAACTCCTCTGGGTTCCTGGTCTGAACAAATAAACTTTAGTTTTGATGGTGTAGTTATTTTATGACGGTACCTAAAATGCCACTAGTGAGTTAGTAACAATGGAATATAAAAATGTTAAGCATGACTACCAAGGAACCTGGTACAGTCCTGCCTCAGGCAATGTTTTGTTGACAGTTGAAAGGAAAGATGATGCAAGTATATCTGCAAGAGTTAAAAGAAAAAAAATGAGATTGGGAAAGGTTCCAAATGTCACCTCGTGTATCAGCAGCTATTGTATCCAAGCTTTGGCCCACTTTATGAAGACTTTGGATATCCTTAATGAAAGATCAATCAGGGAGTCATCAAAACGTGGAAGAGTGTTCCACAGAATCCATAGCAACAGAATAATCCCAGGAACCACAATGGTTTACAAGGCAGTCAAATATGTTGGGTCTGACAAAGCCCTTATGGTTTGAATGAATGCCAGTCCCTCTTGGTACCTAGATGTTGTCAGCTAAACACTTTGATGTCACCAGCAAGACAATACTATAGTGGAGAATATTTCAATGATTCTGACACAGGAGCTAAGACTAGCAAAAGGATGGTGTTAGTTGTTTTGCAGGTTCGCATTACTGCTCAGTCCTTATTGCAACTGGCAGACAACCAAGCATAAGTTAGCAGCTTGTGAATCAGAGCTTACGCAAGAGTATTTAGCTCAACTGCTGTGTAATTCTGCTTTTCAGGCAGAACAAGGCATTATGCTTTTGATTGTTCTGGAAAAGATTGCTACCCTGAACTAGGATCAGTTCTATTTGGCACTAGTTAACACCAACCACGTTTGGCATTGAGTCATAACAAGATAGCTGATGCATCACAAGTAACTGAAAATACCAATTTGGTGCTCTGTCTTATGCTTACAGAAGCAATGTTAACCCAGAAAGCAAGTAGATGTTGAAGCGGTCCAAGCTGCCAACAACAAATGTTTCTTTAAGAACCTGAACCAAATACAAGAAAACAATCAGAAGAAAAATGGAACGAAAAGATCTATGAAAGACTGAAGTAGAACTGGAATACTAATCATTTGGAATTTAGTTTGAGAGGGGACCACTTCCAAGAGCAGGGATCAATGCGTAAAATACTTTGATGTCAAACATAGCTCAAAGGTCTCCTATATGTTCCCCCCCCGCATTATTGAGTAGGCCTGGGGCCATTTTGGCATATTGATGACTTTAATAAAGCCACTCCAATTTCAGCTACACTGCTTTGGAGGGGAAAACCGAAGAAAAAACGTACTTATCCCTGGATTACTCATGGCTTTTGGTGACTCACTGACAGCAGCCTTGAAAAAGCTTGGATGATGATGGCCCTTACTCTCACTGTAAGCAACATGGTACCCCAGGACAAACAAATCATTGGAGTGAAAGCCTGGGAGATTGTAGGGGCTTGTCAGGACGGGAGTGCAGGGTGGGGATGGTGGGCATGCTGATAACGCAGCAGGGGAGAATGAAGAAAGAGAATTTGATCAGCGGAGGAACCTGAATGGAGCAGCCGCAAATTAGGTGGTCAATTGAGCGACTTAAACATCCAATTAATGATGACTTCCTGCCCCTGTCACCACAGAACCAGAAGTCACTGTCTGAGGATGTGAGCTGAGCCATTTAGCAAGAGATGAGGAGAAATGTCTTCGTCTAGAGAATGATGAGCTTGTGGAATTCTCTGCCACAGAAAATGGATGAAGCAAAAATATTGATTGCTTTCAAGAAGGAGTTAGATATAGATCTCAGGGTAAAGGGGTCAAAAGGTATGGGAGAAAGTGGGAACAGGATGCTGAGCTGGATGATCAGCCATGAACTTATTGAATGACAGAGCAGGCTTGAACAGCTGAATGGTCTACTGCTGTTCCTATTTTCTATGTTGCTGTTTTAACTTGCAGGAAGTCTCAACACTGCTTGCCATGTAAGTACGAATAGCTTCCCATTGGGTTATGGCAGGAGATCTCAGAAAAGATGGTGCATTGGCTCCTGCAGTCATTGGTACTGTTTTAAGGAGACCTCCCACCAACTGTTCAGCCATCTCCAATTCTTTACAATGAGCTTCCCAGTTCTTCAAGGACATACGCCTGTAATCCTACAGCCTCAGTAACAGCCACCACTAGCTCAAGGGCAAGCCTGTGTCCTCAATTGGGCAGTAACCTTGGTGACAATCTGTTAATTGGATGCTAAGGTTCAAATGTCTCCCCAGGGTCTCACTGCCTGTTGGTGCAGATTGGCACCCACTTTCAGGTCTTGAGCTCAAACCTGACCCTTGCCAGAAACTTCCACCTATTGTTTTTTTCTCAGGCATCACAGACAGCAGGGCAACATTGACATTTTCAATTCATATACCCAGATTAAATTTCAGCCTGAAGGAACCCACGCAAGCACCAAAGCCCACCTACAAAACTGGAAAGCATGTACTGCTTGAATCACACAGCCCTAATAGGCACAGATAAAAATTCCTCTCACATTTGTCTAGAAATGAAATCTGCATCACTAACTCCTCAAGCTAGTGACCCATGTTCAGCCCTCACTAGAACTTGTCTAATAAAGTTGTATCACAACACCTTCCAGTCTGACCCCAAAATCTCTCTGCCAGTCTTCACTGACTTCAATAATTCTTGATCTTTGTCAGTTCTATAAATCTTAATCATCAAAGGAGATGAGAAAATATAAAAATGAAAAGCAAAGAAATGAGTGAAGTTTGGAGGAGTAGCCTGCAATAGTCACTTATCAGCAACTGTGTTTCACAAATAGTTATTGACAAGCATACATCTGGAAACAAGTGTTGCACATCCAGCCAAGTACATAATATACACCTTGATGTGTAGACAGTTGTAGTAAACAAAGGTACACCCAAACCTTCGACTGTAACTGTGAATGAGCAGCAGCACAGAATATGGCAGCTTGCTGACTTTGTTATCACTTATTCTCTGAAGAGGACGGAGCGTTCTGGGTGCTGGCTCCCTACGGCTCACAGTTCATCATGTCTGCCACCAGCTGCAGACATCCCATCTCATTATCGCTGTTGGAGCTCTGGCAGAGGAGACAGCTGCAACATTTCCAGCTCCTCAGCCTGAAAGTGCTCAGAGGCTAATGCGCTGAGTGTTCTGAGTAACCCAGAGCAGAAAGGCAGCTGAGCTCAGCTACAGGACAACGATGACAATACCGTGCGATGGCTTGAAAGCTATCTGACAAACTACCTGTATTAAGCGATGTGATCTGAAATTTCCTGTGAAGCAGTCACACATATTATTTTAGTTTTGTGCCTTGTTTTTTGGCAATCTATAATCAATTTTTGGTTGTGGCAATTAAGCTGCACATTCTGTTTCAAGTTACCCAACATGACAGTTATGTTTAAAAGATACACACGTCATTGTCACACAAATGTTGCTATTTATTTTGCGATCGGTTTCTGAAACGTAAATATTTTCAATCCACCCCATGCCTGGATGCCCTCTGATTCCAGTCTGCACTGGGCAAGAAGAAAACCAGTTATTGGTCCAGATCTCCCACTATGTGTTTTGTTAACCCAAGGCCACTATTCGCAGTGAAGCACATTTTCCGAGTCTGACTGCTGCCCACTGAGCTCCTTACAGTTTTCTGGCAGCCAGGGAGGCAAGCAATATGGTCAATGCTAAAGATCTCTGCAGTAACCAGCATTGCATGTACTACAAAGAACAAAGAACAAAGAAAATTACAGCACAGGAACAGGCCCTTCGGCCCTCCAAGCCTGTGCCGATCCAGATCCTCTATCTAAACCTGTCGCCTATTTTCCAAGGATCTGTATCCCTCTGCTCCCTGCCCATTCATGTATCTGTCCAGATAGATCTTAAATGATGCTATCATGCCCACCTCTACCACCTCCGCTGGCAACGCGTTCCAGGCACCCACCACCCTCTGCGTAAAGAACTTTCCACACATATCTCCCTTAAACTTTTCCCCTCTCACCTTGAAATCGTGACCCCTAGTAATTGAGTCCCCCACTCTGGGAAAAAGCTTCTTACTATCCACCCTGTCTATACCTCTCATGATTTTGTAGACCTCAATCAGGTCCCCCCTCAACCTCCGTCTTTCTAATGTAAATAATCCTAATCTACTCAACCTCTCTTCATAGCTAGCGCCCTCCATACCAGGCAACATCCTGGTGAACCTCCTATGCACCCTGTCCAAAGCATCCACATCCTTTTAGTAATGTGGCAACCAGAACTGTACGCAGTATTCCAAATGTGGTCGAACCAAAGTCCTATACAACTGTAACATGACCTGCCAACTCTTGTACTCAATACCCCGACCGATGAATGAAAGCATGCCGTATGCCTCCTTGACCACTCTATCCACCTGCGTTGCCACCTTCAGGGTACAATGGACCTGAACACCCAGATTTCTCTGTGCATCAATTTTCCCCAGGGCTTTTCCATTTACCGTATAGTTCGCTCTTGAATTGGATCTTCCAAAATGCATCACCTCGCATTTGCCTGGATTGAACTCCATCTGCCATTTCTCCGCCCAACTCTCCAGTCTATCTATATTCTGCTGCATTCTCCGACAGTCCCCTTCACTATCTGCTACTCCACCAATCTTAGTGTCATCTGCAAACTTGCTAATCAGACCATCTATACCTTCCTCCAGATCATTTATGTATATCACAAACAACAGTGGTCCCAACACGGATCCCTGTGGAACACCACTGGTCACAGTTCTCCATTTTGAGAAACTCCCTTCCACTACAACTCTCTGTCTCCTGTTGCCCAGCCAGTTCACTATCCATCTAGCTAGTACACCCTGGACCCCATGCGACTTCACTTTCCCCATCAGCCCTACCATGGGGAACCTTATCAAACGCCTTACTGAAGTCCATGTATATGACATCTACAGCCTTTCCCTCATCTATCAACTTTGTCACTTCCTCAAAGAATTCTATCAAGTTGGTAAGACATGACCTTCCCTGCACAAAACCATGCTGTCTATCACTAATAAGCCCATTTTCTTCCAAATGTAAATAGATTCTATCCCTCAGTATCTTCTCCAGCAGCTTCCCCACCACTGACGTCAGGCTCACCGGTCTATAATTTCCTGGATTATCCTTACTACTCTTCTTAAACAAGGGGACAACATTAGCAATTCTCCAGTCCTCCGGGACCTCACCCATGCTCAAGGATGCTGCAAAGATATCTGTTAAGGCCCCAGCTGTTTCCTCTCTCGCTGCCCTCAGTAACCTGGGATAGATCCCATCCGGACCTGGGGACTTGTCCACCCTAATGCCTTTTAGAATACCCAACGCTTCCCCACTCCTTATGCTGACTTGATCTAGAGTAATCAAACATCTATCCCTAACCTCAACATCCGTCATGTCCCTCTCCTCAGTGAATACCGACGCAAAGTACTCATTAAGAATCTCACTCATTTTCTCTGACTCCTCGCATAACTCCCCTCCTTTGTGCTTGAGTGGGCCAACCCTTTCTCTAGTTACCCTCTTGCTCCTTATGTACGAATAAAAGGCTTTGGGATTTTCCTTAATCCTGTTTGCAAAAGATATTTCATGACCCCTTTTAGCCCTCTTAATTCCTCATTTCAGATTGGTCCTACTTTCCTGATATTCTTCCAAAGTTTCATCTATTTTCAGTCGCCTAGACCTTATGTATGCTTCCTTTTTCCTCTTTGCTGGTCTCACAATTTCACCTGTCATCCATGGTTCCCTAATCTTGCCCTTTCTATCCCTCATTTTCACAGGGTCATGTCTGTCCTGCACTCTAATCAACCTCTCTTTAAAAGCCTCCCACATATCAAATGTGGATTTACCCTCAAAAGGATTTTCATCAAACAAATTCAGCAGGATGAAGATGTTAACCTGCTCCCACACTTAAGCCTTTAGTTCTGTGACAAATCCAGGTTTGTAAGCACTTGCTTTCCACAATAAACCATGGAGCAGTGCATGCCCAACTACACATACATTTCAAAGTTATAGCAAGCTGAAAGATTCCAAGTTGTATGGTTTCATTATTGTGGTGCCTACCTCATTCCATGATGAAGTGCAGATTCACTAGGAAAATACTTGAGTTACTTATGAAAGTCTTTCCGCATGAGCTAAGCCATTAAACAGTTCCAGTGAAATTTAAGACAAGCAAAACAAATCATTGGCTGAATCTTATTGTCTATTGGCAAAGGGTGAGTTGCGTTGAGTGTGTTGGAGGAATTCTCCTGCCAGGCCCAATGAGATGTTTCACCATCTTTTTACCAAATGCACCTCATTAATGACCTACCCTGCCCCTATTGAGACCCTCACATTCAATTCAAGCCCGATCTTACCTTGGACTGTTGCAGGAAAAACCCGCCATTCAGTGGATATCTGTCGAAAGGCTGATGCCCATGCCATTTTAATAAGGCCATTGTGAACCCGACAAGCCCTGCCAGTCAGAGCTGCCCTGCACTGTTTCTGACATCCACACTGGACACGATAGACCAGGGGAAATCGGTGCCCAACTTTTTTGCAGGGGCCTGGCCGTTCTGATACATGGTACAAAATGTGAGACTTCCTCTTCCCAAGCGGTGGAGCTGACACCAGACCCTGCCACCCTGTTCTGAGGTTAGAGCAGTCTCTGCTGTCTGGAGGAACATACAGCAGTGTAGAAAGGAAGTCAGTGTCCTTCCGCACTCTTCCAGTGTGTGTAAGTGCTACCATCTTCCCTCCCTTACCTCACACTCACTATCTCTGCTACAGCACCCACCTCCCAACAAGTCTTAGACTCTACCACTCTCACAATTACCCTCGCTCTCCGTCAGACACCCCAACCCCTGAAACCACTAATCTTGCGTGCCTTCTGCACTTCCTACTCACTCGCTCGGGACACCTTCCCAGCTGCACCAAGAGTAACAGCAGTGCCACCCTCATTCATCTCCCTTAATACCTGCCTCATATTCATCCCACAGGAAAACAGAGCAGAGACACTCAGGTGGGCTGCCTAACATTCAGCTCTTCCTTCCTTATCAGGCCAGCATCCTGATTCTGACCACACCAAGTGGCTAACTGATTGTGTCCACGCCCCTGAACTGGAATTGGGAGGCTTTCCTTAACTTACTGTGCCAGGACATGCTGAATGCAGGTTATCTCCTTTGGCTTGACAGATGCCTGCTGATAACCAAGATAAACTTCCTGCTACATGTCTATGCTTAATGGCACAGCAAGGTGGAAGTAACATGAACCTGGCATCTCTAGCTGAGTGGGAAAAGCACAGAAAGCCAAGGCAAGACAGTGTAAGGCAAGGATGCTGTAAACATCTAAGTGAGCAGAGTGCAATGATAGTGAGCGAAGAGCCTGGAGCTGCAATGTGGTCCAGTCTACAAGCTGCGTGCAAGTCCCTGAGCATACAGTGTCTTTGCTGCAGCATTACAATGAGAGCTACCAATGCAGCCCGAAGTGCAGCAGTGAAATGTAGAGGCATCTAGGAAGTGAATCAGACGTACACCATGAGGGATCATTGAGGCTGGGACATGTTGAATGTCAATGTCTGTGGATGTGGGATGCAGGCAGCCAATGTCCATGGATCAAGCCCTGAAATATTGGTGTCTGGTGTCCAGCATGGAGGCCCTTTTGAGCAAAAGGTAAGCTGCAGTCACTCTGGTTCTAATTCCTGTGTGAGTTTTCTTGACAGCTTTTTTGGCAAGTTTGGTAAGGTAGAAAGCTGAACATTATTTAATTATGGTAAAACAATGGCATTTAACAAGCTATAGCCACATTTAAGTGACAACTCTCCACTACCCAGTGGAAAACTTGTCTTGCCATTTATCAAAAGCATGAAAGATAGTAAGAGATGCTCCTGACATTGAAAAAGGCTTCACAAGATTTCTTATCTGATTTTGTTACAAATCGCAGGATTCCCACAATACTCAGGCCCCTATTAGGTTCCACCAATTGGAGTCAATTTAAGTCAGTGAGCACTGAAGAGATGAGTGAATAGCACTTGGCATGAATTAGAATACAGACAACACCATTTCGGAAGAGCTCTGGTTTATGGAGGGTGGAAGGCAGACAGGCTTTTAAACTTAAATTTTGTTGGATGGACCAAGTAGGACACCAAGACTGCAAAGAGTTTCATTCAAACCAAGGCAGGTGAGACAAAGAGTGAGATAGAATCAATGACTAGGAATGGATTTTGTGATTGAGACTGAAGATAAAGGTGTTTCCAATGTCTGGTTGAAGGAAATATCAACTCATAAAAGACACATCTTCTAAAGGTAAGCTCTTGTGATGCTACTATGGTATTAAGATGTCTATTTTGTCCCAGTTTTTTTTAATGAAGAAAGGTTGAGACAGTGGTGCAGAGCAGTCTGCTCAAAGCCAATAGAGTAAAGAGTCTATGAGAATTTGGGACCACTTTTTTAAAAGTCAGAACAATAGAAGGCTCCTATTGAACTATAATTTTTAGTTTTAGCTTTCTGCAGTTGCTGGGGTTTTGAAACTGGAGGTGGAAGGTTTTATTCTCCTCTCCGTAACTGACAAAAGCTGGGGTTCTCTTCCTGCTGCTAGAATTGCATGGGAGACAATCTGTTTTACTGAACTTGCCTTTGCCAAGAGTGTGCTTATAGGTTGTTACAATATTGGAACAGTTAATTAATAATAGTTTATATATATAATTTTTTTTTGTTAAGCATTTTGGTAGAGTTACAGTTAAGCCAATTTTTTTCTTTTATTTTTATTTTGTCTGTATTTTAATTATAATGTATGAATAAAGTATGTTTTGTTTCAAGCCTGATAGTTTGATCAATCAAATTGCATCTGGAACACAACACCTTACACTCACCTTTAAAATAAGAAAAAGTTAGGGTCTAGGCTACCTTCTTAATATATTTTGAGGGGTTTGTTCTGGTCCACACAACAATTGTGAATTAACAATTAGTTCAAACTGAATGCTGTAGATGACCTTCCTCATCTCAAAGCGAGTTGATAATTTTAAGTATAAAATACCTTGCAGCCACAGGGTGCAATAGCCATATATAAACCATATATACTCTAACCATATAAACTCTAAAATAATTCCAAAAATCAACTCAAGATTCTTTAGTTTCTTCCACATGATTCCCATTGCTATCCAACTCCTGACCATATATCTAACTCTCTTGATTATAAATACTTTCTTCAAAAACTTTTACTGAGTCTCAAGTTGTCCTCATCACCCTCCTTAAAAGCCTCTAACTGAATAAATAAAATACCAGACTGAAATCTGGCTTGATAGATGAGATTTTGCTTTTTCTATATATTTTAAAGAAGTGGTCTTTCACTAAAACATAAGCGCGCAATGCTGAGGCAATAAAATGTGGAGCTGGAGGAGCACAGCAGGTCAGACAGCATCAGAGGACCAGGAAAGTCGGCGTTTCGGATCTGGACCCTTCATCAGGACGGCATGCAATGCTGAGGATTTGATTTTAGCAATAAAATAGAAACAGAAGTTTATTAGGCAAAGAAATAAAGATAAAATAGAATCAACAATACTATTGACATATAACAGAAGGGCATCCCTTTACAGTACTCACAACAGAGAGAATGTCCTTCTCTATCACATTTGATATAACTTAATGGAATCCTCAGTTCCCAGTCTTGAAAATCTAATAGCTTCTTCCTTGAGTCTTCATTTAACTGAGTTTAGACTTTCTCAGCTTCAAATAAATATTTCAGGCTTTTAACCAAACACTTCTGGTGTGGAGATTTGAAACCAAACTCCTGACATTGAGTTAACCTATTTCTTAACAGTTTGAAAGTATTTCCTTTCTTCAGGAGCAACGGTTTTACATTTTCAGATTCAACCAAGACATCTACAAACTGAAAATAAAATGCTTTCCAGGCTATGGATTTTTCCCATAAGCCAAAAACAAAAACAATTCTAGATCCATCTAACTGAGGTCTAATGCAAAGCTCTATCTATTCTATTCAATTGTAAAAGTTGTCCAATGAAAACAAATTCCAGAACACTCCAGGAAGTTTATCTCTCATACTATTTTTAAAGAAATAATTAAGGCTACAGAAACGTTTACAATTTAATTATTAGACACCTAAATGGATACACACAGAAACAAATCCCACATGCCACCAGTTCAAAATCCGAACTCTAAAATAAATGCTATTAACATATATATAAACCATACAACTTACATCACAACTATTTAAAAGAAAGGCACTAAGAACAAATGCACACTTACCTGGTTTAAACTCCACATTCTAGTTTCCAGACATCAGGGATTTTGAAATCTGAATTCAGTGAAACCAGTGGGCCATTCAAGTAGGCAGCTGGTTCCAGAAATCCTGCGTACGTGAACAATGGCCCACCATTAGTCACACCACTGCGAAGCGAGAAAAAACGATTCTGGGACAGGAGTTAGGATTCCCAACTTCTTCCAGCATTTTCATCTCAGCGGAGACAGTTTCCAGCCTGGAAAAATCAGACCCATGACTCCTTTGTCCTCGATTCCCCATTTCGCAAACGCAGGAACTCCTTCAGCAATGTTGGTTGTCACAGGAGTTGGAATGACCAAACCCAAAAGATCTCAGCAAACACCTTTCAAAAAAAAAAAAAAGTCCGGTTTCAAATTCTGATAATCCTGACTTTCAAACTGATATTCGCAAGCAGCAAAGTGGATAAAATGGAGCACATTATGTGTTTAATCCTTGTAACGAATTATAGTTTTCTTATGGTCATTCATCTTCACAAAATTACTTCTGGCTATCTCTAGTCTTCTTGTAAATTCAGCATTGCATCTACTAACTTCAGCCATTGTTTGTCTCAAATTGTCAACTACATCTATTTGTGCCAGTGTGATACCGTCCACGTCAAACTTCTCTCCAGTTTCTTCTACTGCTTCTTCTAATTATCATTAATTGTTTGTTTTGCTTTCAATTAAATTCTTACATTTACCCCCTACCACCCTGCCCATATTTGAATTGGTGTTTTATTGACACATCAATAGTTCATTGAAGCTTTATCCATTTATTTACCTTACATTTAATTCATTTAAGTTAAGTTCTTATTCATAAACAGCAAGAACATTAAGTCCATCTGAAACAAAAACACAAAGTGCTGGAGAAACTCAGCAGATGTGGTGGCGTCTGTAATAAACAGAGTGAATGTTGAGAATCTGGTATGATGCTTATTCAGAACTCAAGAAGGATTCTGAAGTAGAATCATATTGAACTTCAAATGATAATTCACTTTCTCTCTCAGAGTGCTACCGAACCTGCTGAGTTTCTCCAGCATTTTCTATGGTTGCTTCAAATAGCTAACATCCACAGAATTTAGCCTTTAACTTAACCAATTTAGTGGAATAAAGTTGCACATGAACATTTGATACCTGGATAGAAAAATACATGAAGTGTAGCGTGATAGGCAAACATTCTAATGCAGCTATAATCTCTAACATAAAAACTCACAAACACACCTATCACAAAGTTTCTAGTACAGACTTTTCATGATTGATTTTATTGAATGCCAATGGAGACCAAAGTAGAATTGGCAAAAAAAACACAACAGTGGGACTGTGTCAAAGCAGGAAATATTGTGCCATGTGCAAGCTATGTAAGTGTTTATAAGTAAAATAGGCAGAAATAATTGAGAAAATACAACAGTGAGAGAAAATCAGAATTGCCCGAGTCACTGACAGGTCATCTGGCTTGTAAAATCAACTGTAACTGAACCACTTTAATCGGACAAGGCGTGGAAATTTTTAAGAAAGGAGAGAAAAGACGCATTGATTTGATACCGATGGATTTGTTTTGTCTGTTTATTTTTAAATCCAGTATTATTCCTTAGGTGCAGAATGACTAAGTCACAGGCTGCAGTCTCCAGTACTGTGCACGACATGCTTCAACCCACAGGCAAAATTATATTCATTGTGAAAGACTCTTGATTCCTTAACCCAGCATCCACATCAAATCTTGACAGCGAAAAGGTCCCTCATGTGCGTCAGAATGGTTCCTCCTCCAAGGTGGCTAAAAGTAGTGATATATTAACGCACATCCAGAAGAGAGACGTGTGTTAGGAGAGACATCACCATGCTTGCCTCATGCTCAGCTGCTCCCACTGCCTCCACATAACCTTTTTAATTGTAGACACTTTCACTGTTACATGTATTTACCCTCCTTCCACCCTAGACATCAGCCACCAGCCAAGACAAATAGCAGGAAAATCCCAGTTAGCCACTAGGTGGCACACAAACCAGGGACAATGCTTCTATAATGTTAAATATAATTACCACTGGAAATCTAAAAAAAACAGAAAATGCTGGGGGTAAAAATAAAACTCAGACAGTGAGGCAGCATTTGTGTGGAGAGAGAAACAGAGCTCAGGTTTCAAGTCATGACAAGCTTGATTACTTCTGTTACCCTTGTTTAATGGAGAGACATCCTATACGAAAGAAATTAAGAAGGTAATCTTGTAATGGAGAATAAGCGATAAATACTTCATTTTCTTTTATAGAAAATGTGAATGTTGATGTTGTAGAACACAATAAGGAACATTTGGAAGGATACGGACCAAGTGCAGGTCGGTGGGACTAGTTCAGTTTGGGATTATGGTCGGCATGAACTGGTTAGACTGAAGGGTCTGTTTCTGTGCTCTGACTCTGACAGACTCTACAACTGGGTTAAACTGCTCACTTAATACAAAATGAAAATACATAGAACAGCACAGCACAGGAACAGGTTCTTTTCAATGCTAGTCTACAGCTTTGGAAAACTGTAAATTTGTCTTTGTTAGATGTTGGATGGATGCTATTCTCATGAGCTTTAAATCTGTTGCTCCCCAATAATAACTTAAGACAGTTAAAAGAGGATTGGATTATTTGGAAGGTTTGATTCATTAAAAAAATGGAACCCATAGATAAATATACACCTTATGAAGAGAATTACATAGGTCTAGAGATAGGTCATTTAGCCCTCAACAATGTTCAGCCATTCTGTACTTCAATTACATTTACCCTTCTATGCTTGAAATCCTTTTGATGAGTTCACCTAGTAAAACAATCAATTTCAGTTTTGGGCATTTCAACTAATCCAGTGCCCACAGCCTTTTGGAATAGAGGTTTCAAGTTTTCCATCAACCTTTCTCTGAAAATATTTCATTCCTACATGGCAAGGCTCCTACATTAAAATTCTATGCATAGAAGATAAAACTTTAGAGCATATTTCACACCTTCAGGGTATCTCAGAGTGCTCCAAAGTCAATGGAGTGTTTTTGAAATGTAGTCACTGTTGGAACACAAGGAAATTCTGCCATGAATATTCCAAAAGTAGGTTTCTATAAACAATACAAATTCATTGACAGAAAACTATTTTAGTGATGTTGGTTGAGAATTGAATGTTGGTCAGGATGCAGGAAGTTCCTTTAATGTCTCAGGCTGAAGTTGAACTTTTAGTAGAATTTTGTTAGTATCCACCACATTGAATTGTCAACCTAGATTATGTGATCAAGTCTCCAAAATGGTACTTGAAACTGTTATCTTCAGGCTCAGAAGCAAAAATGCTACCCGAGCCAAATATGACCCATAGCAGTCAGAAATAGACAGAGAGAGAGTGAGAAAAATGTCACAATATCAGATGGAATGGGGTGGTCAACTTTTGTTTACATAGTTGAGTTTTGGTCCAAGTTAGTTAGAGTGAGTCATTCAAAATTATGCCTAACATCCATTTTGAACATGATTGACCTTATCAGCTTTCTCTGCTGTTTTATTTGCTTTTCTAAAACACTTTTAAAAAGTTATACGTCCTAGTACTGTCCATTTACGATGCAATCTACTTAGAGCTGATTTTCTGTCCTTAATGTAAAACTGAAGAACAGTTATAATGTATAGATATAATGGTATTTTTGATGCTCATTTGTTGGCTCAAAACCATGAGTTTAGTGCCCATTGAACAATTAGTTTCAATGTAAACATTTCTAAAATGAACTGCACTCAACCACACACACAATTATTAAGAACCAGGAATATTGAAAATGCTTCCAGACATTTTATGCAAGGGAATCATTAAAAATGGGGAAAAGAAATGGAGTGGAGATTCTTTTGTCACTCTCAATGTAAAAACAATTTTCTTAATGACCCCTTCCAGTGCATCAGGGAATAATTGTAAAATCTATTTAAATGGGATTGATTCACTGTAGTCAAAGGTTTGATTATTAGGACAGCATCTGGCGAGCTTTCTCTAGATTTCGTTAAGCTCCTGAGGAAAATCTCACTGTGACAATCTATTTCTCACATCTCACACATCAGAATTTCACTTTTCTCTTCATAACCTTTTGTAGTATGTGTTAGTCCAGAAAACAGTTCTCTATTTTGATCATGTGAGTGCCTATTCAAGTAATTCAACACACGTTTCCTCCCTTCTCACCATTGAAATGAATCTATATCATCTCAGGGCATTTAAAGTATGAACCCCATAACTCCTCTCTGTTTTTTTTATTCTTACAATTACACATTTTTAATTACCCACTTACTATATCCAGATTATGCATTGTTTTCTCTTATTCTGTTCAAACCAATTGGTGTAGGACAGGTCTTGGAATTTTACTATGATTTCACAGCAAAAAAATGCATGATTTAACAGAAGAGCTTATTCCTATCACTTTGCATTTTTAAAATGTAACAAAGCAGTTTAGAACTGAGCAATTATCCCAATTAGGCAGGTAAATTTTGTTATTGCTGGCAAAAGACAGTTCTTTTCCTTCTTGCCATCGAATCTCACAGGTCAAATTTTCCTCAGAGGCACCAAGCACTCCCAGAACACATAAGTTTCTCAAGTGTCATGTTATAACCAGATCCTGGGTGAGGATTCCTAAGTTATTATGGTTCCAAACAAGATAACCCAAATAGTCAAGCTTCCAGGTGAGCTGTTTTCTTTATTCCTCCAACCCACCTTGGTTGATCACAAGATTAAGTTACATAGGATCCCCACCCTTGTGGATATCTTTCTCCCGAATCAAATGAATTTATGTTTAAAAAGAGCCAATTTAACCAGGCTTTCTTAAATTAACAAAAGAATGAATTTAAACAAAAACCAAAAGAACTGCGGATGCTGTAAATCAGGAACAAAAACAAAGTTGCTGGAAAAGTTCAGCAGGTCTGGCAGCATCTGTGGAGGAGAAAACAGAGTTAACGTTTCGGGTTCTGAGTTCTGAGGAAGGGTCACCGGACCCGAAACGTTGACTCTAAAAGAATTAATTTGTTGGTTACTAAACACAAGGAAAAAATAATAACACAACATACAGATTAGAAACAAAGGGTGAGTTAAAAATATATAAATGTTAAAAGATATATGAATCAGTCTCCAAGAGTTGTTTATGAAGAGTAGATAGTGGAATGTTGATTGTTGAACAGTCCAGATCAAGATTCTTGCTTTTTCAGGTTAGGTGAAATCCCTTTGTCCTGTTTATATTTGATTGTTTTACTGGCTGGCTCCCAACACACAGAGCAAGAAATTCCTTTACCTGTAATGCAGGGGTGACTAGTGGATATTTCTTCAACTGTGACATTCACAACACACCAGCAGTCAGTCTTAGGTTACATAAGTACCTCAGCACATTGGCTTCTTTCAATAGCACATAGAGAGCAGTTTAGGGGAAGATACAAAATATGTTTCTTGCAAAAAGACATCCTCTTGTAAAAACACATTTTGGAATTAAGGTTTGATATGTCCATGGATGGTCAGGGGTTATGATCTGTGGTCATGAAAATTATCACATCATCAGCATTCCTCAAGATACATTTATAATAAATCCATTAGTTTTGAAATGCCATTAGCGATGAAAGAATGTAGTAGCCAATTTATACAAATTAATGTATGACCTGTTGTAGCCTCAATCAGATACTGCTCAAAAAATTCATTAATATAGCAGCTTACATAACCTGAGGTGGTTTAGAGCCAATGAGCTACTTCTGAAGTATAGTCAGTGTGTAGGAAACAGCAAAATAAAAATGACAGGTTTTGTAGTTATATCAGTTGAAAGTTAAATATTGACCAGGAGACTGGAGAAAACTGGGAACCTTGATTTAATATCTCATTCGAAAGATAGTGCAGTACTCCCTTATAAAAATTGCCAGCCTAGATACTGCACTGAAGTTTCCGGAGAGGAATTTGAACCCACGACTTTCCGACTCAGAAGCACGAGTATCACCAACTGCGTGATGGCCAATTTAAGCACTGAACCTGAAAATCATAGGATCCGGACAATGCGGAAGCAGGCCATTTGGCCCATCGAGTCTACACTGACCCTTTGAGGAGCATCCCGGCCTCCTACCCTATCCCTGACTACCTTGCCTGCACATGCCTGGACACTATGGGCAATTTAGCATGGCCAATCCACTTAGCCTGCACATCTATGGACTCTGGGAGGAAACTGGAGCACCCGGAGGAATCCCACGCAGACACAGGGAGAATGTGCAAACTCCTCACAGACAGTCGCCCAAGGGTGGAATTGAACCTGGGTCCCTGTGAACGAGTAGTGCTAACCATTGAGCCCATCAGTTGAATTGTGAATCTTCCCTTTTGCTATACTTTACATTCTTTTGATTGATTCAGAAAGAAGGAAGTTATAGACAGTTTTATTCATGTAGACGACACACCACTGAGAACCAGGTTGCCTATGCCAGTGACATGAAGGCAAAAAGGGGATCCCTTTTGTCACATCTGACTGACCTGAATTACAACTCTGTGGAAAAGGCAGAGCACCTAACAGACTGCATCAATTATTTTGTCCCTAAAGATGTTCTTGCTGGAACAAGTAATATCGTGGTCTCAGCAAGGACAGCCAAGAAAATCCAAATCTGCTGCAATTTCAACCCTCGGCCACAGGCAATGGACAAATCCAAGAATTCACACAGCCATCTATACTTTGTGAAAAAGAGAATGAGAACGTCTTACAAATTCCAAATGAAAAATACATTCCCCCTAAATGCTGGCGGTACCCAATTATTTTATGTATTGCATAATTTATTAGCATGAGGCATATAATTACAATGCCTTAGGCTAACACTTTACTCACACTACAAAGACTGCAAATGCATCTTAATAGAGCATACCCACAGTGAACAGCATAATCTCAGAAGTCACTGGAGATGGATGGCTTAAAGCTTCTGATGTGGGTTAGGCTGGTTATACATCACCATGTCAAATAATTCTTTTATGCCTTCTTTAATTATGAAACTGATACAATATTTATATAGAGACTAGCTTATAGTCACCTACATTACCTTGGTCGGTTCCTCTGCTTTCACAGAGACAGTCGATTTCTTTTCTCGCAACTTTTCCCTCACGTTCCAACACTCACGTCATATTCCTATGGTCCAATTCCCTTTCACCTCCTGCATCCAGCATTGCGTGACAAGTCTACACTGAAAATTGAGTTGTGGAAACGTGCTGGGTTTGACTGTTCTCTTTCCTTCACGAGATTAGGTCCGAGTAGCCCCAAAATTCAGTTTTGCTTAACTGCCAGTTTGCAATCATTAAATGTTGCCAGATCAGGACCACCTGAAATTACAGACAACACTGTCAAAACTCAGATAGGCGTCATCAGCATTGCTGATTATCTCTTCAACTACCAAGGCCGTAAGCATGGAATTGTCTCCCCAAATCCCTCTGCACCTCTAGCTCCCTTACCTCCATGCATAGCCCCCTTAAAACCTATCTCATTTTCTCAGAATTTGATCCCCTGTATTATTATTTCATGTGGCTTGGCATCAAATTTTGTTTGATTACTGTCCTGTGAAGCACCTTGGAAAGTTTACAATGCTAAGAAGTGAAGTATAAATTCAAGTCATCGGAGTAGGCATCAGGACCACATCAGACAGATATGTGCATCCAGTTTATTCTCTAGTTTGCAAACAGGCCACTGGCTAAGAATTCACACAATTTAAGATCAACAGGCAAGTTGGTCCTAAGAATTTGCCTAGATATCCAGCCACTTTGAGTACAGTTTCATTTAAAAGTTTTTCTGTTGAACTAAGTCTTAATTGAAGATCATATTTTAGACTTTCTGACTGGCTCTGCTTTGAAGGGCTTAGATCTAAAAATATCAAAGATCACTCACAATAATGAGAAACTTTCACTACAGCAATAAAATAAGACACTGTGTACTTTAAGAATTAAGTGGCTTAATATTCACTTGGAATAAAGTTTCCGCAAAATCTTAAATAACTTCCTCCATTCCTTAAACTACAGGTTTTTAATCAGAGATTCACAAAAGGTCAAACTTGCATGTCATTTACAAACTTATGAATTTTATATTGCTGTTAACTGGATGAAAAATGTTCTGCTGGATTTTGATTATGGAGGTGGGAACAGAGCCTTGCAGATGTAGAATTTCCCCGTGCTGATTAGCATGTCAGATTTCTACAATGGGCTCAAATCCTGGTCATTTTCCTAGAGGCTGCTTCAGGCAAGTAATGTACTTTGAAGCTTATTATGTTGATGCCGAGGCCAATTAAACCATTGATTGACCAGAATTTACAGTGATGTCAAAAGCACAGCAGCTACCTGGAGAAAGCAGACCATCGGGCCTGCTCCCTAGAATCTTTCTGAGGCATTCACAACATAACCCCACCCTCTACCCTGGGACTACCATACTTATTGGGCCAAAACTGCAGTTACAGGCTGCTCAGTGGAGAGCCAAGCTGCAACTGTTTTATGTTCACTTCATCAGTTTTGAAAGCGCAGAAAAGGACATCTTAAGATGGAGGTGTCCTCTCTCTCTCACACACAAACACACATAAAAAACCTGCAATGGTAGGCAGTAGCTGCTTTAATGCTGAAAGGCCTCTTATTTGTCCTTCATCATTGAAAGTCTGCCCACTGTCCTTAATTGGATGTCCAATAGCTTCTATTTGACCAATCCAAAAAGAATTGATGATAACAAGATGTAGAGCTGGATGAACACAGCAGGCCAAGCAGCATCAGAGGAGCAGGAACGCTAATGTATCGGGCCTAGACCCTTCTTCAGAAATGGGGTTAGGGTTAGGGTTAGGGTTAGAATCTGAAGAAGGGTCTAGGCCCAAAAAGTCAGCCTTCCTGCTCCTCTGATACTGCTTGGCCTGCTGTGTTCATCCAGCTCTACTCCTTGTTATCTCAGATTCTCCAGCATCGGCAGTTCCTACTATCTCAAAAAGAATTGATATTGGGTTATATCCCCCAACAGGATGCAAGATCAGTACCCACATCTGATTCCCACGTTGGGGGTCCAACCCAGAATGCACAATCTTGCCCAATTTCTGATTTAAGCAGTTGACTGTAGAAGGAGATAGCAAGAACTGCAGATGCTGGAGTCAGAGGTAACAAAGTGTGGAGCTGGAGGAAAACAGTAGGCTAGGCAGCATCAGAGGAGCAGGAAAGCTAACATTTCAGGTCGGGTCCCTTCTTCAATTTTGTTTTGTTGAGACTGGGTGGAGGTCGGCATTAAACCAGGAGGGATTTCTGCTGCGGACAAGTTAGGTTGTGACATGCAATTATATTCTCTTCTCAGTTGATTACACGTGTAAGTGTGGGCAAAACACCACACGTTCTGGGCAACAAATTCTGAAGCCTCCTGGTTAACTACCGGTCTCCAACATCCAGGCACCATGTTTACAAATCATGCAGACAACCCTTTATCTCTGCAACTCAGGCACTCATTTGACCTTCCGTTCACCACTTCCGGAGGTGTCAGAGACCTGGCGAAATGTGGCATCACACTTTAGCAATGTCTTTATACAGGCTCTCCTGAATGCTGTCCAATGGAAGGTCTTTTCCTGATGGATAGCTAAATGGGGCCACCTTGATTGATGAGGACTGTCCATAGAGGACTGAACAGTCTGCTTTCAATCAACAGTGCAAATAAAGGTAAAGGTAAAATCACCATAGTCTTACCAGATCATAGGGCTGCTCTGTCATTAGAGAGACAGACAACCGGTACTGGTTTAATATGAGAGTCACCATGCCTCAAGTGAAGGGAGTGGTTGAGGAGAGTCCTTCATAGTAACCTTTGCCAACGTGGGAATTGAATCCATGCTGTTGGTATCACTTTGCATTGCAAACCAGCCATCAAAGCTAACTGACCACATGCCAGTACCATTATCACCCAACCTGAGGAACAAGTTAATGCTTTTGCTTTTATGTGCATTTCCCTTCAGGATATTACATTGGCTGCTGGAATATCAACTTGAAAATGCGTTGCGAGTGTCAGCTAACACTTCCCCTCATGTCACAATATCTCACTGTACCTGCCAGATTCTAGCCAAAAATTATAGCAACTTCATAAAGCAAACACATTTCTCCAGAGAAAATGTGATTCTTTAAAAGACCTTCAGAAGTCTTAGAAATAATTGAAGTGCCCCACATAAAATTTAAATTCTTTTAAATTCTCCTTAGATCATATTTTGAACTGTTGAACAGCACAATGACATTTTTAACCAGTTTTGCAACTGTAAGTTCCAAAAGCTCATAATTTGGAAACTGATAACTGATTTGGGCATTGTACAAATGGGTAGAGTAGTACCTGATGTTTTTATGTTTGTCGGAATTGCCAGTATGAGATTCACTCAGAAGCAAGCTAACACGTTTCTTTCCCTAAAATAAGATGTTTCAGCATTCTTGAACAATTACATGCAAAAATTGCTGTGAACTAGCACCATGCTGTCCATCTTCATACAGATTTCCAGATCAGAAATCACAATTTATCATCAACATTGAATTAGGCAAAATTGGACCTTAATCCAGAAGCCTGATCACAAGTGGTTAAGAGATTGATACTTTGTTCAGAATGCTTTAAACTAATCAGGGAATCAGATGGGATGAGCCAGACTTTTATTTTACAAGCAGAACACAATGTCATGTATGAACTTACCAAATTGTGTTACTAGAATTGATTGCAAGATGAGAAGCAAAGTATGAAATCTTCCGTACCAGCTTGATTATGTCATTTCACCAAGATAGACAGAAGCCTCTGTAAATGATGTTGAACCAAACCAGCAAATTTAAATTAAAGGGCCAGATTAATCACAGTTTTCCACTGTGCTTGAAACATGAACCATCTCCAACTCAAAGAACCTTTTACTCTATGTCCATTAGCTTCAGTTTCTGTTTGCATTCACATTCCAATATCTTGTGGTTTTCTCATTGCTGGGGAATAGACTTGTTAGAATCTCACTGTATTGCGCAGCCTTTATGAATTATCAAAGGTTAGAAAAGCAGGAACTAAATCATTCATTTTTTTCAATATCTTGGTTTACTAAAATCTTGCCAAGTTGTCAGTGCTTTTTCCCCTAGAAGGGGAAAAGGGTCACTAGACCTGAAGCATTAACTCTTCATTTACTCCACAGATGCTGCATGACCTGCCGAGTTTCTCTAGCAATTTCTGTTTCTATTCTAGTTTTTCAGCATTGGCAGTTCTTTCTGAGGAAGGGTCATCAGACCCAAAACATTAACTCTGTCATTTCCTTCACAGATCCTGCCAGATGGGCTGAACTTTTCCAGCAACTTTGTTTTTGTTCCTGATTTACAGCATCTGCAGTTCTTTCGGTTTTTGTTGGCAGTTCTTTGTTTTATTTAACTTTTTCCTCTGGCATCTGTTATCTACAATGGATTCAATCCTATGTCTTCCAGCTGGCTGACAGTAAGTTAGTCAAAATTTGGTGGCACAAAGCACAACTTGTTCAGGATAATCTGCAAGTGAATAGGATAGCAGCCAGAAAAACTCAGTGAGTAGTCATGATCTCAGTGACTGGTGGAACAGGCTCAAGAGGCTAAATGGCCTACTCATGTTCCTCTGTTCAGATGAGTAGACCATGAACAATATGAAGAAGATTAACTTAATTTCAGGACAATTAGGTGTATAAATATAACCTTGATAAACACAAGGAGGAGCAAGGAACATGCAAAAAGAAGACCCCACTACATTCACATCTCATAGAACCCCTACAGTGTGGAACCAGCCCTTCAGCCCAACAAGTCCACACTGACCCTCAGACCCATCCCCCTATAACCCACCTACATACTTAAATACTATGGGCAATTTAGCACGACCAATCCACCCAGCCTGCACATTTTTGGACTGTGGGAGGAAACTGAAGCACCCAGAGGAAACCCACACAGACACAGGGAGAATGTGCAAACTCCACACAGACAGTCGCCCGAGGGTGGAATCGAACCTGGGTCTTTGGCGCTGTGAGGCAGCAGTACAAACCACGGAGCCACCGTGCCACCCACTAGGAACACCCTTCCTAGGAGCAAATTACTGCAGATGCTGGATGAGTCATCTAGACACGAAACATTAGCTTGCTCTCTCTCCATGATGCTACCAGACCCACTGTGATCTCCAGCATTTGTTGTTTTCACTACATTCCTATCAGTTTAGAACTGCATTGCATACGGTATTTGCTGTAGTGTTAACTTTCATTTACTTGGTAACTGCTCTGAAAACAATTGCAGTAACACTTAGTGGTTACTGAAGTGTTATACAGGTATGGGAGACCTAGTACCATCCAATCCGTAGTTCATCAGGCCAGTTGACTGAAGATCTCATTTGTTTCAAATCTCCCTGGGGATTTTGTACATTCTTGCCTTTAATATCAGGTTAGTTGGATGGAGCTGTAGATTGGCAGGTTCTAGCCTAATTGTTATTTTCAGCAAGATACCCTGCCCTTCTGCCTTCTTTCTAAACTGAGAACCCCAACTTGCTCCAATCGCTTTTCATAACTCAATCCTCATATATTAGTCTACTAGCTCTTCTGTACACCTCCTGCAGAATTTAAATGCTTTCCTTGTGGCCATACTGGACAGAGCACACAGCTGTGGTTTAATTTCATCACTTAAATTACAATAGCACAGGGAAAGACTTGTAACTGATCTAATACCCATTCACCTGGACAGTTAAATCAGGTACACTGTCTCAAATGTTTAACTCAAATTTTGTAAATACTTTCAAGATTCTACTGCCTCATCATCCAGAACTGTGAATTTGACATCAGCATGTGTGCAGTCAACATCCACCTTGACCTCTCCAGAATCCTATGAATGAGCCAAATTTTCTTGTAATTTCAAGTTGGCAGGACCCAGTCGCCACCTTGGTTACCATGAGGAGCTACATACCTCTAGCCTCAACTCCTACTTCTCAGCTGTTGCTTCACACTAAATTCAAAGAAGCAGATCATGGCAAACTGTTCAACGCCATCCTCTCATTTTGTTTCATTATTGAAAGCTATTGGTTTTCCATTTGTAATGTTACCAATCTTTGTCACTGCTATAACACCCACTGCAAAATCCCACATCTGGACATAGAATCCCTACAGTATGGAGCACACCATTTGGCCCATCGAGTCCACACCAACACTCTGAACAGCATTCCACATTCCATCCAGACCCACACTCTCCCTGTAACCCTACATTTCCTGTGGCTAATCCACCGAGCCTGCACATCCCTGGATGCTATGGGCAATTTAGCATGGCCAATCCACCCAACTTGCACATCTCTGGACTGTAGGAGGAAACTGGAGCACCTGAAGGAAACCCAGACAGACACAGGGAGAATGCGCAAACTCCCCCACACAGACAGTCACCCGAGTGTGGAATCAAACACAGGTGCTGTGAGGCAGCAGTGCTAACCACTGTGCCATCCCCTTTTTTTTTAAACAAAGGAAGATGATTGGAGCACATGGATCAACTTCAAAGGTGACTCCTTCAACATGCTCTTGCATGGACCCGCTTCCACAAGTTGTTATTTTACGAGGATGTTGTAGCCCGTCCTCTGTTGCATTCCTATCATTGCTAATTTCAGGTTGACGTGGCCTAGCAGGATTTCAAGATCACTTTTATTACATTCAAATTTTACCTGACCATGGCTTGGCTTAACTCTACGTCCCTTGCATGGTTGTGACTCAGTTGGTTGGATCATTGACATTGGTCAGAGATTATGAGTTCCATTCCAGCAAGACAAAAATTAAGGCCATTAATCTGATACAGTACCGAGGGAATGCTGCACTATTGGAGGCTTCATTTGATGTGTATTTTAATGTTAAATCGTAGTCCTCTCTAGTGAGCAGAAATATTCCTGTGGCACTATTTTGAAGAAGTGCAGTTATAGTCAAGATTAATCCCTCAATCAAGGCAGTGTAAAGACTAAATTGTAATATGTTCTAACAATAGCTACTGAGCAAGGACTTATGGCATAATTTAAATCAGATCACATGATAGAGAACTGCTATTAGAAGGTAATAATGAAACCCAGCTTTACTGTCTTTCTGTGTATCATTTAATGGTTAATGAATACTGATTTGACTCATGTGCAGTCCAGTCTTCAAGTGTCTCAAGTTCCCAGAAGCTGCTAAAAACAATATTTGTGAAATCGAATCAAAAACAAATGGTCTGCTTATTGTCACATGTCTGTTTGTAGGAACTTGCTGTGTGTAAATATAGTACCTGCATTTCCTACATTACAACACTGATGTTCATTTCAAAGCACTTCATAGGCTGTGAAGTACTTTGAGATGTCCTGAGGCAGCGAAAGGCACTATATAAATGCAAGTCATTTTTGAAGCATGCTAGGACTTTTGTCATACTTATGTGCAGAAATAAATTTTAAAGCTGTGCTTTAAGTGCAGAGTTTAAAATCCTATTTTGAATAAGTCTCCTCCTCGAAGAACTTCAAAACTTGAAGTGGCTGATTTAAAAGTAAAACCATACACACATTGGCATTCAAAAACATGAATCGAAATAATCCAGCTGCTTCATTTTATGGAATCTTACCAGAAGGTGGCAACGTGACAACACATGTTAAGCCAGAAAGAATTAGCCTTGAACAGTACAATTCAGACAAATTGCACTCAACCAAGCAAAAACAATCACACATAGCTGAACACATTTTAAAAAAAAGGACGAATTGAAAATAGGGTGGTGTGAGGTTTAATAGGAGTCACTAGATTTCAGTGAAGGCCTACTACACTATGAAACACAAGGTGCCAAATTAAGGTCTGGGATCATCATCATCACAAAGCAATACCTAAATAAAATCTGCCTTGTTTCACTTCAGTTGTTTACAATGGCTGAGTCTGCCAGCAGATCTCTGCCAATAGTGGATTGCTGAATTTGAACATTAATATCTTGGTCAAATGCATGCCAATGCCCAGCTATTTCTCAGAATAATAACAGCTGTTCTGCTGGATTGATTCCTGAGAAAACAGCATGGTCCTGGGATGAGAACCTGAACAGAATGGGCTGTTACTGTCCAGGGTTTAAAGGAATAAAAATCAATCTCATTGAAATAAATCAAAATTTTACAGAGCTTGAACAGATTGATGCTGGGAGGCTGTTTCCTGGGAGAGACTAGAACAGGGCAATACATGGTAGCATTTTCCTTGGTCTTCATGAATAGCCCACCAGTTCACCTTCCAAAATGCGCACCTCACCCATGTGTGACTTTGCCCAGGATTTCTGTTTTTACACAAGGTGTTGGACCTGGAGTGTGTTTTGTATGGGCCGGGATGCGGTTTGTGAGGAAGTGTGTGTATGAGGCCAGTTAGAAAACTTGCCTCAGTTCTACAGCACAGCTGCCCAATTCCCAGGATCATTTGAAGGTGCCCTGAACTTAAACCCTCATATACTATCGGTTCCTATTCCACACTATGCCTCCCCATACATCCTTCATAGCCACCCTCTCAGTATGAACTATATACAATTATCAGGAGAAATGCAAATGCCTTGAGAATTATTATAAAATCTCTTTAAAAAATTTAAACCTTTAAGGGTCTAATATAATCTTAAATTCAAGCACATCAATGACATGGGGACTTAAAAAAAAATCTTTGAAATTCCAATGTTGTTTGTAAATAATGAAAAAACACATCAATTATATATTATGCTATTATGCCCTTTCTAAATTTTCAATTTTTCCTGGGTCAATAGGCCACCCACTGAGCAGAGGCCATTATTAACCATGCAAACCAGCCAAGCATTTATAATGGATAGTGTTCAGCAATAAACTAATAGAACATTATTGTGTCTCATTTCCATATCAACGCAGAGTGTTTATTAATAATAGAGTGGAGCCTTCCTGTTTCATATAGAAAGAATAGTAGTGCAGTGGTCATGCTTATGTTTGCAGACTTGAGGATTGAGATTTAGATTTAGATTTTATTGTCACGTGCACTCAAGTACAAAAGTACAGGAGTACATTGAAAACTTTTCAATGTAGTTACTCATGGCACCATCTTAGGTACGAACATCTAGGTACGAAAACTTAAGAACAAGGTAGAAAGAAATTAGGAACAAAGTTAAAAGTTAAACATTAGTATAGTGTAAAAAAAAATAAAGTTAGAAGTTTAGGAATCATTAGATTAGTTAATATTAGGTGTATGCCATTGGTTCTTTCAAGGCTTTGATAGTTGATGCCCTGATAAACAAAGTGGATCCCTTCTACAAGATTCCATTTATTGTCCTGTTGTATTTGTACCAGCTAACAACTGCATGGAATTTACAACAGAGAAGTAAACCATTCTACTCAATTGGTTTATATCAGCATTTGTGCTCCTCCTGAGCCTTATGCGGTCAATTAGCAATCAGGACAAAAGTTGAACTTTCAGAGTAGTGTCATTAATATTGCATCCATTTAGTGCCTGTTTTGACCCTTTGGCCACAATAGTCCAAATTGTTTCACATGGAACTGTATCTACAGCTGGTTACTGATGGTTTTGAAAATGGTTCTAAATGCGAAGATTGATTCTGCCAAGTTGAAGAGTTGTGAATGGATTTACTGGAAGAAGAATGGATAAACATGACACCTGGAAATTAGAAATGACAGTGAAGGTTCTCCTAGCCCATGGCTGCAAAACTGTTTTATTGATTGGAGAAAGGCATCAAGACATGTTGACCGATTAGCAATTTGGGTTCTGAAGAAAAGGTGCCAGAACTTTAGATGTGTACTGCATTTGGTTTCACAAACACTGTCAGGATAGGAGCGTACAGCTGAGCAAAGTTGAACATTCAATGCTTTATGCCCCCTAACAGGCAGTATTTACTAAAGCTCAAGTGGCCTTAATCAATAAATCAGACTAAATCTGAAATCAGGCATGTGAAGTCTGCACATAATGGTCTGCATTGTATCTAACCAAATACATGGGTATGGCTGATCACTGTTAGTCATAAAGCTTGTACATAAAAGAACATTTTCTTCAAACAAGCATCAGTAACATCAGAACTGTGTACAATAACTTAACACAATACATTAAAAACTATTGTAAACTGCATATATAATATATGCAAAAAATAATTGCTGAAATCAGATTCTGGAAAGTTTATCCACTAGTGACATGCAATCACAGAACTAAGGCCTTTAACGAACAAAATCTTTTACCCAATTCCCTGGACACGCTATTTTGTTCTTCGAACATGACTGGGGAAGCTCTTAATGTCCTCAGACCCAAGAGACTGAGTTGAACACTGTAACCACAAAGTTTACTTCTGTTTCTCCCATCAACCTTTGTACACAAGAGGGAAGAGCAGGAGTTAGTTATTCAACCTCTCCAGCCTGCTGTGCAATTCAGTATGATTATAGTTGACCTCCTGCCTCATTGTTAAAAGAACCTTCAGTAATTTTTCTTCTCTGTAATCTTGCTGTACAGCAGTCTTACAAAGGAGAGGAAAACAAGTTGAGACCAGCCCAATCCATGTCTAATACCTCCAGCCTTCCACCATTAAAAATATGCAAACATTTCTTTGGTACATGATTTGCAGGGAACAGTACAAAACCTAGATGAAGAAGATTATAAAACCAAAGTCTTGCAGAATGTGAAATGCAGATTCAATAGATTCTGATTCTTTATCTTTAAGCAATCCAAACTTGCTTAAGTAAAAAGGTATCAACTGTTTTTAAATGAGTAAAACAAATTGGTAGCTGTTTGAGCTGTTACCACAAAAAGCTTCACAAAATGAGATTATCTTTTCTGCAGTAGTCATATCCCTCTGAAAAAAAAACATCAAGGTATACTGATCTTTCTGTAAAATAAATCTTACATTCTATGTGAAAATATCAAGTATTATAAACTGCATGGAATTCAACTGTTGAAGATGAACAAGAGAAAACTTTTGAGATTTAAACAATCCTAGATATTCACTACACATGAATAATCCACAAGTTTCTTCAGCAATTAATAGGCTCCTCAGAAAATTGTCAGCTTCAAAGTCACTCAGCCTCCCTCTGTACCTTATATTAAATGGAGCACAGGATCCAAACATAAGAATCCACTCTCTGTTTGTGAGAGAGTTCACATATTTGAAATATATCTGCTTTAATTAAGCTCATCAAAATCTGTTAGAACAACAAATACCAACAACAAAACACTAACTATTTCATCATGTAGTGCACAGTTCAAAAACTAGACATTATTAATTTATTTTCCCGGGAATGCTTTCCAAAACTGAAACGTTATACACTCTTTAAACTTATATAAACTTTATATGCTATACTACCATCAACGTTGCTCCATTTCCTCTGCCGTGCTCAAATAAGAATTAAAAGCCGATGTGGTGAGATTGAGTTGTAAATGCACACCAGATATTCAGGTTGATCAAGGACAGATAAGGCAGCTTGTGCAGTTTCAAAATAATTGCAACAAGACTTTGCTGGTTTTCCTGTACAATATTATTTGGATGTGTGTACACATGCATGGGAATTGCTTACTTAGGTGTGGTGAAATCAAATCTGCACTCAGGTAAGTGAACATTAACAGACTTTGCTAAACATATCAGAAAGTATAGGACACTAGAGAGGTTAAGAGAATAGAGAAGGTAGGACAATAGAGACCACCTCTGAGACCCTACACGCTCAAATCAAACTTCCATCTTGTTCTGACATCATCATGACATTATGACTTATGTTCATACTGAATAAAGGTAGAGTTAAGCCTTTCACTCCACACCCGCTGTATTTTCCCACATCAGCCCTTTGACCTGACCTCTCTTTTTTCCCCACACTAATATTCACTTTTTGGCACTTCATTTGTTGGGTCCACAAAGATCAGTCTGCATAACATAATGATCAATCAGGACAAAGCTAAAACAATGTCTATTTTCACAGAGAATGTTGCATGCTACCTATATTCTCCGTTTTCCAGCCCTTTATTCTCATTGACAAGAAAAATCTAGTTGACCTAAATATCCAGCTGCAATTGTGTATAAGTTTGTCACTAGGCAACTAGTGTGCACTGCCATTTTCACAGACTCCGATTCACATTTGATGGAATTATAACATTGGCAGCAACTAAAATCGCACACAGCTAAATGAGGAGAGTTTGTTAGATACCTCTCTGCAATGCCAAACTTTGTGCTTAACTCATTTTACATAACTGTCTGGAGGCACTGCTAGTTTAAGCTAACTTCCCAACCCGTTTCACCCATTAGCAAATCCTCAGTACCTGTGAAGTAATAATGTCCTGTTTATGATACACTGTATATAAGCCCTTGAGGGGCAACACAGTGGCTCAGTGTTAGCACTGCTGCCTCACAGTGCTAGGGACCTCGGGTTACTGTCTGTGTGAAGTTTGCACATTCTCACCACGTCTGCATGGATTTCCTCCAAGTGTTCCAGTTTCCTCCCACAGTCCAAAGATGTGCAGGTTAGGTGGATTGGCCATGCTAAATTGCCCGTAGTGTCCAGGGATGTAAAGGTGAGGTGGATTAGCCATTACATAGGATTACAGGGATATGGGAGTCTGGGTAGGATGTTCTTTGGAGAGTAGGTGTGGACTTGTTGGGCCAAATGACCAGTTTCCACATTGTAGGGATTCTATAAACTAAAATTCTATAAGCACTAAGTGTTAGCTGCGTAGCACTTCCGGCTTCAGGTCACCTCATTCGGATGGGTACAATCTATACTGACTGGCAATGTTATTGTTCATGCTATGGATGGTGTTGGTCAGCTTTCATCCATAACTCTACCATTTAGAGGCAGTGATTTAAACAATGCCACAGATGTTTGCTTCTTATCAGGAGGATGATGGTGGCTGAGACAGGAGATTCTCCAATGAATAGTCCAGCACCATTGCAAGGAGAATCATCCCAAGGCCGTGAAAGTGTACTGACATTCAAGGATCTTTTAAGTCCAAAAGATTCCATGTGATATGTTCCACAAGTTTCACTTTAATTTTCTTAGGACAGTGTTGAAGGTCGAGGAAACAGAAATCAGAGTAGGAGTGGAGAATTAAAGAAATAAGTGACTGGAAACTCAGGTTCACACTTGCTGAGTTAATGGGGATGACCTCCAATTTATATTTGGCTTTATATATAGTGGAGACTGAATCATGAGGAGCAAATACAGAATTTTAAACTGAAGGACCTACAAGAAAAATCACTGCTTTACCAAAATGCCACCTCTTCTTATTGCATTCAGTTTACATGAAATGCTTAGAAATGCTTTCTTCAGACTTTGAAGACCAGAAAAGACAACATATGAACAAAAGAAATTTATTATCAAGAACATAATAAAATGAGCAACGAGTAAGGGTCTCTCCTGCCATTGCACTATAAAGGTGAGAGGGGAAAGATTTAAAAGGGGGAACTTTTTTGGGAGTATGGAATGAGCTGCCAGAGGAAGTGGTTGATGCTGGTATAATTACAACATTTAAAAGGCATCTGGATGGGTATATGAATAGGATGCGCTTAGAACGATATGGATCAAATGTTGGCAAATGGGACTAGATTAATTTAGGATATCTGGTCGGCATAGATGAATTGGACCGAAGGATTTGTTTCTATGTTGTACAGCTCTATGACTCTATGACTCTATTACTCTATAAAGATGTTTGGATTGAAATGCAATCATATATTAATATTCTTTGTGGCCTCTACTTTGAGGCACACATACTGAAGACAACCAGTGAGAAGCACTTTAATAAGGACACTGTACAGAAAAGGTGATGTCTGATGAGCACAGAACAAAAGGCAACAGTAGTCAATGTTATTGGATGCCCATGAGGAAAGTTAGGAGCAGAAGAGAATAAATACCACGTTTTACCAGCTTTCAATATACCTGTGTCACACGAGTGTCTTAATAATAGTAACATGCTGCTCACAAGTCTTGAACTCCTCTTGAATTTTTCAGGGTCTTAGCAGAAAAGCAAAAAAACCTCAAACATCAGTTATTGCTCCAGAGACTGATAAGAGGGCTTGAGGCAGTTGGATTATTGGTAGCCATGTTTTTGGCAATGTCTTTTCCTTCATCTGGCGATGTAACTGCTCTGTAAAGTTACAAAATTGCTTTTTGCATCTGAAGGGCACTATAAATTGTTCATGAATTGACATTAAACAGTTGAAGTTCAGCTCCTCAGCAGCAAGCTGTTCATATTGCAGAAAGTCATTTTGCACAAAAATACCAGAGACCACACATCAACCCATGTGGGAAAGAAATGTATTCTGAAGTAATAAGGTGTATCTCATTTAGTTTGTAATCAAATCCCGCTATACAGCAGGGTTAGGAGTTTTAGTCCTCAAACTAACCAGAGAAAATTAGAAGTGGCAAATCTAATGCCCCTCAATATTTTTAGCACCAACATCCTTAACATGGTTAAACAGACCTGAATTCATGCATTGACTAAATAGATATAACCTCACCAGCACTTTCTGCCTCACCAGAAGTCAGATTGCACATAATTTATGCATGAAACACACACAGATGTCTCCACCAGCTCATGTGCTCATTATGAACATTTGAGGACTTACTGATACTTCAGTAACATATTTGCAAGACTTCCTGTTATCTTGGAGTGAATCCAAAACAACCTCAACAGTTTTAGTTCGAGTAGGATCTCATTTTAAGATGTGCAATCATTTCCTTATTGAATAGATCACACAGAGAGCAGAGGACCGTAACATAATTTCATACAACCTCCAAAGGGCATGGTTATATTGGCAGCTCCTTTTATCAACCTGTTAAACAAAAAAAAAATTAAAGCTGCACAAAGTTCCCACATTCACCACTTCCAAGATAATATACTGTCTCCCTAATGGCAAAGTCAAGGATGTCATTGAGCGATTATTCAAAATTCTGAATGAGCAGCGTGAACAACCATGTAGAATATGCACTATAAATTGCTCTTGTTCCACATCACTTCCAATGACGCAGTAAGGAAAAGAGGATGATACCCTACAACCAGATTTTAGGCGGTTCAAACAAAAAACAGATCATCAGAAGGTTTTCAGATTATTCCCAGACCCACGTATTAGTGAGTTCAAGATGATGCAGAATGAAGAGCTTTACATTCCCGAGGAATGGAGGGCAGTTCTGAAGGAAATGGAACTTGTACTGTTCAAGCCTGAGTTACATCTTAAAAGGGCTGAAAACAAAAGGGGGGGAGATAGCAAGAACTGCAGATGCTGGAGTCAGACACAATACAGTGTGGAGCAAGCCAAGCAGCATCAGAGGAGCAGGAAAGTTGACGTTTTCGGTTGGGACTCTTCTTCAGAAATGGGGAGGGGCAAAGGGACCTCAGAAATATATAGAGAGAGGAGGGGTGGGGCTGGGGAAGGTAGGTGGGATGGTGATAGGTGATAGGTGATAGCAGGTAGGTAGTGGTGGGGATAGGTCAGTGGGATGGGTGGGGTGGATAGGTGGGAGAGAAGATGAACAGGTTGTATCAGGTCAAGCAGGCAGGGATGAGAGGGAGGATTGGTCATGGGATGAGGCCGAGGGTGGAGAGGTTTTAATGCTGGTGAATTCCATGTTTAGGCCATCAGGCTGTAGGCTCCCAAGGTGGAATATGAGGTGCTGCTCCTCCAGTTTGCATGGTGTCATTGTGACACTGGAAGAGGCCCAGGATGGACATGTCACCTAGGGAGTGGGAGGGGGTGTTAAAATAGTTGGTGACTGGAAGTTGTTGTCATTCGTCGCGTACAGAGCGCTGATGTTCTATGAAATGGTCTCCGAACCTCCGCTTGGTCTCACCAATATAGAGGAGGCCACATCGGGAGCAGCGGATACAGTAGACCAAGTTGGCAGATGTGCAGATGAACCTGTCTGATATGAAAGGTTTGCTTTTGGCCTTGAATGGAGGTGAGGGGGGGAGGTGTAGGCACAAGTGTAGCCCTTCCTGGGGTCGCAGGGAATGGTGCCGGGGAGTGGTGGGGCTAGTGGGGAGTGTGGAGCAGATGAGTGGGTCGTGGAGTGAGCGGTCCTACGAAAGGCAGATAGGGGTGGGGAGGAAAATATCTCGTTGGTCGTGGGCTCGGATTGTAGGTGGAGAATGATACGCTGGATGCGGAGGTTGGTGGAGTGATATGTGAGGACAAGGAGGGATTCTGTTTTATTTTTGTTGGGGGGAGAGGATTTGCGGGTAGAAGTGCGGGAAATGCAAGAGATGTGGTTGAGGGCATGTTTGATCACCGGAGGGGGAAAGTTTCGGTCCTTGAAATAGGAGGATATCTCGGATGTTCGGGAGTGGAACACTCCATCTTGGGAGCAGACGTGGCGGAGGCGGAGGAATTGGGAATATGGGATCGATTCTAGCAGGAAGGTGGGTAAGAGGAGGTGTAGTCTCGGTAGCTGTGGGAGTTGGTGGGCTTGAAAGAGATGGCAGTTTCAAGGCAGTTACCAGAGATGGAGACGGACAGGTCCAGGAAGGAGAGGGAGGTGTCAGAGATGGTCTGGGTGAAGGGCGTCAGTAAAGTTGATGAACTGTTCAAGCTCCTCGTGGGAGCAGTGTATTTTTTCAGCAATATTATAGAAAACAGTTCAACCAGGAGAGAATAAATTGAGTATTGCTTTGTCCATTGCTCAAGGTGTTTCATGACAAAGGATTTGAACTAAGCTCATGTACATACCAATCACTATCACCATAGAGTCAAGAACAAGTCACTAGCTCACATATTTGCAGGGAAAATGGAAAGGAAAGGGAAAAGAAACCGAAATAAGTCATCAGTGCTGATGCTGGAAGAACATTTCAGATCCATTAAACTAATGGAAGATAACTGCAATAATGATGTGTTTTCTGGAAATCTCATTTCTGATCTGTGAATGGGAGAAATCCCATTATCCACTGCTTGTACTATAATCTGCTACTAATGCCAGTAGCCCCAACAACGTTTAACCTCAAGCTAAACCATTTTACCGAAGGAAGGAAATAGAACTCTAGAAATAGGAACTATCTGGATAAGATTATTTGTTCACAAGCTTTGTTCAGATGCCTCAGTACATGTGAAATAGAGCAAAGGTGGAAAGAAATGACACAATATTCATTTTAAATAATCAGTGGTATAATCTGTGTTCACAGCCAGATAGATTTTGGAATGCTTTCCCTCTCTAAGTATTGGTTTCACTTACGACTGGAGCTGTCAACTTTAAAAGTTATCTCCTATGTCGATAAACTTCTTTGGGAATTATGTATACAAAACGAAATTAAAGGAGCCCTTGAATAAGTGCAATTAATGCAGCAGGAGAGGACAGTAGAGATACAGCATTATCTTTGGACTAGTAATTCAGAGACTCAGATTAATAGTCCAAGAACACAGGTTCAAATCTTGCTATGGCAGTTGGTGGAACTGAAGTTCAGTTCATACATGAGGAGTAGAAAATCACTCTTAGCAATGGCAACCATGAAACTACCATCATTAATTGTTGTAAAAATCGAATTGGTTCACAATGTCCTTCAGGGAACAAAATCTACCATCCATGCCTTGTCTGACCTACATGTGACTGCAGTTCCACAACAATGTGGCTATGTCTTAACTGCCCTCTGAAATGGTCCAGCAAGTCATTCACTTTAGGAGAAATTGGGCATAGGAAACAAATGCTGGCCTTGCAAAATAGTAATATAGCTCAAAGCAAGAGCTGCCTATTCTGACCCTTTCCCACAACAGATCAGCTTGTCCTATGTGTCTGGTATTATAAAAGGTTTAAAAGATTTGACTGAACTTACAAACACAATTTCACAAGGAAGAGTGAATTTTGCTAGTTCAAGACTATATCGCCTGTTTTTGTACATCAGACATTTTCCTCATTTAATATAGATCAAAAAAGTTGCTTGATAGATTAAAGAATGTAATGGAGAGTCATTCAAGGACATTTGCCAATTAGAAAAATATGATCATGTGACAAGAATGCTCCTAGGGGACAGGTATCTGTGCAGCATCAACAGCTGACATTGGCTCATTTCCAAGGAAACTTCTTGTACACACAAGAATGTTAAAAGAAACAAGGTTAGACCGTCTGATCAGTACACCACCAGAAGGTTTCCAATCTAATGTTTTCCAATAAACTTGAACATATGGCAAAGATGATACTAATGAATCAGCTTCTTGAAAAATAGTATAGGCTGAAGATCAGAATTTCAAAGAAAAAAGTCTTTCCTTGCTTTAAACTGCATCCTGTCAATCCCCACCTATCCTTGTACTTGTCATACTGCCACTTTAAATTAAAAAGGGCAGTACTAACATCTCTGAATACATATTGCAGATTTTTCCATTGGTCCCACAGCACTTGTCCAGTCTGCCTCTCCTCCATTATAATTTTCGATTCACTTTATTACAAATGCATTATGCATCTGATGTGGGAGTGCCTGTCGACTTGAACAAAAGTTTTAATTACTTAGATTGTTTAGGTTCTACCTCTTACACTCTGTTGACTATGCTGGAGCAACAGGTGAAAAAGCAAACATTCCCATCACTAATAAAATGGAATTCGTAAAGTCACCATAGCCTTACTGGACCATAGGGCTGCTCTCTCATTAGAGGTTACCACATCTCAGAGGGGAGGTTGAGAAAGAGAATCTTTCATGGCAACCTTAGCCAGTGCAGGAATTAAACTCATGCTGTTGGCATCATTCTGCATTGCAAACTAGCCATCCAGCCAGCTGACCTAAACCGACCCCCAAAATGGAATAGGTAGTTTTGAGGACAGAAATATGTCAAGAAAGGCTGAGTAGCTCAGTGGGTAGCTCTCCTGTCTCTATGCCAAAAAAAAACTTTGGATTCAAGTTCTGCCTGAGGACTTGTCAGTGATAAGAGGGCTGTATCACTGCTACAGGCAAGCCATGGGTGCTGGTGCCTAGATAAATGGGTAGAGTTAATGGCAGGTAGCGTCGGATGATTGATTTGAAGGTGCGATCAATCAGCCTTATGGTGACCCAGTGTAACATTGGAAAAGAGAAAGGAAGGTTATGAATAAGGCCTTCTGATCCAGTGAAACAAAACCAACACTTTCACTAGTCAAGGACAGTCTGCTTTCATTTTAATCTGAACTTCTTGTTCTTTCCTCATACCTAGTGACAATCTTATTTCCTAACCATATATCCATCTGTCTTTGTAACACTTTGACTCAGTGTCTCAGACTTTCCAGGACCATATGCCCACTTTCTTCTTGCGGCGTTATGCCTTCTCACTGTCATCATATCAGTTGTGATTATTGTAACTAACTGTTACAAATGCAATACACTTACAATACAGAAAATACCCAAAGTGCTTCACAAGGCAAGAAAAGTAATTGGAAATTTAGACACAGAGGAAAGTGAAGTGACCACCAAAAATTTAAGAGGTTGGTGTAGAAGCAGGAAAGCAAGAAGGGTAAGGTCAAATGTTCCAGAACAAGGGCATAGCGACAGATAGTAAGACTACAGCTAAAAAGGAAGCAGGGAGAAAGGACAGAATATAGGAGCAGGAGAAGGTCATTCAGCCCACAGAGCCTGCTCTGTCATTCAATGTGATCATGGCTGATCATCTACTTCAGTTTCACTTTTCAACAGAACCTTAAGTGGAAATTATTCATCTCTAGAAATCTGTTGATCAACAATTGAGCTTCCATAATTCTCTGGATTGGAGAATTCCAATCAGGGTCTGAGACATAGAATTCCAAAAATTCACCACCTTCTGAGTGAAGAAATTTCTCCTCATCTCAGTTTATCACTTATGACATTCCCGTTATCCTGAGATTATGTCCCTTGGTTTTAGATAAACCAACCAGGGAATATGTCTTATTCAGATCCACTCTGTCGATGGGAAGAAATCTGAATAAATAAAAGCAGTCCGTACAAAATCATCAGGCCACGGCTACAAATATAAGGACAAGCTGAGGTTATGTGAGATTTATAAGTGAACACACTGAAACTGATGCTAATCCACATCAGGAAGATGAAAGGGAATAAGGAAATATAACTTATTGCAGGATAAGATATAGCTGGAGGAGTTTTATACAGCTTTCAATTTGTAAAGAGTAAAAACCACAGAATATTGGCAAGGAAAACAGTCTCTAGGTGATAAAGTCATGGATAAACATTTCAACTGTTGCTGAAAGCAGCAAAGGTAACAGATGTTGAAATTAAAAGTAGACAAGAACAAAGAAGCTAAACATAGTCAAAGACTTACCAGACATTGGGAATACGACATGTGAAGTTGCAGAATTGTAGAGAGGACCCAGATTTAATGGCTTTGGATTTGCCAAATCAGTGAAGAGAAAATGTTTTCCCCATCTTTTTGATCATACCTAAGCAGTTGAACAGCACAAGGGTGGCTGAGGGAATCCTGGGTGTTATTAATGATCAGATACCGAACTGGACAAACCAAATAAACACAGTGGCTACAGGGGCAGGTCAGAGGCTAGGACTCCTGCAACTATGTGATGTCTGTCCATCACCTACAAGGCACAAATCAGAAGTGTGATGGAACACTCCCAACTTATCTGGATGAATGCAGCTCCAACAACACTCAAGAAGCTTGACACCATCCAGGATAAAACAGCCTGCTTGATCGATATTACATCCACAAAAAAGATACTACATCCACAAGGAGTCAGTCCACTGATGTTCAGTAGCAGCAGTGTGTAGAATCTACAAGATGCACTACAGAAATTCACCGAAGATGCTTAGACAACACTTTCCACTTCCATCCAGAAGAACAAGGGCAGCAGATACATAGGAACATTACCACCTTCAAATTCTCCTCCAAGAAACTCACCATCCTGACTTGGAAATATATCAGTGTTCCTTCACTGTCACTGGTCAAAATCCTGAAACTCCCTGTCGAAGAGCATTGTGGAGCTACCTACAGCGAATGAATTGCAGCTGTTCAAGAAGGCAGCTCATCACCACCTTCACAAGAGCAACAGGGATGGGTAATGAATGCTGATCCAGCCAGTGATGCCCACCTCCTTTCAATGAATAAAGAAGATAGGGATGGGCAAATATTAGTGGCCTGGCCAGAGATGCCCATATCCCTGAATGAATAGAAGAAGCATTGTGATAGAATAGTAAATTTCATTTCAAAGTTGACCTCAAGCCAGAGAATAGTTTTGTCAAAGCAGCGGATTAGGCACAGTTGGCTCAGGCTTCATGTGTGCATTGCTCACTTGCTGCCTTAGTGCTCATTCGCTTTGATCCTTCCTGGATGCCTACAGAATCCCTGTTTGCTTTGCCCTTTTGCAGTATGCTTCTCAGCCAGAATTACCAGGCTTACAGTACTTCAACGTGGCCATGTCATTTAGCACAGACAGAAAAATCGGGAAGCCTATCTTGGTTGTCAGCAATCCTCAGTCAAATCCATAGGGATAATCTTCAGGCAGGGGCTCCCAGCACAGTGAGTCAAGGGTGCCCTCTGATTCATTCAGGGTCTGAGACATAGTCAATCAATCTCTCAGGGTGATCAGAGTCAGGATATTCTCCTCGTGGTGGATGAGGAGCCCAATGTTAGGTAGCCCATCACCCATACTGGCTCTTTCTGCCCTGCTGTGGACTGTTTACTCCTGGAATGAGGGAAAGGAAGATACTAAGGGTGGTGAAAGTAGATGGTGCAGCTAGGAGACAGACAGGGTGCAGTGTGCCAAATGGGTGAGTGGTTAGTACAGTGGGTATGCAGAGTGAGTAGTGTGGGAGAATTGGATAGGTCAGAGCAAGTGAGGGGAGATGCTGCATGCAACAGTGAGACTGGTGGAGCATGTGACTTGATGGCAGTTGGGTACTGAGAGAGTGAGGTAGCAGAGGACAGATGGTGTCACTTATGTTGGCAGAGTGTAGAAGGTCAATGCTTCACTGCTGGGTATTCCTGCAGACAGCTGAGACCACAATGACTTGGGTGTAAACCTGAGACCAGGTTGTAAGGGTCTGATGGTATGGCATTTACTGTCAGTCCTGGGTGAAGAGAATGTTCCTGCTGTACACCACCTGTCCTCTAGGACCTCAAGATGTCTGCCTGCACAGTGGGAGCACCAATTTCCCCTTATCTGCTACATTTGGGGCAAATGTCATGGACTGTGCAGAGCAGCTCTGGACTGACACTGCTTGTCCAGGAGCACAATGGTCTTTGAAAGATGGCATGGGCAACCTGGACGCCAGTCAATTCTAGGATACCCTGGCAGTGGTGAGTTTTTCTGGCCATGGCAAGTAGTAGAATCTAGCTAACATTGGACATGAAGGGTGCCATAGGGGCAGGGTAAGAAGTTAATGAAACAAAAACAGAAGCTGCTGGAAAAGCTGAGCAGGTCTGGCAGCATCTGTGGAGAGAATTCAGAGTTAACATTTCAGGTCCAGTGACCGTTCCTCAGAACTGAACATTTCAGCACAATTTTTTTGTTCGCTAAAGGACAGTTTCCAGAAGATAGGGGACAGCTGTGCACAGCCTCTAATAGCAAAGCTCTCATCCAATAATACCAATGATGTCCAAGATGTGGCATCATAGTTTTTCTTGCTTATGCTATATTCAGATGCCATCTTAATTCAGGAAGACATACTCGTATTAAACGATAACAGCTGGTTTGCATTTTCTAGCCAAAAAAACATTAATTAGTTGTCACAGCATTCATACCAGCTCATTATTATTCATTTGCTTATGTACTCTTCTATGAATACACACTTCATAATTCTTTATATCAGTGTTCAAAATTTAGTTTTACAGCACAAAAAAAATAAAAATTTATTTAGAAACCATTCTGCCAGCAAGTGCAAGTTACTTTTCCTCTAGCTTAAATGAAACTATTTGCAAAATAATAAAGATAGGTGAAATGCTAAGTGAAGTATATATCGTTTACACTCCAAAACAGCCATGGTATTGAGGGAATGGTAAATGTAAAAATAAACTAGAAGAAAGATTTTTAAATGTTTTCAGCTTAGGGAGAACCTGCTGTGGGAGAAGTTTAAAGGGTAAATTCTGATTGCTTTCAAATAAGGTGCAATAACAGGACCAGGGTTCAAAATATTATTTATTGAGAAAGAAAGCTCAGCTTTTGAAAGGTACTTGAGCTGAGGCTTGATAAGCATCACGAACAAACTTCGAGATACAGTACAAAAGATGGATTTGGGTTCATTCAAATCCATTGAGATTTGCACTAATCCAGAAGGACCGTTATCAGTGGAAATTTTTTTTCTAGTCCTTGATTCTACCTGTCTGATTTCTCCTTATGGATTCAATGCATCTACAGATATAGAACAAGTCATCAGCTAAAGAGTTCAGAGCTGGAAATATGTACACTATCTGCACCAAAGTTACAGAGTCCAAGTAGGAGCCACGCCATAGTTTAACCTGACCAGCGGCTAGATTATCTGAGGGAAATAATAAAATGAACAGTGCAATGACTAATCAATGTTAATCAATTAAAAAGCCAAGAATCTTTAAACTCACAATTATGCAAAATGAATAAAAATATTATAAGCAACTTCCAAACAATATTTAGCACACTTATGTGTAAGTCCTTTAATTGTCTGAATCGTGACAGCTTGAGAATTATCATTCTGCTAACTTATTGGGTGAGTTCGACACACTTATTAGAATGCATCACAGACAGACGTTCAGGGTTCAAGTCCCACTATTGTACAGACAAATGTTTAATCTAAGCTGACATTTCAATTCAGTATCAGAGGGGCATAGCGTTGATAAGTACAATCATTCAGAAAACCATGTTCAAATGAGGCCTTGCACTAGCAAGCGAAATGGACTTAATTGTTGCACAGCACTGTTCAAAGAGCTGTAAACAACAACATCCCTCAATCCCACACCATCAAAAGACAGGTTATCTCTTAATCAGTGCATTCCCCTCACCACAAGCAGCAAAACATTGGATAGGCAACCAAAAGCAGCTGCAGCCAACGCAGAGCCACTTCCAACAGGAACAGATAAGCAGCTCATCACAAATAACCAATAAATACTAATACCTTTGTTCGTTTACAACTGCAGGGACAACTAACATTTAATCATTAACATGAAATGCATCCCTTGTTACTATTCATTCTGTGTGCCCAATTACAAGTACACCACTTATAGGTCATTACATCAGCGATGAAAATTTAATTTAACAGAGCAAAAAGTAATGGCTGGTTGCAAAAGTAATCCAAGTTTCTTTTACTCTGGCGATATTGAAAGTGATTTTAAGAACTAGTTACACATTTCAAACAGAGTGACTTAAACACCAGTAACAACAATGGGTGCCAGAGCTATGGTAACTATGCCTCAGGCCGTTGCAGCTAAGTGTCTGGATTGTGCTTCTCCCACAGAGTCTTACCTGTGAGTTGTCCCTTTATGGGCTCTGTACTCTTTTCGTTGTCTAGGTCATTTGGTGTCCACACATGCATTCTCAGTGACTTTTTAAATCATGTTTGGCAACTGAGTTATTTTTGAAAATCTATCCAACTTAACAAATAAAGAGAATGTGTTGGATGCAGCACATATAGATTCTAAGAAGTACTTGACAAATTCTTTCGCAAAAGGATTTTTTCAAAAAATTAAAATGTAAAGATGTAAATTAGAAAGTTGGTTGGCTAACAGGAACCAAAGTTTAGTTAAATGGTTCTTGCTTGGATTGGAAAGATTTGGAAGTACTACACCCCAAGGAATGGTGCTAGATCCAATCTTGTTGCCACAATTTGCACTGCGTGCAAGAAGTGCATAGGGCATTAGTGACACAGTGGTGGTGTCCATATCAAGAAACGCTTGAAGGCACTGGATACTGCAGAGGTTGTGGGCCCCGACAACAAAGCAGTATTATTGAAGACAAGCGCTCCAGAACTTGCGGCACTACTAGCCAAGTCAGCAAAGCTTCTCCCAGCGATCAGAGGCAGTGGTGGCAGCAAAAGACATCAGTCCATAGCGAGGCCAGATGCCTACACTGGAGGCTGAATGTTCCATATACCTTAATTGAGATGGGACTTTTAGATCTGGACATTTTTCTTTCCTTTTGGCTCTTTTTTTTTATTTCTACTGTTACTTATTTTAACTTGTGGTTTTTCTAACCAAGGTGGCACCAGAGAACGGCGACTTTGTACACTTTTCGCTGTACTCCAGTATTCCTATATCTGAGTACATGTGACAATGAAATATAATTCTAATTCTATTAGACTGCTACTGTTCTGAATGTCTAATGTGGTATAATGACATTCATATAAATCACAATGGTGTAATTAATCACACGAGTGTGACACCAGTAAGCAAGAGGACAGTCTAGAATGATCACAGGAAGAATGAGGCCTTAGACAATACACTCGAGAGCTGGGTTTGGTACCTACAATGTACAGATGTAAGTAAAAGAGTTGAAGATAGACTTAAGGGCTCAGCAGTGTCAGTCTGTGTGAGGATACTCACAACCTGAGTTACTCGAAACTGTTATCTGATTGCAGGTTGTGGTACTGGCTTAACACACAAATTTAAACATCGTGGCAGCTAGGGAAAAAGAAACTGCAGGGTCAGGATCTGAATGTTAAAACAGAATCCAAGGGACACAGCAGATAAAGAGAAGACTCCAAAAGCAACCTATGACCTCAGAAGACATTGAAAGAAAAGCTGGAAAAAAAGCAAACTTTAAAAGCAGGGAAAACATTGATTTCTCAGAATCTCAGAAGACATTGATTACAGGATTACAGAGCAGGAAGACTCCAAAGGGTTAAATAAAGAAACTTGCCATGAACTTCAGAAAATACTTCAGAAAGGAAAAACACAGGATTAGAACACTTTGATAGTAAGAAGGAAAAATCCCAAGCAACAGATGCAATACTCCATTCAGATGACAGATCCCACAGAGACGTTGCTATTACCTCTACTATTTGATAACACAGGGGTCCACAGCAGCCCAGAAGAGGGAGTTCAAGAAATGACAGTTTCAGTATTGAAAAATGGCTTAAGGCTTACATGTGAAGGAGCTGAGCTGACCATAAGGTCAGCACATTTTTATGTGCTGTAGGTTCAATAGCTGATGACCTCTTGGTAAGACAAAGTGTGGAGGACAGTACTATGAAGTACGTTGCACTGATTAGTTTGGCCGTAGCTGGAGCACTGTGGGAAGGCAAGGCTGGAGAGGAGATTATTAGATATTTTCAGCTTTGAGGAGAGATGATATAGGCTGTGGTCATTTTCCTTAGAGAAGAGAAAGCTAAGTGGGGATCTGATTGATGTATTAAAAGAAATGAGGGGCATAGGCAGGATAGAAAAGAAGAAACATTTCTGCTTAGTAGAGGGGTCAATAAACAGGGAGTATAGATTTATGGTAATGTGCAGAGAGTTTATGGAGGATTTAAGGAAGTTTTTTTCACTGATATAGTGCTAGGTATCTGGGACTCACTGCCTGAAAGGTTGGTGGATGGGGGAACCATCATAACATTTAAGAACATTTTAGATGAACACTTGAAATTACACATCATACATGGCTACAGGCCAAGTGCTGCAAAATGGGGCTACGGTAGGTGCTTGATAACAGGCACAGACATGACAGCCCAAAGGGCCTAATATCCATGCCGTTAAACTCTATGATTATGAATCCATGACACAAGATAACGCAGCAGCCATTTCTAGTTTGTCCTTAACCTGCAGTAAGTTTCTCTCACTCTCTTCTGTACTGTAACACACTTTATTGACTCTTAGATTTCCAGCTCTCTTGTACAATGCTGCACTTCTGCTCCATTACAGACTTTTCGCTACTCTGCTCTCTCATGCTCAGTTGATACCATCATGTATGTCATTATCATTAGGATGTTTGCATGCTGTTATACTATAGTCTGGACTGAGTTACTGCAACATTTTACATCGAATTTTGTCACTTTCTGGGAGTGAAAGCAGGAGGTGATCCAGTTCAGTGGGTATTGGGATTTGGGGCAGCCAATCAACAGCAGCAAGAGCTGTTTAAGAAAATCGTTGTAGGATGAGCATCATTGTAGGATCAGCACCACAGCAGTGCCATTGGAGCTGTGGTTGCTGGTGAAAATGCATCACCTCAGTGGCAGGACGACCTTGAAGACAATTAAGTGTGGTTGAGGGAAGGCGGGCTTTGTCAGTCAGAGCGGGGTCGGGGTGGCTTTGGTGAGAGGTTCTTTGAAGAACACTATGGATGTTGTTGCAGTGAGACTAGTTGTCGCCACTGGACAGCCCGATCAAGATATCATCCAATCACCTGCCCCATCCATTCATCATCAATAAACCAGAAAGATTCAGCTGAAACATAATGAGTAACCAAAGTTGAAATGGTTTATACCTCAACAACAAGAGAACTGGCAAGGAGACAAAAGTTTCAATTGCATGCAGGATAAGCAGTGTGATGAAATGGAACTTCTCATAACTACCAGCTTCCAAGAGCAGGTTATATATAATGATATGTATACACAATATGATATATATATAATAGTCACATCGCTGATGTCAAATACATTTTGCAAACCGTCATATTGTGCAACCGATTGTATCTGTTATTTCAGATCTGGCTTTGCATAATAAAAAATAGGAGGGTTCTGGATATTAAATTCCTTTTAGTCAGGTTGTCACCTGCAGAAAATGTAAACGGGCCACCTTCCTCCACCTGGTCTTTACCAGACGTGAAGCTGACCCCATCCGTTCAGCTCCGCTTGCTGTACAGAATCAGCACCATTAAAGTAAACCATCCAACTGCTATTATCTAAAATATAGAGAATGTCTGCACTTCATGCTGAAATCACTGCCTCCCCGCCTGCAAAGGCAAATTGTACACCATCCCATTCTCTATTAGGTTTGGTTTGATTGGCTTCTGGCACTCTTGAAGCAACATTCTGTTCTGTCCAATCTTGTAGTTGAGTGAGAAGATGATACAGAAATAAATTACATTACTGCACAGAAACACTGCTTTCAATGACCTATATGTTTTTCTGACCCATCTAAGGTTCTTCCCATTCTGTTTACTTAATCTCAACTCATTGACATATTCTTCTATTCCTTTCTCTACCTTATACCTCTGGCCCGTTTCTGTCATTCTACCATATCAATCATCATCAGAATCAGGTCATCTGTCAATCCTTTTTCTAGAAAGAAGAGCCCAAGCATGATAAGTCTTTTCTGGTCAATGTACCTTTCAAATCTGGTATAGTCTTTTATCTTTACTCTGCACTTGCCCCAATGCTGCTTCACAGTTTGACCAGTTCTATACAAATGTAACATACATTCCCTGGTTTTCAATTCCAATCTTTTAGGAATGAATCCCAGAGCTTTGTGTGTGTTTTTGATGGCTTTGTTAGTCTGTGTTGCTATTTTTAATGATTTATGTATCCATTCTCCTTTGTACCTCTCCCTCATTTAGATTCTTTATTCTTCAAGTAGGCAACCGCATTATTTCTCCTGCCAAAAATGGATCAGCTCAAAAATTTGTATTTCTTTAGCAGCTTTAATTTGAAAAAATGTCATAAGCCACTTTAATAGCAGCATTGTGGTGAGCCACATGAGGCCACCTCACAATCAGTTATATCAAAATTAATGAAGACTGAGAACCACAAGGGAGTATATAACCAAATCCATTCCACCAATTTGGTTTCAAATATTTTGGTATTGACAGTTGTCAGGGTTACTGTTGGATCATGTCATTGCAGGTGGATAACATATGAACAGGAAGCTTGTTATTTGTCCCTGACTCGGTCTCCTTAGTTGATTGTCAGGGGCATTGAGAAGAATATCTGCATCCCCGAAGGAAAATGTAATAAATCTCATGCTTATAATTGGTCACTCCTGGATGGAAGGTGGACTGACATGTCATCCATTGAGAACTGAGATCCTTTAGATCAAGTTTCAGGTAAATCTGTAAACTTGTAATTTCATAGGATAAGATACCTTTGGCTGTACCAGCAATAGAAAATTAGCAGTATTTGTTATTGAGAAATTGTGTAGTATAAGCTAGTTAAACTCTAATAGTACACTCACTCATCTTGAAGATGTGTTACTTTTGGCCCTTACCAAATTCACCTAAATTCTTCGGCTTAATGGGCAACAGTGGGGTGCAGCGGGGAGGAGAAGGCGGGGTGTTACATGGGGAAGAGAGTGTAGTCGAAAACAATCTTCTCCCATTCCAATCTTAACCCATTCTTTCTTCTTTCCCATTCTCTGTTTATTTTATATCTTTAATAATTCCCCCCATTTGCTGTGTCAAAATGAGGGCAGAGCTGTCCATGAAATCTGGTATAGCAACTTCTAGGAGTTACATTTCCAGTGTTTGCTGTGTGCAGTAATTGGACACGTACCCCAGCCACTAGAACCTTGGAGAAAATAAGACAGGGACAACATTTCTTGTGAAGTATCTGAACGTGCAAAGGCCATATTGATTATTTATTCTTTGCCTTGATTGCCTGCAATTGGCAGCAACAGTGGAGATACTCGAGAAACATTTATGGTGTAATAAAATGGATTATCTATCTTAAAAGATTCTGTTGCTTGGTGGAACAGGAGACATCATTGATTGTGCACCTAAAAATTTTAGAATTGAACTATGGTTAAATATCAATTATTTCAAATGTATTGTTAAATGTTTGTGAGGAATAAAGCACAGTATTAAAATGTGATTAAAATGTGAATGACTTTGGCATCAAATTTGTGTTTTTGAAGCCTTATAAGCAATTTGTTATGCTATCTTATTATTGATTGATTGATTGATTGTTGTCATATGTACTGAGATACAATGAAAAGTGTTGTTTTGAATGCTATACAGGCAGATTGTACCCTATAATGTACATCAGGGTAGCAGAACAGAGTGCAGAATACAATGTCACAGCCACAGAGAGGGTGCAGAGAGAGAGAGATCAGAATTAACATTTGAGAGGTCTGTTCAAATGTCTGATAACAGCAGGGAAGAAGCTATTCTTGAATCTATTTGTATGTGTATTCCAACTTTTATATCTTCTGCTTGACAGAAGAGGGTGGAAGAGAGTGTAACCGGGATAGGAGGGGGTATACGATTATGTTGGTTGCTTTCCCGAGACAGCAGGAAGTGTGGATGGAAGGCTGGTTTGTGTAACATATAAACATATGCCCATGAAATTGAGAAACCTTTAGTCTTGGACTTGAGGCTGTGTTTCTTGATATCTGATCATAAGAACCATGGGGGTTGTGATTTCAGGAAGATAACTAATTAAATCTAGTTGAATGCAAAGATCAATGAGACTGATGTGCCAAATTCAAGTTCAGATGTCCAGCCTAATGCTAATCCCAGATATCACCCAAGAATCTCCTAGAAATCAAACTTTAAAAATGCCTGAATCCAGAACATGGAGTGTGGAAATATGCAGTAAACAGTTAAAATCTGGGCAGGTGGTATAGCTCAGTGAACATGTTTGCCTGGCAGTCCAAAAGCAGGTTTTGAACCCAGAATAGGATTCAGAGAGTGAATGTGAAATAGGTGTGTGCATTATTGTCGCTACCTTTTGTGTTGTTGTTTCACGTTGCCCTTGGAATGGACTATTCACTGTAAACAAAAATGATGGAGAGGTGATACAATCATCGTAGAGTCATGCAGCACAGAAACAGACCCTTTGGTCCAAACAGTCCATGCCAGTCACAATCTCAAACTAAACTAGTCCCACCTGCCTGCACTTGGCCCACATCCCTCTGACCATTTCTTATTAATGTCCTTATCCAAATGTCCTTTAAACATTATAACTGTACCTGCATTCATCCCTTCCTCTGGAAGTTCATTCCACACATGAACCACTCTCTGTGTAAAAAAATTGCCCGTTGTGTCTTTCGTAAATCTTTCTCATCTCACCTTACAAATATACCCCCTAGTCTTGAAATCCCCCACCCTAGTGAAAATATACCTGCCATTCTCCTTATCTATATCCCTCATGCTTTTATAAACCTTTACAAAGTCATCCCTTAAGCTCCTACATTCCAGTGAAAAAAGTCCAGCTTCTCCTTGTAACCCAAACCCTTGATTAATTCACTAAATTACTCAATTTGACCTATGTGTCTAATTCAGGTTAAAGGAATATGCATGCCAGGTTATTTTCAATAACAAAAAAAAATTATTTATTGTAATCAAACTGTTTTTAACAGATGGCAAAAATTAACAAGGCAAAATGATCATCTATAACTGTATAACTTAAACTTTACCTTTTTAAAAATTCTCTTTCTCACACACATATAGACTCGCAGGACAAGACATGAATATTATGGTTAGACAAAGCACAAATCACAGAAATCCAGTTTGATAACACCAATTCAGACCACAGACATAAATGAGTTGTTTCCTTTTACATACCCTTTGACACTGTTGATGACATGAGGTTGTAGGTATTTGGATTCTGAGTCTCTCATTCACTGGTTGAGGATTCATCCTTTCAGTATCTTTGAAGGTGGTTTTCCCTTTTCTCTTTCAGCAGGGGACTCGGCGAGAGAGCAGGTTACAGGGGAAAAATGAGGGTGAGTAGCAAACTGTTAGGGGTTTTCTTTCACTTCTCCACACAGAAGGAAGGAAAATAAATGGAGACTTTCTTTTCACAAACTGGTTGTTTTTGCTGTATTGACCATACACAACAATACAGCCACCTGCCTAGGAACCAATCAAAATTTTGCTACTGCAGTGAGAACTCTGAATCCAAACAACAAATGCAAATTGAAAAGCCAATCAGAAGACTCAGGGCAGAATTGCCCTGAACATACACAGACGCTGCTGATTTGTCTATATTTTGTAAAATTGTATGTATAACTGACAATATGTTCCAGTAGCTTATCTATAAAACTGCAAACATCTGGTTACATAGTTTCCTTGGATTGAAGCAGTATCGTCTTATCTTTCCAGACCAGGGTCCAAAAAAGAGGTGATCTTTACACTTCAATCAAGAAGTTAATAATATTTGTTGCAACATACCAAGTGTGGATTAACCAGAGAAGAGTCGATCACTCCTTTTCACCTGGTTGTAATATCATCAAAGGGTGAAGAATGGAAAAAAATAGCTGTGGGGACAAATAAATGCATATATGCAAGATAAAAGCAGATATGCAAATACAATGAATTTCTTGATTACAAGGTTACCAAAATATTTTTATAAATACATTTAGCTATAAGACTGGAAGAACAGAAGGATGCATATATGGGACATAATTTCTGAAACTTAGAGAAAAAAAATGGTAGAAATTTTCTGCAGCATTTCGGAGAAGATTCACAGGACCTACCTTGGACCTTTCAACAGCTTTTAATCACATAATCATTGACTAAACAGGTTATAAAGTACCAAAGGTAGCCACTCAGATTATCATGTCAATCCTGGCTCTTTTTTGGTTTAGAACTATAAGTTGAAGTTTTAAAGGAGAAAGGAACAAAGTTAGATGTTATCTGTTGGGAATTGGCTTGAAAAGTAATACAACAAAATTACTGACCGAAGAACACTGTAACTGAATCAGTACTGACTGGTTGCTCTGTTCAGTGATGGCAGCTGGTTGGATGTTGGAATTGGTTAATCAAGGGAGGACTGACACTAACCAGCAATCTAAAGAGAATAGTGATTTTAAAAAAATGAACCAGTTCTGACTGGGTTTTAAGCAGGGATCATAGTTACTTTAAAAATTTCTGGACTGGCTGATCTGTTTTGCTCTCTCTACCTGTCTCTCCAGTTATCAAATTGTTGACTGTTCTGAGAAAAGAATCCCAGTTTGTAAGCATATAGAAGTACATATTTCTTGGAGGCTGCTAAAATTTGCACTAAACAGTGTCTTTGGAATTGGAGTAAGATATATAGTTCTCAGTGTCTGTTTTTGGGAAAAGGTTTGAGTCCATAATAAAAGATGTAATAGCACAGCAATTTGAAATACGTTATATGACAAAGCAGAATCAGCATGGCTTTGTGAAGGGGAAATGATGCCTATCAAATTTACTAAAATTATCTTAGCCTGATATTGGTGGTGGGAAAGTTGTTGGAGGGGATTTTGAGGGACAGGATTTACATGTATTTGGAAAGGCAAGGACCGATTAGGGATAGTCAACATGGTTTTGTGCATGGGAACTTGTGTCTCACTAAATTGATTGAGTTTTTTGAAGAAGTAACAAAGAGGATTGATGAGGGCAGAGCTGTGGATGTGATCTATATGGACTTCAGTAACACATTCAACAAACCTCCTCATGGTAGACTGGTCGGTAAGGTTAGATCACATGGAATAAGGGAGAACTAGTCATTTGGATGCAGAACTTGCTCAAAGATAGAGGACAGAGGGTGGTGGTGGAGGGTTGCTTTTCAGACTGGACGCCTGTGACCTGTGGTATGCCACAAGTATCAGTGCTGGGTCCACTGCTTTTTGCATTTATATAAATGATTTGGATGTGAATATAGGAGGTACGATTAGTAAGTTTGCAGATGACACCAAAATTAGAGGTATAGTAGACAGCAAAGAAGGTTACCTCAGAGTACAACATAATCTTGATCAGATGGGCCAATGGGCCGAGGAGTAGCAGATGGAGTTTAATTTCGATAAATGTGAGATGCTGCACTTTGGAAAGGCAAATCAGGGCAGGACTTATACACTTAGTGGTAAGGTCCTGGGGAGTGTAGGTTCATAGTTCCTTGAAAGTGGATTTGCAGGTAGATAGGATAGTGAAGCAGCGTTTGGTATGATTGCCTTTATTGGACAGTGCCTTGAGTGTAGGAGTCGGAAGGTCATGTTGCAGCTGTACAGGACATTGGTTAGGCACTTTTGGAATACTGTGTACAATTCTGGTCACCTTGCTATAGGAAGGATGTTGCGAAACTTGAAAGGGTTCAGAAACAAGGATGTTGCTAGGGTTGGAGGGTTTGAGCTATAGAGAGAGGCTGGATAGGCTGGGGCTATTTTCCCTGGAGCTTCGAAGGATGAGGGATGACCTTATGGAGGTTTAAAAGATCATGAGGGGCATGGATAGGGTAAATAGACAAGGTCTTTTCCCTGGCGTGGGGTGAATCAAAAACTCAAGGGCATAGGTTTAAGTTAAGAGGGGAAAGATTTAAAAGGGACCTAAGGGGCAACTTTTTCACACAGAGGGTGGTGCGTGTATGGAATGATCTGCCAGAGGAAGTGGTGGAGGCTGGTACAATTACAACATTTAAAAGGCATCTGGATTGGTACATGAATAGGAAAAGTTTAGAGGGATATGGGCCAAATGGGACTGGATTTATCTAGGGTATCTGGTCAGTACAGACAAGTTGGACCAAAGTGTCTGTTTCTGTGCTGTACATTTCTATGACTTTAATTATCAGAATACTAAAATATTAGATTATAACATTCTACGGATCATTTGCTTTTTGAACAGGACATAGCAATAATAAATCATTTGCATCAGTTTTGTAGCACAAACACTGTTGATTTCTGGTGCCATGTGTACAGCATTACACTGCCAGTCTTCTTCCAAGCTTGAAAATAGTACACAGAATGAATGATCTTGACATGGTGACTCCACACCATTGACCCAAACTGATGTGAGGTCTTAAAATTGGAAGAGATTTTGGGTTTCACTATTTTGCACAGAAATGCAGGAGCTAAAGGACACATACTTAAAGCAATCCTGAAAATAGTCTTTAAAACCTCCTCTACGTCTGCCATTGAAATTGTGCACTTCCAGCCTCACACTACCAAGCATACTTGGAGTTCACAGTGTCATATTCTGCACTGACCTTCAGGAATAAATCCTTTAGGGTGCACTCTTGCCGGATTCAATGGACCAAGATGGACATAGGCAGCAAAGGAACAAATGTATAACTTGGCACTGTTTGCTTGTATCATTCTGTGAATGGAACTGATACCAAAAGCAGACATGTTCCTCTCCCATAGGCTGTAGTATAGTCCAGTCAACAATCATGAACTCCAATTTCAAGTTGCCAGTTTCAATGTGTTTATTTAGTAATAACTTTGTATTCCAAATTCTATTTCTGTAACATTTTTAATTGCATATTATAATTTATACTGTATACTGCATTACAAGAATGGGCGCTGTGTCAGCACGTTTAAGTCCGCCTTGCATAAAGTGTCTTGTTCACCTTCGTTTCTTCTTTTAAAAATTCTTCCTCGGCAGTTTGTCAGGTGTGAAGCAAATCAAAAGGTACCCATTAAAATGCATCTACTGTAAAAAATACTGAGATATGTACATATAAATAAACCATACAAAGGATGATAATGGGTTTTAGACAACCAGCTCATTCAAATAAAATCAGATATATACAAGTTTACAGCTTTTTTTATTATCTACAGTCTAGAGCTCCAATGCTAGCAGTGCAATTTTATTCAGCATTGCTTAGCATGAAATGGCCTGTTTTTTCTGCTTGAAGATAATTAAGAAACTCAAAAAAATGACAGATTCCAATTGCTTAAGTGTCAGATGTGTACATTATTGTGGGTTATATGTTTCATTTGGTTCGGTTTCTATTATGAGTTGCATTGAGAAACAAACTTTTGAACTGGACTAGGAGATGGTTTGCTTCCCTTGGGATCAATTGAAAATTGCTTTTCTGCATTTAGAGGGAAGATTTTAAGAACCGGAAGGGCTGAGAGGATATCTGACAGTAATGGTTGAAGAGGCACTGCCATTAGGTCAACAATTATCCACCGACCCCGAACAGCTCAGACGCTTGAACCCTGAAATATGAGCTGGACCCACCGTATGAACATTTTGACAAAGGTCTTCTGCTGAACCTCTGAGGTGCTGGTAAACTTGATGCGTATTTCCACTATCTTTTCCTGTTGTACTCCAGTACAATAGATTTTTTTTGACAAAGGTAGAAAAAGTTTTTTTGGCTGTGACAATTTTTAGTTGATTTAGCACTAGAAATCCTGGTTAATAAATGGGATTTGGACAAATATTAGCCTCATGAACAAGTTACTCTGTTGATAGGGTCAGGGCTGGTAGGCCAGCAACATGATGTTTCAAATATGATGGTGAATATACATCATCCAGTTATGATGAGGTTTTGTTTTCACCTAACAGAAGAAATATGACTGAATGTCAAGTCTCCCCCATTCTCCCTGTAAGAAATTGAGGTTTTTAAAATCAGGAACTAATAAAGAGTTCTTTGCTAATTGTTAAATTGCTACTGTCATTAACATTGCAAGTGCTGTACTTGTATGTAAGATTTCTTCACTAAACATTTCTGGTACCATCGTGCCAAAAACAGGCCTCAAAATACCACTGGCTGGACTAGTTGTTTGGTAGATTTCATCCTGCACCATTTCTTAGTAGAAAGTTAATTTACAAATTACTCAATGCTTAAAATTGTATTTTCCTCTTATGTTCACCAACACCCAGCACCCTCCCCCTCTAATACTCCCCAAAATCAAATACTTACAAAATTTCCTGAACCCTGTCAAACACATCAAATTTATATCTGAATAGACATGGAGCTAAGCTGTAATCATACCTGCTGTGTTCATCCAGCCCTGCACCTTGTTGTCTCGGATTCTCCAGCATCTGCAGTTCCTACTATCTCTGATCATACTGTAGTTACTGATTTGACACCAATCAATGGAGTTACACTACAGACAGACCTCAGTCTGACTCAGACTAAGATGTAGTCAAAATGGAGCTCTCTGTAATGTTTCCATGCAGCACTCCACTCCCTGAGAAATTAAGTTCCAAGGGCAGATGAAGTAGTGGAAGCATGCACTTTGTAAAATGTTATGTTAAATTTTAAATGTAATGTATTTTATACTGTATAGGAGGGATACTGTCATTTGTGCAATTTCAAACCAGAATGAGTTGGCCTCCAGTTTAGAGTATCCAGAAATATTCTGTCATGTTCTTGTATCAATGCAGATCTTAAATTGCTACTCATTGATACAAGAGCAAGTGCACAGTAATGCAGACAAATCAGTGTCTTACTGTGGTTTTGTTGCACAGTGTAGTGTCACTGCCTCTGGGTCAGAAGGTCTAGATTCAAGTCCCACCCGTCCGGAGGTGTGTCATAAGATGTTTGAGCAGGTTGATTAGAAAATCAGTGTGTTTGAAAAACAGCCTACAGGAATAGTGCCGAATACATTTGCAATTTACCTTGTCTTTAATTGCTGAAATTCCATTACATTTTTATGAGATCAGTCTAAAGTCAAATCTCCTGAAATATTATTAGTAGGCACAAATTTAAATGGCAATTTTATTCAATCCTGATGATGTTGGAGAATGTGACAGCACATTCCTTGTTGAGCACTGGCCATCCACAGCAACTTGCAGATGCTTTCTGGTGGCATAGTAGGTAGACCATGAGTTCAATGAACCAAAGCTGATGGCTCAATCTATAAACCCCATAGAAACGTTTATTGTGATGCTTTCCCTCCAATTGTAAAGTGCAACAGCAGGTTTAGACTAACTATGAGGAAGTGTCTCACTTCACATACAAATAGCCCTATATAACTTCCACTCAGCAACTCTCCTTAAAAAGATAATAAAAGAAAACAGAAGCACTGAATAATGTTGCCTTCAATCATCATCATAACTGTCATAAAATCACTGATTCAAGCATGGAATTACAACGGAGAAATGATTTCTGATCAGAGATGAAAAGAAAAGTGAACTGCTTTCAAAATAAAGTCATGGCAGGAATCACTCACTGGACTGAATCATGCATCATCACCTCAACAAAGTAACCATGAGAGGTTTCAATACCTGATCTCTGGAGATTCTGGAGCAGAACCAAAAGCATTGACAGGAAAAGAACAGTCACCAGGATGGATCCAACTTTAACCTCCTGCACATTAATCCATGTTGTTATTCATAGAAGTCATTCTTCCTCACTAAGATGTTGCGTCCTAGAGCTACCTTAGCCCTGCATTCTATAAGAATATTTAGAAGTACAACTTCACTATTAAAGAAATTCTTTAACTTAACTATCATTCATGTAAAATGATGTCCATTTAACAAAATTTCTTTACATAACTTGTCTCAAAATATACCTAAATTTGTATTTAATGCCAGTTGGTTTAAAAAAAATCATATACTCGTTTGTATATTCTGTTATTTTCTAGAGACTGGCTGCAAGATATGGAAATGGTGCCAAATATAACTAGGATTGGTTCATCAATACAATATACATAAATAGATGAATGTTCTGGTGAATGGATTACATGGGGACACACAAGGCTCAGAAAAGACCACCATGATCCATTTGATAGGACCCAAGGTTCAGAAAATACAGATTCTCCACTCTACATCACGTTACAAAAACGTGAATGGGAATATCATAGCAGAATACATTAAACTGGGTAACAGAACCTTGGATTAAGACACCACGTCTTTTATCAGAATATTATCAGAATATTACACCCAATCTGACAGACAAATGCCCAAGCCTTAACACATGCATTATGATTTCAGTGCCGTGTCAGGGTCCCAAGGTCCTGATCCAATGAGAGTGCTAGGTTTCCTGAGCACATGGAACTTCAGGTGGGGTTGCAATGCCGAGTACACAGGCATCAGGTTTGTCTGCATGACTGAGTACACAGTCTCCAGACCTGACTGTAGTGCTAGACTCTACAAGTTCATGGAAAGAACACACCTTGCTGCAGTGATAATTTCCCTGAGTGTATTCGGCTCTGGTTTTCACCACAGTTCCCAGCTATCTGAATAGAGGGATTCTGCATCTGGTTGCAGGCTTGGGCTACCCAATTTATATATATGCTTCCAGATATGACTGTTGTGCTCGGCTCCAACAAATCTAACTGGGTTATGCATTCAACACATAAATTAGAACATCAACAATTCTTGCATCAACTGATCCAAGTACATGATCTGTTATTCCCAGACTCTCCACAATAATCTGGAATGTGACATGTACACAGAAGTGTTATTTGGGAACAAACAAAATACAATAAGAACAACAAAGGCCACTATGTTCACGGTCAAGACATTTCAACTGAACATACATCAAAGGTCCCTGAAAATATTAACAAGAAAGGGAAAGGGCTGGCAAAACAGAGTTAACATCAAGCAATGCATGCCTGCACTACAACACTTAGTCATGCAGTGTTTTGTTTAAATATAGTTCTTAATTTATTTAAACACACACAAAAAAGCAGAAATTTGAGTAGGAGCAACAAAGGATAGGAGCAGCATCAGCCAACATGGCTAATCTTTAGGTCACTGATGCTGCGAAGGTAAAAGAGGCTGCTAACTTGTGCAAAGTGAGGTCCCACAAGCAGCTGAAGATTAAATGTTGCTCAGAACATACAGAAGGATTTGTCTAGGATATGGTACATTCTAAAGATCAAGATACTGATGAAAGATCATAGAACTGAAATACTAGGTGGCAACATTTGTTCTCATAGGTGATGAATATGAAGGCAAGAAGGGTATTAATTAAGCCTGACTTGGGGACTAACATAGGTAGGCGGTGCCTGCTGGTAGTCAACCCCTTAGCCTTGTGTCCAACTCCCAGTCCCTCTCTCCTCACAATGCCCAATGAGGGAAACTGACCAACTTCGTTCTGTGCCCTCTGCAATCCAGGGAGGCTTGACATGCTCTTCCACCAGCAGACACAACCACCTCCATGGCGCTGCTGAGTTTAAGAGCTGCTGATCTCTAACTGGCCAGCTGGCTTTGCTAAGTGGAACTTTAGCTCCCCCTCCTCAGGCCTTAATTCCAGTGGAAGGTCCAGCATGCACCATCCCTGGAAGAGGCAGCACAGATCTCACACCAGCTCTTCAACTGGCAGCCGAGGCTTCCCAAAACCTCAACAAGATTCTGACTACTCACGCAGTTTCTCTCCACAAAACTGCTGCCAGTCCTGGTGAGCATTTCCTGTTTTCATTTCGGAGTTGAAACAACTGCAGAGCTTTCCTATTGACCAAGGCCTCACAGTTTGGGTGGTGTCTCCAGAAGTACAACAAATTCTCAGAGCAAACATCAGTGCTTTTGCTTTAGAGATGCCTTGAACAAATAACCCTCGACTGCCAAGGCAAGTAGGCTACCATTGAGCCAAGCTGGCATATGTTAAAGTTAATAGTGTGCATACTCGATGGGCAAACATAGAAACAATTTCAGGGCAGCTGATGGCAGCAGAAAGCGCAGTACCTCAGCTATTTCCATCATTCATCCTTCCAACTCAAAAATGAAAATCTGCATTGGAACTGACAATATGATGTATTTATGATGAGTGGCCTGCTTTGAAATGTTAATATGCTTAATTTGCCTTCTCCTTCTGTACGGTAAACCAGACAATAAATAGTTTCCATGATCATGTCCAGAACTGGTTTTCTGTCCACACACTGTATGTAACTGTTCAATTGGCTTGGAAAAAGCACACTATTTCAAAACTAGGAAATGGGCACAAGTGTTGGTATGAATGAGCAGAAGAAAAGGGAAAACAGTAAGTAGGTTTGTATATACAATGCTTTCAAGCTGGATACGGTCTTCAAATAGAAAAGACAAAAGATGCATTTACATTCTGTTTCAGTGCAGTGCAGGTCCTGTGAAAGTAATGACCAAATGATCTTCCTGCTGCTAGTCTCCTGTAAACCAAGTGGATCCACAGAAGAGGTCGTTTCAATGGCAAAAATGGAAGCCCATGGAAAGAAAATAGTTTCCATTACCACTGAAAAGAAGATCTTGGCTGGTTTAGACAGTGAAATGCCATCACACAATATCATAAAATAGTATAAAAACACTTCTAGAACTGCATCAGGAATCCTGTTCATTATAGCTAATTCTCTTTTTTAAAAATCTAAGTAATAAAAGAAATTTACGCTAAGATAGTACCTTCAACGTTATGAAACGTATCAAGGCACTTGACAAAAGGCAGGAGTGAGGGACAGAAATGGACACCAGGAAGGAGTTGAGAGTCAGGGTATAGAAGGTAACCAAAGTCATAGTCATAGAGGTAGATTTTCAGGAATTTTCCAAAGGCGGAGAGAGATACAGCAAAGCAGAATGAAGGCGAGGAAAGAGTCATCCATATACAGAAGAGCAGTGTGTTGTGTCTAAGGGCGAGAGGTGAGGGTGAGGAGGGGTGCTGGGGATGTTGTGCATTATTCGAAAATTGTAAACAGGGATTTGGGATTTCAGGGAAATGAGAAACCAGTGGCTTTCACCAAGGATGGAGGCAGCCATGCTATAACAACAGGTGAGGGGTGACTGGGATTAGAGGTGGCAGTGCCATGACATAATCTGGAGAGGTGACTGGGATCTAGGATTTAATACTGAAGAGGATGCAGATGGCAGAATGTTAAATGAGCTTGAGTTTGCTTAGGGTACAGCTCAGGAGGCTGATAAGAATTTTCAAACTACTATGGAAGCATGGAGGAGACAGGAGTAAGGGTTGAGGCACAGCCGAGCAGCATAGTGGTGGTGGAACTTTTCACTTTAACATTTGATATGGCAAGTGATTCAAAGTCAGCTACAGTCAAAAGGATACTCTTGGTGCTCCTTGAAGTTGTGCATATAAACCTTTCATAGTATATAAATGCATGTCCCTCAAGAAAATCTTACAGAAAAATATCAAAATGAGAGGAAAAATGAAAAAAAAATTATTAACCTTGCAAGACACTGAAACAAAGTACAGTGATCGATCTCGCTGATATTAGATTATTATCAAGAGAAGCAGCAGGTCATAGTGGATTGGTACTGGAGTGATAGGACAAGCTGGTAAAAATACTGTAATGCTGCCCCCCCCCCCCCCCCCCCCCCCCGTATACAGTATACAAGATCATGAAAAGGCCCTGCCCATATTATAGAACACATCGAAATGAGAAGCTGCCACAATATGAAGTAAGCAGAGCAGTAAGTCTACAGTTGTTGCATCCGCCACTCTTTCCCTTGCTTACTTTGGAATTGACGTAACACTTATTCTTGAATTTTATGTAAAAACCATAAGGAATATCATTAACAGACATACTGATATTTTTAGGCTTGAAAGTTTTAGGTATCTCTGCCCTTTCTTCCCTCCCTGATATGGATAAATGTAATCTCACACACACACAGAAAATACACACAAACATAACCATTTGCTAAGTTTCTCATCAACCTGACAGCAATTTCTCCAGGCAACGAAATATTGAGGCAACCAGAAATTACAAAACTAGTGTTGCAAATTTGTTATTTTATGTCAAGTGGCAAACCAGAGGATGCAGTAGGTCCAGGGAGGAAACAGCACCATAGATGTAATTCTGAGATTTGCTTTGTTGCTGATAATAACAGATTGAAGATCTTGATCACTGACGCAATCACACCATAAGATACAAAAGTGCATTTCTGCTTTTAGCAATGGACTATGGTCCATGATCCACATTCGTATTTCAGCAAAGGTCTACATCGGAATTTCCATCTCCAAGCCTGTGGGCTCTGAATAAACAATCCGGAATTGAACCTCAGCCTCAACTGGCAGTCATACACCCACAGGCCACATCTCAAATTCACTTGGAACATTCAGTAGAAACCTTCACCCATGCCGCTGAAGTGCAATAAAGTAGGCCTGTTCAATACACTGCAGCATTGGATGGACTTATTGAGGAACAGTTAACGTGTGGGAGTGGAGGAAAGGCTGGTGAAATGCTTTTATATCAATAGTTCGAAGAATTCTCAAGTGATAATATGAAGTGCATGATACAATACATCCCTATTTGGATGTTACCAATTCAATTTTTTTTGTCATAGGAGACACCCATGCCTCTTGTTCACTGATCCACAGTGTGTTTGGTGATTGTGTTTAGAAGCCTTCAGAGGAGGCTTTCTGATGAGAATAGGAATTAAATTGCTTACCATTGTTGCTGCAAGATTACAATGTATGGGACATCAAAAAATTCTTGAACACGGCACTATTTTCTTTTTGAAATCACTTACAATAAAAATTGGGTGTGACCTAAAACTGACAAGCCTAGTTTATTTCCTTTTTGCAACAAATACTTCTGACTGCAGACTGACATTCCAAGTTTGATTTTTGACATTTATAAATTGTTATCAATCATTAAATGACTAAGAAACAAGGCAAAATGCCACTTTTTGATTCAATAAAAATATGACATTTTTACACAGTAGTTTTTTTCGCTTTTTTTTCCTTTAACAGTATAAAAATTTTAGTACTGTTCACGCAACACATGGGTTCTGTTTACAAACAGCGCATGTCCAACACAATTGGCTTACACATGCTAGTCCCACAAGGTCAAATGGGCAATCAAAAAATTCTTCTGACTGGTTGGGGTCATTTCAGCACTTTGAGGTGGGAAAGAATTTTCTTGGAGACAGGAATTTATAACCATTCCCAGATGGGAATCTCAATGGACGCGCTTCTCTCTGAGTGCTACTTGGTGGCTGCATTGTTTCTGCTGGTTTGTTGGTCTCCTGGTAACCCCCTCGCCCATTCTGGGCTTTCTTGTCTGTGTATGGGAGCTTGGAAAACTCCTTAAGTTCAAGTTTATCCTCCTTTCCTTCCTTCTTGCTGCGTCTGGCTGGTGAAAGATTCAAATAACTTAGAGCATCAGCTTTGGAACCTATAAGAGCAGGGTTGGATGGCACAGCTCGAACAGGTCTGGATGAAGGCTGTGTTGCACTAGTCCAAAAGGTTTTGAGGTTGTGGACAGCCTTGACCTTCTCGTCAATGGCAGTCATTTTCAATTTGCTCAGATCCGGGATATCAGCTGGGCTCGAGCGCGCTGAGCCTGCCGATGAGTATGAAAGGGCAGGAGATGGGTTACTCCCAGCTGGAGACTGGTGGCCTGAGCTTGGAGACCTGGAGATGTGAGCACTGTAAGGGGAGCTGGGATATTTGATCTTGATTGGTGATTGATCAGACAAAGAACCAGGGGATTGGCGCAATGAACCAGGGGACTGGCGCGAAGAGCCAGGGGACTGCCGTGAAGAGCCAGGGGACTGCCGTGAAGAGCCAGGGGACTGGCGCAAATCCCCAATGGGTGAAGGTGGTGCTGTGATTTGTCTGCTCTCGCCCCCTTTAGAATTACAGTCTCCTGCTGACTGACCTACTTCAATGATGTCACTGGTAGGTGTGTTGCTTCCTGAGTTCACCTTCTGAAGTGATGAGCTCCGTGTTGGAGGCTTTGGTTTTGTGGTTATTGGAGAAGACTGTTTTTTCTGCCCAGTACCATTCTGTGGTCTACTGAACGCACTTGTATCTGAAGATTTAAAAACTGAAGAACCGTGATGCCCTGTTACGCCATGGTCCACGTCAGCCGAACCGGTTTTGCATGCTGATCCACCACTTTGATACAGTTTCTCAACAGCAAGCAAGTGGCTTTGAGTCTCCTCCAAAATCTTTTGTGCCAGCTCCTGAGGATTAAGTTTAGTCACTTTATCCTCCTGGGATTTAACCGTGCTATCTGTTTCTGTGCTGGACTGATCGGATTCTCCCGTATCCGAACTTGGAAGTTTATTTCTGGATTCCACCTTCTGAAATGGTGAGTTTGGACTTGGAATGAGGGTTATTTTAACGGGAGAATTGGAAGCACTGGCACTGTCTTTGAATGTGTGCCTGTCCCCAAAATTATGGCAGTGTTCTACCTGCTCTGTAGTCCTCTCTTTGTTTGGTGAGGCAGATACACTGACAGTGTCAGTGTAGACACTTAAAGGCTCACTGCTAATGATGGAGAATCCATCATACTCCTCTTCATCTCGGCTTGTGTTATTTGCCTGTGGAGAAGATCTACTACGCAGCGTGGCGGCCTTGTGTGGGTAAGTGTTCTTGGGTCTCTCATAGTCCTGTCGCCCCCTTTGCAGTATTCCTTCACCAGTCACGTCGGTCTTTGAAGCAAAGCTCATGGAGGAGGCGATGGAACTGAGGCTGTAGACAGAAATGGCATCTGAAGCCATGGAATCTCCATAAGTGGGAGAAAACGGTGGGTTTAGCTGTCCTGTTGGATTGGAAACTGACTGCGAGGAGGACAGAGATTCCAGAGATGAGGAGCTGTCGAGACTGAGTCGTTTAGGCAGTTCTGTGGAATCTGGAACAGAGTGAAACATTGCGCATTATAAATTCATGGGAATACAGATTTGCAAGTATTTCCTTTCCTCCTTGTGCCTACATCAACACGCCTCTTTCAAGAACGCCAACAATGGTAGCCGTGCCTTCAATTATCTTGGCTCCATTACCTGGAATTCCCATCTCAGGATTTCACTGCCTTTCCAGCTTTCCCCTCTCCTTTCGGACTCTGTTGAAAATACAGTCATGTGGCCAGATTTTTGACTACCCTTTCAAATATCTCCTTCTTTAGCTCAGCACCCATTTTTTTCCTCCCTTACACCTCTGGTTTGGGGCTTTTTTAAAATTTTAATGACAGCACATAAACGCAACTAGTAATTACAGTGGATTTGGCAGGCAAACAACTTCATCTAGTGTAATTGTCCAGTAGTAACAGCTTGCGAGGTCAAAATGATTGTACAAACTGCTAGGTGGCCCAGAAGCTGTTGTGGGAGTTTCTCAGGTGCTCTCTAAATTGCATGCAGTGCTGTGGACTAACTATTTCCTGGCCGTCAGCCTTTCCTAGCACAGATTTTTTGGGAGCATAATATTGGAACCAAAGCGTGGTCTGGCCAGAGCATACTAATAAATTGCAACACTTTATCATAGCATACATCTCCACAGAAGCCAACATGCACATGCTGTTTATATAAAATGTGCTCCATAGTGTTTAAAATATTCTGATGCTTTTGTTTTTAATCTTCAGAACTGTAAATGTTCTCCGCAAATAAATGTTTGTTTGGCCAATCAAACTTGAGCATTTAAAAGTTTGTCTCATATTAAATGCTCAAGCCGTCGAGGACCATCAGATAAGGATGAAGTACTGCAAAACATTTCGCAAAAAAAGGGACAAAAACTTAACAAAAATTACTGGCAGATAGCATCCCTTGTTCAGCCAGTCTCATATACACACCAGCAGCAGGTGCACATCTGCTGACAGCTGCTTTACTGTGCCTCTGGCTCAGATGGAGGAAACAGTAAGAAATCCAGAGAAAAATGACAAAAAACAAACAAATGATAAGCAAATCTATAATCAAAATAGGGGTCAGGAGCAGCCCCATGCATTAATAAACAGTGTGACAAAATAAATTACAATATTTCTATTGGACATCCAAGAAAACATTTCAAATATAATTCAAAATGCACAATGTCATCCCATCTAATTATATAGACACCTTCTTGTTTAATTTATTTAGGAGCTGGTTACTCATTTGTTACAGAACTGAATGAACTGTGCACAATATAAAGCTGCAGTTCATATAACCTACTGCATCGCCCTCTCCAACCTACTTCTGTCATTTACTGAAATCAGATTATGAACAATTATACAAAATAAATAAATAAGATCCTTCCATATGTGTACAGTCTTCCGGAGATTATCATTATGAATCAATTTTGCTGGTGTAATCCTATTAAAACTAATATTGCTTCTGCAAGATAATCTCTGTTAAAAGGTCAAGTGACACTTAAACAAAAAATTTAAATTATGAATCATGATCTTTTAAAAACTTTTTGACACAATTAATTCAAAGCTTCTTTTGTAACCCCTACAGATAATCTTACTAAGTGCTGTTCAATAATCCTCATCAGCGCAATCTCAGTTAATTGAATGAGAAGTGCTAATTTCAGAGCAAGAGGTGGAGCAATGTTAATTAAAGAATTCAACTTGCTGCCCTCTTCTTCTAAAGCTGCTGACTCTTTGTTTGGTTGTAGTACTGAAACTAACAGCCACCTTCCAAAATATAGCTTTAGTGTTAATTCTTCAAATTACACCCAGACAGTGAATGTCAGCAGCTTACTGTTGAAGGTATCACAGCAAAACTTAATCCTATCCTCAACTGATATCCACACAATTTTGACAGATTACTGAATAATGAACAGGTGCAGATCAGATATCTCATGAAGGCTCCAGTTATTTCACAAGCCCACTGATAAAACTACATCACTGAAAATATATTTGCCCACTAAGCTGTTGAGGGTGTTGAGTAATAGTTAACTTTTTAAGGAACATCTTAAAACATTTAACATATTATAAATCAGTCAATGAACCAGCAACCTTATAAATGATCAGGTAATATCTTTTTTTCTCATGGTGATTGAGGGAGAAATGTTGATCTAGGTACAAAGAGGATTTTCTGCTTTTTGAAATGTGCAAAGGGATTGGGAGAATTGTTACGATTGTCATGTAGTGCAATATTCCTTACTGTATTCAAAATAGTAGATCAATAATTTCACCACACAATGAACAAATTCATTCTTCCTTGAGGATTTTTATTAGTTTATCTGAACATGGGGAGTAGTGCTGAAACCTTCGTCAAATTTAATTGTGTCTCTGACAGTGCAGCACTCCATCAGGACTGCACATGATAGTTAGCACAGATTTTCTTGTTCACATCGAGGATTCAGGCTTGAATGCTCAAACTTCGATTCAGAATCAAGAACGTTATCAACTGAGTCAATATTTTAAAGTATCTATCTGCTATTCTGAACATAAGAGAATTGGTATCTTTTTGTGTTAAGGATGCAGAAATCATCAGAATTGCTTGTGTGGTGTTGTTTAGGAACAGACAGCATAGTTAGTCCATTGATCCAGCTCTTCCTTACTATTTCTCATGGTTTTAATTTTCTAAATCCAAATTCCCAGCACCTTCTCCATAGATATTTCCAATGCACTTATTCCAAAGCATGCAGGCATTTTTCTGGGCAATGTTATTACTTTGCATTTATAGAAGCTGACATTCCTTCAGGCCCGTTTGGGATTGAAATAGGATCTATGTGCAGAATTTATATGACTTAAATTTGGGCTTTTGATCTTAATGTTAATTAGACAAGCATCTTGCACTTCCTTTAACGTTTACCTTTTACCTACTTCAAGAAACTCAATGACGAGAGGAGGTATTACATTGAAAATGTGAAAGAACCCCTTGTAAGCAGTTGATAAGCTGATGCTTAGACAACAGTGATCACTGAAAAATCCATGTGCCTCAGTTTTAGCTGGCTTGTACCATATTGATCTAGACCGATACTTAGCGGATCATAGCATCTGCCTTTCATGCATTGTAATTCAGTTCTAAAAATGTGTTTCAAAACTCACCAAACAAAGCAAGCAAAGACTGGAGAGCAAAGTGCATGGTTTTTCTGTTTGCCTGTTTGCCCGTCTTCAACACCACTTCCTCTTGCCCCACCTCACACAGATCAAAACCTAAAACAACAGTTTGTAAAAAGAAATATTAGCATCAGCAGGTCTAGCCGTTTTTCTCTCTCTTACCTCTTTGGATTCCATTTGCTCCACAACCTCACATTCTTTTTTTCTGATGGCACGAACAAGTGACCTGCTCCGCACATCCTGCCCGTGCTGCCTATAATCAGGGGGTCAATGCAATCATCAGGGATGAGCTTATTGGCTTGTCATTTGTGACACTATACTGTTAGTGTACACAACAAAAAAGGTCTACCAGCTGAAAGAACTTTTAATTCCTTTATTAGCACACGCATGGGAATGTGTCAAGACGAATTTGGTCCTAGTCAGGACTTGAGATCCTTAAAACAAAAATACTGTAGATGCTGGAAATCTGAAACAAACACTGAAAACGCTTAGAAACTCAGCAGGTCTGGCGGCATCATGTGCTGAAAAAGTCACACAGGACTCCAAACATTAACTCTGTTTCTCTCTCTGTCCACAGATGCTGCCAAACCTGTTGTGTTTCTCCAGCATTTTCTCTCTGCACGAGGTTTTTAGTTCACTGTATTTTCTTCAAGTGAGCTTTCAGGTCTCTACTCAATGAAGACTGAAACCAGTGTACTTTATTTTTATTTAATTTTCCACCAATATAATAGTGGCATAGTGCAGGTGGCAGGTAACTTGCAGGACATCACATGACTATAATCAATGAGTTTAAGAAAAAGATAATTTACAGTTATCTACTTTTTTTTTAAGTACTTATCTAACCTTTTATTGAAAAATGTGCAAATTTCTTTTACTTTGCTGAAAAATTTGCTGACAAATATATTAACTTTGACAATTTCAATACCGTACTCCTGCAAGTATCCTTGTGGATTGCAACAACCTTTGAAACAGTACTTCTTTAGGAACACTTACCATTCCTTGCTTATTTGAGGAAAACGGGAGAAAGAAATTTGTTTTGCATCGAGGTTTTTGTTGATCAAATTTTGTCTATTTGATATTTGTCAACATAACAGCTGATAAGTTTCAATTAAATTTAGCTGTTAATTACTTCTTGGGTCAACAATTTAATTAAAGTAAGGAATAGAAGAACTTAATGAAATCTAATAATTACTGCTTGATATGTACCAGTCTGTTGGGTTTCACACCACAATTATTGGAATTACACAGCTATCAAAGAAAGGAATGGAAATATGAAATAAAACCCAAAACAACCGCGGATGTGGTAAAGCAGAAACAAAAACAGAAGTTGCTGGAAAAGCTCAGCAGGTCTGGTACCATCTGTAAAGAGAAATCAGAGTTAATGCTTTGGATCAGTGACCCTTCCTCAGAACCTGGAAACAGGAAGCTGCCCATATATATCCTGATTAAAATGGAAAACATTGAAAGAGCTATTCTCAAATTTAGATTGACTGGATGAGCAGGGAGTCCAGTCAAGGCATAAGTTCACAAAAAGCATAGGACATAGTGAAATCAGCTGAATCAGGGGTTACTACAATCATCAGGCATGAGCTTGTTGGCTTGTCACTAGTGACACTATACTGTTAGTGTACACAAAAAAAATGTCCACCAGCTGAAAGAACTTTTAATTCCTTTATTAGCACACGCATGGGAATGTGTCAAGACAAATTTGGTCCTAGTCAGGACTTGAGATCCTTAAAACCAAGTGATAGGGTTTAAAACACAGTAATGGCACATCAAGGACTCAGACAGAAAACAGTCAAGTTGTTCAGCGCTGAATCACAAGCCACACTGTTCCAGCCTATTTTAACTATTGATGCTGACAGAACTGACACACCACAAAATTAACTGTCATGAAAATTATTACTGAGTATTACTTTATATGATAGCTTGATCAATATTTATCTTTCTCCTTTATCATAAAGAAAAGTTCAAGTTATGCACTTCAGATAAATCCCACAGGTTACCGCCTTAACTTTTGGCAAAAAAAAACTTCAGTCTTTTTCTGATGGTTGCACCCAATATTTACAACTTTTACTGAAACGAACACTATGCCATTTCCTTTTGCTATCCTGGAAACTTCAAAGTGATAACCTTGGCCAATATTTACCTGAACAAAAAGAAACAAAGGAATATTGATTTAAAAAAAAGACAACCTCATCGATGCAGCTAATCACGACCTGGATGATAAACTGATTTATGACGACAGCGTATTATATCATTTAAACGATCAATTTATTATTCTCCTGGTAAGGAAGTGCTTAAATTGATCTGTCTGTTTAAAGTCAGAAAGTCTAACTGTGAGTAATGGAATAGTAAATGGTTGGTGCAAATATTTCTACTTGGAACCAAGAGATTCAACATAGTTACATATCTGTCTGAAGCAACATTTGGACTTATTAAGCCAAGTGGTGTCGATAATGAACCTGCAGCGTCAGTGTCCAATGTAAAGTTCAGCTGGTGAGAAACAGAGTGAAATTCCCATCTAGTGTGCTGGAAAACTGTATCGCAGAGCCAGCCTCGGAACACCATGCCCTGTGGCATTGTTCCACTAACTGTTCTATGCCTCCCTCAATGAAACTGGAGGTATACTGGTGGCTCATTAGTGTGATGATGATATGGCTTTAAGAGTTGTGTTTTGTCCTGGTTTCTTTTAGAGAGAGATTGGGGGACAGGTACTGAGAAGTCCATGAGAAGAGAAACAACTTGAAAAGTCTTGGGTGATTTTTTTTTAAATGCTGAAACAATAGGAGCAGCCTGAATGGGTGTGGTCAATACCCACCCACAGAACCAGGGATTTTTACTTTCAGTTTCCAGCTGCAGTTGGGATTTTGAAGAGCTGGAAGCATTTTTTTTGTCCCTCTCTCAGTTACAGCCAAAAGCTGGGTGTTCTCTACCTGCTACGGGAGCGTTTATACCATGTTACTATATTGAAACAGTTACTGTTTAGTAGTAAAATAATCTATTATTCTGTTAAGTTTTCCAATAGAGTTAAGTTGTTCCACGTTTCTCTTTCTTGTGCTGTATTTTAACAATAGTGTTTGAATAAATTGTGTTTTGCTTAATGTCGTGTAGGTTGATCAATCATATTACATCTGGAACTCAGCACCTGACATTTACCTTTAAAATAAGGAAACGGTAGGGTCAAGGCTACCTTCTTAATATATTTTGAGGGGGTCTGGTCTGGTCCATAATATTCAGTTCTGAGTTTCTGCCCAAACTTCTTTTTGTCAGACTGCTATTGGACAGAGAACTTCATTTCATCTTTCTGACCCGAGTTTGAATTCAAGTTCTACAAGTGCAAGCTGACTGCACAATCCATTACATAACCCACCCCCTCAGTATGCAGCCTTCCACCTAATCTGTTTCTCTCTGCTAATGTGTCCTCAAACAAATGTAAACCAATCATTTTATTGAATAGATTTCTTCAAAGGTTTGTTGTGCAACACTTGTTTTTGTGATGTATCTGCAATGATTGTTTAGTAGTCAGCTATCTTTTTATTTGTATTGTTATTTATTCTAGATGTTAAGAGAGAAAACAGGAAAATTTCTATTGGCTGTGGAAGGCATCTTATGTAATAAGGGGAACAGGGCTAGCAGAAAATGATCCTATTGGGACCCACTGGACTAATTATTCAAAATAATGCATCTTACTCATCTCTGTCTTGGAACATTAAAACTTAATCATAATTGTTCCTACTCAGACTACTTTTAAGCTGTTTAATTGATGGATTATTGCACACAATTCGGAACACAAAGGGAAAGAAAAATCAGCTTTCCCAGGACTCCCTGTCCAATTGTAATCCACATCAAGATCTAAGGGCACCTCAACTTTAAGATATAGCAATCTACACTGTGTGTTAAAAAAACACCATTGCATGTGGGCTCAGTGAAGTCTGTGTCAGTAACAGAGGACCCACAGTACAAAGGGCGAATGCATGGGTTCTATGTGGTGCTGCCCAGAGTAGCAGAAGACAGAACAATAACTAATCCTGTGTGGACATCATAATCTTCAACCATCTCCAAAACAGATGCTCCTCTGACTAGCTCCACAACTCAGCAAAGTAAAAGATTATTGATTTGGATTAAAACATGAATTCTACTCTTGGTACACCTAAGGTAAGTTACGTCACGGGCTGAATCTTAATTTGTTTGGCTAAGAGCAAATTGCATTAGGTATTTTGCCAATGGTCTAGAACATATCTTATGAAATTCACCTCATTAACTACCTTTTCCGCCTCTAAGGTGTTCATCAAGTCCAATTCCAGCCCATCTTCCCATGCTCCATTCCCAGAACAACTCACCACTAAGTGGATATCTGCCAAAAAACCAGCATCCCTCACATCCACACCATTTCAAAAAAGGTGCTGTGTACCCAGACAAGCACTAGCATTCCAAAGCTGCCCTGCTCGATCAAGGTCCTTTCCAGAAGATGTCAAAGAGGAGGACGATGGAACCGCAATTCTCAGACGGGGACCTCGAGGTCCTGATCAAGAGGATGGTGCAAAGGTGAGGAGTCTTGTTTCAGAAGGACTGGCAGAGGAGGCCATGCCACTAGATCCTGGCAGCCTGGTCTGACATTGCCACTTTAGTCAGCGCCATCCCCACAGTCCAGAGGAACAGCCAGAGGTAATATAAGGTGGTCACTGCGTTCACTGTGCCAGGGTAAAAATTGTCACATTCTTCTATCTGCTCCTGCATCCACCTCTCACCAAGGCCCTGCCACACACACTCTATTTTCCAAAACATCTTTCCTCATTCATGCATACCCTCCCCACCAAACCTCCTACTCCACTAACCCTGCTTGGCCTCTGTGCTGCGTACTCAGTCACTCGGGACACCTCACCACCTTTCGTCAACCTGCACCATGACTAACAGCTGTGCTACCCACTTTTATCTCACTCAATTCATCGCTCTCTCTCTCTCTCTCATTACAAGAGAAGACAGCTCACAATTTGGCAGGTGGAGCATCTATGTTTGGAGAGATGTCAAACGTCAGACTCCTTAGCTCCTATGAGGACAGACTCCTGCCCTTTACAGAAGAAAACCAGGACCGCTCCTGTGGGAATGCCAAAGCATCCATGCCCTGTCAACTTCATTTCATTGTAACTCTCACAGTAAGCCCATTCATTCTCATTCAGTCTCATTCATTGCACACCTCTTCTAACCACAAGCTGTGTGGTCTTCTCTCTCTTGTCTTACAGGTAGCACCGCCAACTCCACCAGCTCCTCTATGAAACAAACAGATCTCGCCAAAGCCACCCCCACAGTCTCTGCGGATGAGAGTACTGAAGCCTCAGGGGAAGCATCAGCAAAGCAGTCTCCTGCATCCCACACCAGCTCAGATACTGACACCTCATTGGGAACGTTAGGTGTAGACAGTGTGGGAGCATGATGCAAGGAGCATCTCACTATAACAACTCCATAGTTTGCGGAGGAAGAAATGTCCAGACTGCTGGAGGATTACCGGTGACCAGATACCTGTTCAGCCCCTGGTTGGACAGGACCCTGTGGTGCTGCGATCAGAAGCTTCATCCACATCCTTAGGGAGTGACAAGAACAGCAGTCAGGTCTGTGGGACACAATGGCCCTCATTGCCCAGAAGCTGCATCCTAGCAGGGAATTTTGCAACTGTCTGCCCACCTCCACGGATAGATTGGCAGCTGCCATAGACAGCAACAGAGGCACACACACTGGCACTCCACTGTTCTGGCTATTAGACCTCAGGACCGAAGGCATAGTGACAAGGGGATGGGGAACCTGGTGTGCATGCCATGTGCACTCACAAGGAGGGAGGACAGTTCAAGAAAGCACTCCCCCCCACCCCATTCAAGGAAGCAAACAGACACATTACCCTCAAAAGTCTCCACTCAGCACACTCCAGAGGTGTCCATGACTTCACCCACCCCAACTACATGCCCTCCTCCAACCCTTGGTCATTCACACCAAGGAGTGTAAGCTTGCAAGTGGCAAGAGACCCTCAGCACGTCTTACCCATCCAAACACCAAGTACCCCCAGGCCCACCTGGGCAACTCCCCAGGACCAACAGTCTACCATGCTGAGCAGGCTCCCTGCAGAACCAGGAAATACACACAGACGTAGTGGTTGGATAAATAAAGAAGGAAACTTGTTGAGGCCACTTTGATGACACTATATATGCACTATACAGTATTTGAATGTAACTGCACCAGTGCGATGTCTGTGCTGAGAGCCTGCTGCAGCCATTTTCTTCCCCATTCCTCACTTTCAACTTCCAGCACGATGGAAGGTGACGGAGAACACTTCTCAGTCAATGGCTTCCAGCCTCTATCTCTGTGTATCAGTAAGGCCAAAAACATCCAGATCTCAATACTGATAGCCCTTCCCATAAATCCCATAGGCTTTGCACCTCTCTAGGTCCCCATCCAAAATCTCTACATGATCTGTACCAGATCCCCACCCCCACCAACCTCCATTTCATCAAAACCACGATGTTTGAGGATACCATGCCTGCGGTGGTCATACACTGTGCAGCCTCCCTTGAAGACAAGGTGCTCCTCACCCTGGGCAAAAACCCCTCCTACAGCACGCCTTTCCTAAGCATGCTTTACCATACCCCACTTGCAAAAACTATTGCCCACCCCCCAAACCCCTTCACATTTGTCATCTCCACACCACCTCAGCCCTCAGTCTCAAAGAATAACTTGCTGATTCTCCCACAGGCCCCTCATCCACCCCCAAGCCCTTTTCTATCTTTAATTTCTCTGGACAGAGCCGACTGATTCACCATGGCCCACCCACTTCAGTAACCAAACCAGACAGATCCCTGAGCCATACCTGTACATAGCCCTGACCTTGAGAGCTGTATCTCACAGACTGGGCACTATGGAGCTACAGGGCTGACCATGACCCACTCCCTGAACAACAGAGGTGACGCAGCCCCTCACCAAGATCACCCTGACAGGATGCTTAACACCATGGTCAGTCCCCTTTGCTAGGACAGAAGGCTGCTCTTGACTAACTGGGCCAGTACCCCCTGATTGAAGGGTGCTTCTGTGGATTTTGCTGAGGACAACTACCCTAAGACTTGGAGACATAGCTGACTGTTTGTTGCATTGGCTGCTGGCACATGATGGAGTGAGACAGACATAGCACAGAGCCATACAAAACACCTTGGATAAGGTTTGCTGATCAGCAAGGCAAGCCATCTAATTGTGTGTGACTCCATGCATTGACACAGCAAGACAAGGTTGGCATGAACGTGCAGGTTGGCACTAAGAGAGCAAGTGAAAAGCCCAGAGATGCAGCCTGGTCCAGTCTGTGAGCTGGGTGGCTGCCCCTGCAACAGCCTTTCAGTGTTGTTGCTGGTGTACCCTGCAATGCAAATCTGCGCTTCCTGAATGGCCTGCAAGTGGATTGGAACAGTGCCATGATAGTTGTGAAGGGTTAGCAAATGCTGGATGTCCAAGTCCGTGGATGAGGGGTATGTGCATGGCCGGAGCCCTTGTACTGTGCCCTGAAAAGCTGGTTAGTCCTTCGCAACTTGGAGTAACAAGCAGTATTCCCCTCTCAATTGGCAATTTGTTGCTGGCAAGTGACAAAGTTATCAGATCCCATAAATGTGTGAGATGTTCCTGATGTCAGGATGGGCACCCCTTGCTAGGCTCCTTTATGGTTCTGTCACAAATCTCACCATAGCCCATGGTGCTCAGATCCCCTATAAGATTCCCCTAATTGAGAATGAAACTACCAAGAAAGAGGAATCAGAGAACAAAATGGAAATTTATGAGGATTGAATTTAAAATAAATATTGTAAACAACTTCCTGATTAAGGGATGATAAATATATATTGTGTCAGACATGAGCAGATCCAAAAACAATGTGGATCTTAAAAATGCTGGCAGATGCTATAAGGAGAGCTTCAGTGTACTACAGGTGTCTTAAGTACTTTTATGGTCTTATGACTTGCATTTTTCACCAGTACAATATCACATAACACAGTACCATCTACTGAGAATGCAGTCAACAAGACGAGTGTATTATGCGTGTGAGTGTTTGTGCGTGCATGCATGTGTGCATGTGCGCATACATGTACACGTGCATACATGGGCTTGTCTGCATAGGGGGTGTGTGTGCGCGCGTGTGTGTGCGTGCGTGTGTGCACGTGCATGTGTGCGCGTGCATGTGTGTCTGTCCACGTAAATGCATTTGTGTGTGGTATGTGTATGCGCAAACATACATGTGTGTTATGTCCACATCTGTGTGTTCATACGTATGATTTTTGTGTGCGTATGCAGAAGGGAAGGAGGTGGAAGAACAGAGGAGAAATGGAGGACAGATGTCATGCCTTGAAGTTGTGGAATTCAGTATTGAGTCCTTGAAGCTGTGAGGGGCCTAAGTGGAAAATGAGGTGTTTTTCTCCAGCTTGCGTTGTATTTCATTGGATCACCGTAGCAGGCCCAGGTCAAAAACATTAGCCTTGGAGCAAGGTTGTTCATTGAAATGGCCAGCTGCTGGAAAGTTAGGGACATTCCTACGGAACAAGACTTCAGACCACAGCCACATAGTTGACTCTTAACTACCCTCTGGGCAACTAGGGATGGGCAATAAGTGATGCCCACATCCCACAAACAAATATTAAAAATAAAATCTGGGTCCTGCCAACTGCCCTATCTAAAGGTCCAAGGAGTTTTCCTAACCCCAGGAAAATCCGTCCCTTGGTCTCTGAGACATAAAACATATTATCCTCAAACAATTCACATTGTTTTAATTGCTCTACTAAGAGCAGTAAATGAAACCAAGATTGCCAATTGAAGACAATATCCTATCATAACGATATCAAACATGAAAGATGTAATTTTTCATCTTTAAAACATTAAACTTTCATTCATAAATTGTTGTTACGAGCTACGCAATGCTGAAACCAAAGGGAGCAAGATATAATTTGTTCTAATTTAGATTCAGGAGTCCATCCTGCAAACCTTACGGTTAACCAGCCTTAATTGTGTCACTGATAAGAGGAAAATCTGCCAGTGAAGAAAAGTGAGGAATGACATGAGCAATTTCCTGTACTGTCAGGGGTGATGCGGGATCTGATAAGTTTATTTAGAAATGATCTATTCAAATAACTTCCTTGTGAATTTGTATTTTCTGCAGAACTGATATTTCAATACAATGCATTCTAAAGCACAGCAAATTAAACAGTATAAATGCACTGCTCCCAGGAAGGCAACTGCATGGAAGATAACTTTTTCAAAGTCACTTTAACATAATGGTTCTAATAATTTAGAACAGAGGAGTAATCAACCAGGCCTGACTGCTAGTCAGTCGCTCATTTAAAAGGCAATTTTGAAATAGTAAAAGAATTTTCAACTTTCCCATCTTTCTCTGAATTAAAGAGGCAGTGAGTGTCATTTTGATGTCTATTTAAAGCAATTAATTTCATTTTCTTTTTAAAAAGGAAAAATTTATTAAAGTATTTCATTTTAAACTCCAGGCTCATGTGACATGGCTCTATCATTAGAGTAAGTACTGTTGTCATTTCAGGAATGAAAATGTTTTTAGAAGTTACTCACTGCATGGCAAGATGGATTAAATTAATCTATCTTCCCTTCTAAAATTTCTCCTTTCCTATTCTGAACATGTGGCAGAATGTGTTGGCAGACTGCTATACCATGGGGTGCATTAAAGCCAAATCCATTATTGTCTTTAACCACGTTGCTTGAAAACTGATTCTCCCCGCTCCCGAATTCAAGGAGCAGTGAATGACCAGTATCCCAACAGCTGCCCTGGTTGAGATCAGTGAAATCATTATATGTTTGAACCTTGAACCTAAGGGATCTGTACAGGACAGTATCACGTGAGGCCAGAGTTTACCAATTGAAAAAGTGATGATTAAAGAAAATTAACAATTGTCTAAATTAGGATTAAACTTGATCTAAAGAGCTTCAAGGTCACAAAAGGCATAGGACAGCAGGCGGTCAGAGAAAAAAGCTGAGAATTTTGACGAAATATGTAAGGCCAATTTCCATAAAATGGTTTACTACCAAGGAATCTTTTCCATGAAATGCATCATACCTAATGCTGCCAGGAACTCATGACATCCTGGCAGTCGCCAGAGCTGCACACTTATAGACACCTGAATAGGAGCTGAAGAAAAATCCTGTTCTTTCTCTCCGGTCTGAAGCTGAACAAGTACTTGATGAAGCTGTACAAAATAAAGAGAAAAAAATTATAAAAATATTATTCCAGAGAAAATTACACAAGAAATGGGAAGGTTGAAGTGGATTTTGCGCTAAATGGAAACAAACATGAGGTACTGGAGCAGGAGAGAAATCTTGGTGTTTTAGAGGACAACAAAATTTCAGCAAAATATTCAGCACACTATTCCTGGGCTATTAATAAAGCAAACAGAATGCTGAAATGTATAGAAGGGGCCTTAACTTTTAAATCCAGAGGTCATCTCAAAACTCTTTTAGTCACAAACGGAGACCATTTCTGGAGCATTGTAAGCAGTTTTTGTTTCTAAGGGGCGGAATCTTCACACTAGGGGGAAGCCTAGATGTCGGGGAGTTTTTCAGTGGTTATGAGCACTGGGTGGGAAGCTGGACTTAATGCAATGCTAGGACAAGACAGTCAAAGAGCAGGCTAACTGAGGAAAGTGGCAGAGGGTGAGCCTTCCATGTTGTTGGTTCAAACAAAGAACTGGCAGCACTACCCAGAGACAGGGGCTCACTACTGAAGTAGCAAAAGAAATGCAAAGATGCCTCTATTTTGGGTTGACCTCTCAGGGGGTCAATCATTTCCTACACTGGGACTTTTCCCTCTTGAAAAGAGAAAACAGAGAGAAGCGTTCAACATTTATGAAAAGTCTCGGCAAACTGAATTCAAGGAAGCATTTCTGCTCTTGATAGAACCTAAACACAAAGGATTGTATTCATGAATTGTGAACAACATATAAAGGAGAAACATTTTAAAAACATTAATGGGTTGGCAAATATGTGACACGGTGGTGAAAAAAGAAATCTTAAGTTTAATGAAGGAAATAACAAGGTTAAAGACAACAAACAGGATTTAGGGTAGCTAGAAATACAAGAAGGGAACAAAGTGGATAGATGGATGTATGATCTTATTAACTGTGACTATTGCTGCAGTGGAGATTTTGAAGCTTCCTGCTTGATGGAAAGTGAATAGTTTCTTCTCAAGAGTGGTAGTGTATGAATTATCGCATTTCTAACCTGGTGTGCTCACATGAGTCAAGCTATGGTCCTCTTTAAGTGAAAATTTATATTTAAAACTTAAGTGGGGCACTCCTAACTCACATTTGTACTGTCATTTTTAGGCAAGATGCTCATCATAGAGAGGTGAGGGACTCAGATCTCCATTTAAATCAGGATCTTATGACACAAGTACAACCTGATACCATTTGACTAGTAATTGAAAAAGCGACACCTCATGTCTGGCCCACTAGCAAATCTCAGAACCATTGACAATATGGATGAAGGAGAACTCAGCTAGATTTCAGCGGATTACGAGGTCTTTCCAGTTGTCCAGGAGCATGTTCAGGTTCCGGATGACCAGTTTGCTTCCTTTGTGAAATTATCACACCAGGAAATGTTCAGTGTTTGCCATGAGTTCCTTTTGAATGGAGAAATAAGTAGAAGGAGAGGAGCACCAGCAACCAGCACTCCGTCACCTACATCAGCTCTGCAAATTAGAAGACAGCAGGTGAGGAGGGTTGCTCGCAGGAGGCCCAAACCAGCACTCAGCTTGCATAAGCCAGGAAGTCTTTGTATAATTTCTAAGGAGACTGCTTTCTATAGGCAGACTATCAAAGAGGCAAAAGTCCAGGAAGTAACGGAATACTCCCCACTTGCCTGGATGTGTGCAATCCCAACAACACTCAAGAATCTTGACACCAACGCAGTCTGCTTGATTGGCACCACATCCACAAGCACTGACTCCCTCTACCACCAACGCTCAGTAGCAGCAGTGTGTACTATCTATAAGACGCACTGCTGAAATTCAACAAGGCTCCTTAGACAGCACCTTCCAAACCCGCAACCACTTCCATCTAGAAGGACAAGGGCAGCAGATACTTGGGAACATCACCACCTGCAAGTTCCCCTCCAAGCCACTCACCATCCCGACTTGGAAATATATTGTTGTTTCTTCACTATGACTCGGTCAAAATCCTGGAATTCCCTCCTTAAGGACACTGTGGGTCAACCTATCGTATGTGAACTGCAGTGTTCAAGAAGGTAGCTCACCACCACCTTCTTAAGGGCAATTAAGGATGGGCAATCAATGTTGGCTCAGCCAATGGTGCCCACTTCTGAGTGAATTGAAAACATAGACTCCCATAGCAGGACCTATTTCCCACGGCACTGGGAAATATTCTTTGCCAAGTCATTGCCAGGATAATCACAGACTCTGACACTTTTCCATTGGTCCTTTAAGCCTGTCACAAGAGATTTCAGCAGATCAGTCAGGTCACAGAACAAGGCATGGCATTCTCATCCAGTTCACTAGGGCCAAGCAGTACATCAACTCACTACTGATTTTATCAAAAATAGATGCAATAATAAGACTCAGCTATTGGCTCCAACAGAACTATATGTGTGCAATTAGGGTTAGGGCTTAGAGCTTAAGGCTAAGGGCTAAGGGCTAGGGTGTAGGGTTTAGGGTTATGGCATAGGGCATGGGCTTCGGGTTAGGGTTAGGGTTTAGCGCTATGGCTAGGGCATGGGTTTGAGGCTAGGGCTTGGCTTTAAGGCTAGGGCAAGCATTTAGGGCCAGGGCTAGGGTTTAGAGCTAGGCTTAGGGTTTAGAGCTGTGCTTAGGGTCTCAGGCCCGGGCTCGGGTTTAGGGCTAGGGCTAGGGCTAGGATTTAGAGCTAGAGATAGAGCAAGGGTTTAGGTCTAGGGCTTGGGTTCAGCGTTAGGGATAGGGCTAGGGCTAGGATTTAGGGCTAAGGATAGGGCTAGGGCCCAGGTTGGGATTTAGGGCTCGGGCTTGGGGCTAGGGCTAGGTGCTATGGCTTAGGTATACTGTTAGGGCTAGGATTTAGGGGCAGGGCTCAGTCTAGGGTTTCGGGCTAGGGCGTGGGTTTAACGTTAGGGTGCGATGGTGACAGAAACATTTTCTTTTCCCATTTCCAGTTGAAATATCACAGCAAAATTACCATTTCCTTCCCCCATTCTATTGAATCAACATTATTTGAAGTTTTGGTGAATTTACTTCCAAACTAAATAATAACTTCTATTGGAGGAGTTTTTAAAAAAAAGTAGGTAAAATTGGACAAAGTTGGCAGCCTCGCATTTGTTTCTGCTACTGAACACGCCAGATATTCAACTCTATTGAAGTCAATAGAATGGAACAATGTGAGCAATGGGTGACTAATGTGTTTCACCTTTTTTCTGTTTCTACCCATATTGAATTCCTCACTGCTTGGAATGAGGGTTGATGGTTAAATATGATCTTGCCAATTGACTTTTGATCTACTTATGCTGTTACACTCCTCACACTGAAAGGGTTTTGCATTTGTCATGGTTTAAATCTAGCATTAAATTTCTTTTCTTGCCAAACTCTCCGAAAGTTGAGTACGTGCCCTCTGTAATTGCTCCGTGTCACATAACAGAACACGGTCCTAATGTCCTTGATTGTATCACAGTCAGAAGTACATGCAGGTTTGGGTGACTGCACATGCGGCCAGGCAGTCAGAGATTTGGTGAAAATAGAGCATCAGATGGTGAAGCACAGAAGATATTTATGACATGGCATTGTTTAATATCACCTTTCTCAGAAACTATTACCTTTATAAATTATAACAATAAAGGGTTCTGACACAGTTCTGCTCCTAGCTGTCGTTACTATGTTAGGAATATATAGAATGCACTGATTACATTTATTAGCAAATACAAATGCCAAACAAGACCTTGCATTCATTATTTTGATGTGATTTCAATCAGACTTTTTATTGTGTTCAGTCAATATCTCAATTATCCAATGAAAACAGCTACTAAGTACATCCAAAGTTAAGGGTAAAAGATTTCATGGCGGTATGGTGGGGAGGAAGGCTGGTGTGGAGATGGAACTATATATTTTGAGATAATGGGTGTTAAGATTGTAAGATATAGGAACAGGAGTAAGCCATTTGGCCCCTTGAGCCTGCTCTGCCATTCTATAGGATCACAGGTGATCCAACACACTCTTGTTCACTTCCCTGCCCTTTCCCGGTAATCTTTGATTCCCCTATCATTTACTCTTGACCATTAATCCTATGGGATCTTTTCTGCCACTGGAACGTGTCGCCCAATTTTTGGACAATGTCTTCTCCAAAAGAGAAGGCCTCTGCCATTTTAGCATTGCTACTGTGGAAAAGGCTGAGCAAGGACTCCAAAATCAACAGAAAGTACTGCACATGTTCAGGCTGAAAATGACCTTCAACAGTCAATTGTACCTTGGACAACCATCAGGAGTGCATAGTAATTTCCTGATTTTAAAAACTGCAAGCAGCTCCATTGATTTTAGAGGACAAACACACATATTATGGCTGGTGGTCCAGTTCCTGATTTTTTTTAGGAGTTCAGTCTGGGAGCAGTTTAGGGTTTTGTAGTTCACATCTGAGCCTATGATCTAGGATAGGAAAATCAAGTGGGATTTCTGCTTCTAATCATTATCCAATGAGTTTTGTTCGAACTGCTATGTGCCAAATACTGTATATCTGATTGGGGTCATCTATGATAGCCTTAATAGTCTATAAAGGTTCATTATTTAAACTCAGACAAAGCATTCTAACTTGGGAATAGTATGCATGGAACTACACTCCAACAAAGGAGTTAATGCCTTCCTTCAGCAATAGAGGAGGTGAAACAGCTGGAAGGAAGTAGTAAAAAAAAATTGATTTCATTATTTTCAGCTGTTGTATAGAGAAAGATATAATTGTTCCAGTACTTCAGAGGATATAGAGGATTAATGTAAATGCTGATGAGAAACAGTCACGTTCATTACAGCTGAACAAAATTGTATGGAAGACAGACTTCCCAGCTTGAAAATATATGCACTCTACAAACAGAATGGAACACAAATATAGCAGGGCTGGAGTTCAAGGAAAATAAATAATTCCTTGGTCTCAATCAGAAAGGATCGCATAAATAAAATCTTCATCTGCAAAGGCAAGGGAAGCGTCACTCGTGATTAGTAACACACAAATTTATGGGACGAGATTATAATTTCTAAAGGGTTCAATGACAATAGGATTTGAGCTCCAGGTATTGCAAACTTCTGAAAAAATTAAATAGAGGCTCGATTCCTGAGGGCTTCTCTGGTTATTGCTCTGCTCGTTTATATTTGTGACTTGCCTGAAATAGGCAGATTACTCATCAGGTGAAGGAACAAGAGATCAATATCTGTCAGCTCCCCTATACATTGGCTCCCTCTACTGATAGCAGCAACAACTGCATTGCCAGCCTGCCGACAGGAATAAACTTTTAAAATAATTCAGAGGGCCGAGAAAAGTGGAATAGAATAGCAATTTATTGTCACGTGCATTTTTACAAAAAAATACACTGAAAAGTTTTATAACTCGCCATAGCTCGGTGCCTGCACTAATGGTATGAGTCATTGATAAGAAGAAAACGAAAGTGAAAATTAGGCAACGTTTATCTCAGATCAATCTCAGTTTGGGGAAAGCCGATTTAAACTACAAATGTTGGAATATCCAGAAGCTTTTGCCGAAGACGACCTCCAAGGAGATCAAAGCACAGGGGGAGGGAACAACTGAAAGATAACAGAGAATGATGCTCTGCGAGAGATACAATGGTGAAAAACTAGGAAAGAAATGCAGACAGAAACAACAAGATAAAGTAAGAAAGAGGTGAAGTTACAAAGAGGAGGATAACTGAAAGATTGAGATTGAAAGTGAGAGGAGGAAGAAGAAGCTTTCTTTCCGCGCCTGTATGTCAGAGCAAAATGTCAGTGAAAGCGAGCTCCATTGGATGTGTGCAAATGATAATGGGATTTCAGGCCAGGGTGATCAAAACTCAATACCATTAAAGATAACAAGGTATAGAGCTGGATGAACACAGCAGGCCAAGCAGCATCAGAGGAGCAGGAAAGCTGACGTTTCGGACCTAGACCCTTCTTCAGAAAAACCATTAAACATAGGTATTTCAAATCTGCCTTGTGCTAAGAGGTTAGTTATCTGGCAGGATCACATTTTACAGAATTACTATTCAGAACTGCGCATTTGATTAAAAGGTACTGAAATTTATAGCCATTGGGAACTGTTTTCTTGCTCATTTAAAAAATCCACACTGACACAATGGGTGGAATGTAATGCCCTCTCCCATTGCAAATTTGCTGCTGGGGTAGGGGAGGGGGGAGGCAGTAAAATAAGTGGGAGGGGGCCAGGTGGGGGACTTGATAGCCTTCCCACGTCTGTCCCCTTTCAAGTCTGCGACGGGAAGACTTGTAGATGGCTTGCATGCCCTGCTGACAATTAGTGCCCACTTAAGGGCCTCACCTGTTCGAGGTCCTTGATACCAAGGAAGGCCCACAGCTGCCGAGTTAAGTGCCTCATTGGCACTCAATGTGGCAGGCTTCACAGCCAGGAGGTGAGGCCTCCATCTCCTACATTAAGAACCACCCTACACCGTCAACCTATCTGGATTTCACAAACAGTTTTAGCCAGGTCACAAACGGAATGCTGGGCAGAAAGGAAAAACACTCCGGAGCAAAAAGAAAGTGGCAAACCAGATCCAAAACTGGCTTAGTGGCACGAAATTCTGGAAAACATCTGATGGATGCTTTTGCAACTAGAAGATTCCAAATGGGGTTCCACAAGATCCAAGTACTCAGTTCCGTGCTTTTTGCAGCATATATTAATGATTCAAGTTCAAATGAAGGGGCTACGTTAGAGAGGTTTCCATCTGCTCCAGAAATCCATGTGACCAGCAGCGAGGAAACAAGCTTCAGATCACAGGAAGGTCTCAATGCTCTAATAATCTGTACAGAAAACTGGAACATGGAATCCAGTGAAGAGAAGTGGGAGGTAGGCATTTTTGGCAAGTGCAGCAAGGCAAGGGAATGCACAATAAATGTGAGTACACTGAGCGATGTGCAGAAATCTAGGGACCTTGGAGCATATCCCACAGATCCTGAAATGTGGCAGGCAAGGTAGCTAAGGTGGTTAAGAGAAGATATGGCATTCCTTTCTGCATTAGCTGAGATAAAGAATGTAAGAGCAGAAACAGTCTCCAAGAAATGGATGTGCCACAGGGACGCAGAGCAGAGAAGAGGGAAAAAAGTCATAACTCAGATAACCTCTCCTCAGAAACTAGTTTACTCACACAGCCCCATGTTGCATATAACTGGGAACACACAGCTCATCAAGTTCTGATGTTAGGTACAAGGGTCAGTGTTTAATCTGGGTAACAGGGATCTTGCCCACCAAGTTGAGAGCTCAGTGTCATCTCCAGCCAGAATCAGCTGTCCATTGGTGGCAGTGCCTGTAAGAGTACTGTAGCTGTTGGCAAAGTAACCACCAGAGGCCTGGAGTCAGTAAGGGACTCCAGGCTACAGCTAGGTAAGAGGTGGGATGGATGTCATAGGATGGGAGTGGAGGAGGCTGAAGATGGTTGGCAGCAAGGGCAGAGAAGTGGCACTACACAGCACCTGTTCCGTCTCTGTGTCCCTGATGCTCGGACTTTCATTCAGGTAAGGGTAAACAAATAAGGGTTTGCTTTATGGACTTTTGGTATGGCAACTGGCGAGCCTGCTAATGGGTGAATACCAGTTAAGCTGGAATATGACCTTTGAGAGTATTAGTTTTCCAGTTAAGTGCCGCAATTGGGACTGGGGCATGAAGGCCGTCCACACACAATCCCATACTGGACTTAAGCAGGGCAGAGTTGTGGAGGCAGTGGGGTGCCTCCTTCTGGAATCCTTCTGCCCAATTTAGTGCCCCCTTAACCTCCGCACTCATCTTAGTGGAGGACATTTAGTTCAGGCCCAACTGTCAGGAACAAGAGCGGTAAGTTCCTAAATGCTTTTGTCTGCACACCTACCCTTTGCTCAGAGCCCATTACAATTACACTGCAAGTTTCACTCCAAGCCACATAACATCCTGACTTGGAGATATATCACCGTTCCTTCAGTGCCTTCCTGACGCTAGCTCAAATTCCTGGAACTCTTTCCCTAACAGTGTTGTGGCTGTCCCTATGGCCTGAGGACTGCAGCAGTTCAATTAGGCAGCTCACCCCCACCTCCTGCAGGGAAATTAGGGAATAGTAATAAATACTGGACTAGTCAAGAATGCCTATATCCCATCGATGACAAAAAGTAATTAAAAACTGTGGTGGGAGGGACAAGAGACAAAAAAATAGAAAACAAAGATTTGTTACTGATTGGAGCCTCCTACAATTCATTTCAGTAACATAAAGAATGTGAATTTTCTAGGGAGCACAGTAGAAACAAAACTATCAGGAAGAAATCACTACAGATCAAAGAACCAACATAGTTCACTGCAACATCCAATATTTTAACTAGATCATTCCAGTTTGATGCACTTACCATTCCAACCATATTTTTTACAGCCTTCAAAGAGGAGATTAGGAGAAAGAAAAACAAAAAGCTTTAGATTCATGCATAGGTGATACATAAGTGCAGTAAATTGAAATAGCAGTCACCAAACATTAGAGTGTAAATAAATATGCACAGAAAGAGACACTAAGCAGGAGGAGTCTGGCATAACACTGTTACCTAGCATCAAGCATTTGTTTAATTAGGTTCATTGAAAGTAATGAAGCCAACTGTATTAAAGAGATATCAAAGGATGGCAGACGTTGAGGTTTTTTGCAGGAAATTTTCTATGGTTTTATTATTTTTTTTGCAAGTAATTCTCTTTATTTTATCTCTAGCCATGAAACAGCTTGCAGAGCTGCTCCAGTTCCACCATATGTTGCACTACAGTCAGCTGCTTGATGTGTGAAAATAACATGGAGTAACTTGGTATCTGATCTCCTCTCACTCCCTGTGGCAGTTCTTCTAATCTCCAATTGATGAACCACGGAGAAGAGTCACAGTTGACCACACTATGTCATTAATATGCTTAAAAATCACCATGCTAACTTAAACTGAAACTAACTATGAGGGAACAGGATGGCAAGCTACAAAAGACATTCTAAATTTGCACTACAGTAACAATACACAAGCATTTAACTATCACTAGGTGTCTCTAGTATAACTAGTGACACTGACTTAATGCAACAATTGCATCTGATACCAGCTGTCAAAACCATCACAGATTGTTAAAACACATCTGGCAATTAAACTGTGATATATTTTAGTTAATAAATGTTTATTCTATTCATCAAGAATTCTTTGTGCACTATTTTATTTGTATTGTTTTACGATAGCTTTAATGTTAAAACAATATTACAATGCATAATTTCCAGATTAAATTTTCACAACCATGTATTTGACAATAGTTAGTTCATTTTTATAATCTTAAATTGAATTTCTTCATTTGCTTTGATGTATAATTTCAACTTCTCTGTCTGTTCAGAATCCTTTCCTTCGGTGAAGTGGTGACAGGAATGCAGCTTGTTCCCACCTCCACATTACCAGTGTTCAAAGGCAATCTCCTGCAGGTAGCTCGCTAAGATGAGGAACTAATGTGGAACAGCATTCTGTTGCCTAAATGCACTACTGAATTTCACCAGAACACCAGGGACGAGTTGTAAAACAGTCTCGTATTCCATTTCTAGCTTGTTTCAGTATCCTTGTAAAACCTCATTATTCCAAAAGCATTAGAGTCTTTCTAGTCCTAAAAATCTATGAAGAGTTCACAGCTCACTGAAGCAATTCAGAATTGATAAAAATTATTCCATACCTAACCATTATCTAATAACATTAGATTGCATGTGTGTGCATTCTGACACCATAAAAAGGGCTGATTAAACAGGTTGTTATAGTCAACTATCATGTTCAGACCTGAAGTACAGCCACTAGATTAAAGAGGGAAGATATTCCAAAAACACAGCTGACAGTATTGCGAATAATTCTTACATGGAGCAAAGCTTTGAGTGAAGAAAAAGAAGATACTGCACTACAGGTCAGGCATTGTCAAGTCTACTTCAGGTAACACATAATTTACAAACATCCCAACTGTGATGTAGGAGGAAATTAATGCAGATGCTGGAATCTGTACTGAAAGCAAAATATGATGGAAATCACAGCAGGTTAGGCAGCATCAGTGGAGTGAGAGCAAGCTAACGTTTCAAGTTTAGATGGCTCTTCATCAAAGCTGATGAGCTTCACCAGCTCTGATGAACATGCGTTCAAACTCGAAAAATTCGCTTGCTCTTTCTCCACAGATGCTGCCTGACCCGCTGTGATTTCCAGTATTTTGCTTTCATCCCAACTGTCAGATGTATGACATAAAAATCAGCACTGTCTATCAACAGTGCCATGAACTATTTTCTATGTTTGTTGCTGTCAGATTTTAGAATGACTTGAGGGTTTTATATTAAGAATTTATTGAGTTATATTCTTAGATACTGGGTGAAGAAGCTTAAGTATTTGATTTTCTTACAGCTAATTCCTGCAGATACAACAACAGATTGTGTTTGGGGTATTTCCCGCTTCTGCAAGATAAGGGAACTTGACAAATTTAATGTATTCAGTGTTTCCTTTGACCTTTAGAATCCTCTCAGGAGAAAACAATCGTTTAAGGAACTGTATGTTTCTATAAGTTCAACTTTATTGGTGTACTTTGAAGGGTGGTCCACAGATATACCCAAATTTGGTCAGGTTATTTTCTCTTCATCCTTTGAGTCCCATCCCAAAAGATGAGTTGGAAGTCAGCAATTGGAGTGAGTTGTTGAAGTTGGACTTAATACTGCTCTCACCTGAATTACAAAGGTACACTTTTCCCTTCAGGTCTCACTGGATAGTAATCAGAGGGAGGGTCATTATCTGATTGTCAATTCTCTGGTATCTTGCTGCTGTATAACTGACTTGTCACAGCCACTGCTAAGACAGACAACTTGAGGTGGGAAACTTTTCAGCTCAGAAGATCTGCCTTGGTTTAAAATTGGACCCAGTTTTCTCTCTGGCCAGGTGACAGCCAGATTTAGGTGAGCCTGCTGATCCCAGTAGCAGATGCAAAGCTTCCAGGGGAGGTGGGAGAAACTTGAGGTGGACTGGTAACAAGGCCCACCTTTATTCTCAGGTATTTTGTTTCACTTGTTTCAAAACTTGTTAGGCTTCCTGGCACTCATATCTCACAACCCACCCACGCCCCTTAATGCCCCTCCATAGCCACTCATCCAGTATCCAGCGTGGGCTATGACACTTGATGGTGAAAGAAACTCTCATTCGTGAAACTAATTCACAGCTTTTAAATCTTCTCAAGGGCTTAATCACTTACAAAAATAAATCATTTAGCCTCTACATCAAAAACAACTGTGCATTTAATAATACTTTTTAATCTGCCAATCAAACTATGAACTCGGAACTCTGCTGAGATAATTATAACTTTTGAAACTCAGCCAAGCATACATGTTTCTAACCCTTAGGAAATGTCAGGAAAGAATGCTTTTGAAACTTTGTTAACAGATGGTATTGCTCTTGCTAACTTTTCTAAACTCTCACTTAGAAATTCAACCTTCTTCACATGTTTAAAGAGCAGGACATTCTAAAAAATACTTCAGGTAATAAAACTTAACAGATCTTAGATGCCTTTCAAAAGCATTTGCATTTACTGCATAGATTCTGTGACTCCTGGACTGTGGGTTAAGGCCCTTGAAAGAGTCAAAATGGATTTGGTTGAATTCAATGCCAAATTCAAATGGCTCTTTGAGTTTGGATTTCCCACCTGTGTGAATCATGTGGCACCCCTCCACTCACTGGCAAAAATGGGATCTTTTGTAAATGGATCCAAAATTTTCTCTCATCTTCCTTTTTCAAAGGTCACTAGACTGTTCCTGACTCCCCAAAAATCAGTCTCTAAGCTCCAAAGAAACAGAATGTTATCATTCATAAACTTGCATTGGATTTTTTTTGAGCTTTAATTTCATTAAACACGCTGTTGAATTTGGACTCAACAGCTGCAATCGTATAAGAGATTAAATCAGAGTTTGAAAAATATTTGCTGCCGACAATAAGGTTAAATAAAAAGTCAAACTAACATCAGCAACTCATGCCTTCAGATTCTATAGTAGACACAATGTTTACAAGGCATTCTGTTTCAACAAGATCCGTGTTCCTGATGAATTCAGAGTGCAAGACATTTTAAGAATGCCTCCCACCGTTACAATCCTTTGATTACACAAAAAGAAGCAGCCTTACCCAGCTGGTTCCATAGATGGGTAAAGGCACTAATTCAGCCTTTTAAAAATGTAATGTTGCTGCATTTGTGTGTCATGCTAACAGCCTCATTCAGAAAGATCAGGCACAGCCTACTCCTGAATGTTAACTAAACAGATGACTTTGGCTACTGTACTGGATTCCCACTGTTCCCATCCTTACAAAGTATCTTGCACTTAACTTGGTGGTGGGCCAAAGGGCCTGTTCCTGTGCTGTCCTGTTCTATGTTCTAACTTTTACAGAGAAAAACAGCTCATCAGAGGGAAATGGGAAAAAAGTCAAGATTAATTAAAAAAAGTAAGTATTTTCATTTCTAACATTAAAAACTAACGTTTACTTTGTTGGTCAGTGCATTGAATGTAGGATTTGGGAGGTCATATTGCTGCTGTACAGGGCAATGGTTAGGCCACTACTGGAATAATGCGTGCAAATCTGGTCTCCCTCCTATAGGTAGGATATTGTGAAACTTGGAAGGGTTCAAAAAAGATTTACAAGAATGTTGCCAGGGTTGGAGGGTTTGAGCCATAGGGAGAGGCTGGATAGACTGGGGCTATTTTCCCTGGAGCATCGGAGGCTGAGGGGTGACCTTATAGAGGTTTATAAAATCACGAGGGGCACGGATAGGGTAAATAGACATGATCCTTTCCCTGGGGTGTGGGAGTCCAAAACAAGAGGGTTTTAAACAACAAGGTTTAAGGTGAGAGGAGAAAGATTTAAAAGGGGCCTAAGGGGCAACTTTTTCACGCAGAGGGTGGTGCGTGTATGGAATAAGCTGCTAGAGGAAGCAGTGGAGGCTGGTACAATGACAACATTTAAAAGGCAGCTGGATGGATATATTAATAGGAATGGTCTGGACGAATATAAGCCAAATGCTGGCAAATGGGACTAAATTTATTTAGAATATCTGATTGGCAGGGACAAGATGGACAAAAGGGTCTGTTTCCGTGCTGTATATCTCTGTGACTCTTTGATTCTAATTTGATAAATTTTGTGTCAATTTACTTCTGTTTGCTGCTATTTTGCTTTGGCTATGACATCACTTTTAAGGTTTAAGAAAATTAGGTAAATTTAAGGAAATTAAATATGTGATGCATAATATCATGAGAGAGGACAGCGAATAGTTCAATTTGAGTATCCATAGATCACAGGCTATGTATCTTTAAACAGGGTCTGTTAATTACATAACAGATTTGAATGTTTACCTGCTCACACTTTTAATCAGTAAGGGAATCAAGGGTTTTGGGGAAAAGGCAGGAAAGTGGAGTCAATCACATCAACCATGATCTCAATGAATGGTGCAGACTCGATGGACTGAATGGCCTACAGCTGTTGCTGCATATTAGGGTCTTAGTGATCCTGCTGTGCACTTGGGCCCCAGCTACTCACAATATATATCAATGGGTTGGAGGCAGGAACCAAATGTAATATTTCCAAATTTTCAGATGGTACAAAGCTAAGCAGGAATCTGTCCAATGGGGCAGATATAGAGAGGCTTCAGAAGGATTTGGCAAGGCTTAGTGAATGGGCAAGAATATGGAAGATGGAGTATAGTGTGGAAAAAATATGACATGCACAGTATTTCTGAAATGATAAGAGGTTGGAAAGTGTAGATGTACAAAGGGACCTAGGTGTCTTCATCAATGAGTCAACAGAAGCTAACAAGCAGATGCAGCAAGCTCTTAGGGAGGCTAACGGAATGTAGACTTTATTGCAAGAAGATTTGAGTATAGTAGTTGCAAAGTCCTGTTTCAATTGTTTAAGAGCTTGGTTAGACTGCATCTGGAGTACTGAATGCAGTTATTGTTATAATTGAAAGATATTATTGCTGTAGGGGAAATGCAAAGAAGTTTCATGAGACTTGCTCCTAGGATAGCAAGACTGTCCTATGAAGAGAGATTGGACAGACTAGACCTGGCATTTATTCTCTAGCAATTTGAAGAATGAGAGGTGATCTTATTTAAACCCACAAAATACAGAGTCAATGTAGTAAGGTGTTTTCCTTTGTTGGACAGTCTAGAACCAGGGGGCACAATTTAAAAAAAAGAATCCATTTAGGATGAAGATGAGAAGAATTTTTCTTACTCAGAGGATTGTGAATCTCTGGAACTGCCTATCACAGAGGGCTGTGGAATTACAGTCTTTGACTACTTGCAGAGATTGATTTCTGATTACCAATAGCACAGAGAGTATGGGGATAGTGTAGGTAAAATGTATTGAGGTGTTCAATCGACCATGTTTCTATTAAATGGCAAAACAGGCTCTGATAAGAAATGTTTGCTCTGTGAATGAAAATAAATAAAATTAATTGCCTCCTCAAATACCACATTAAATGGCTATGCTAGACTGTTGATCCAAAGACCCAGGTAATGTTCTGGGAAGAGATAGTAGGAACTGCAGATGCTGGAGAATCTGAGATAACAAGGTGTAGAGCTGGATGAAACACAGCAGGCCAAGCAGCATCAAACATTTTCTGAAGAAGGGTCTAGGCCCAAAACGTCAGCTTTCCTGCTCCTCTGATGCTGCTTGGCCTGCTGTGTTCATCCAGCTCTACACCTTGTTATCTCTAATGTTCTGGGAACCTGGGTTTGAAACCTGCTATGGCAAATGGTGAAATCTGAATTCAATAAAAATCTGGAATGAACAGTCTGATGATGACCATGTCACCACTGTTGTCAGAAAAAATACCACCTGGATCACTAATCTCCTTTAGGGAAGGAAACTGCCATCCTTACCAATCTGGCCTACATGAGACTCCAGACCCACAGCAATGTGGTTGATTGTTAACTGTCCTCTGGGCAATAAATGCCGGCCTAGCCAGTGATGCCCACATCTCATGAATGAATAAAATGAATGCCAGCCCAGCTGAATGGTTTACTCTTGTTCCTGTATTTCTGCATTCTTCCTTCTCTTGTAGGTTGCATACAGTTCAAGTCAGCAAAGAATAATGGTGTTTTTAAACTGATATTATTTCCTGGTTATCTCATATTGTTTGGTTATCCCATTGTTATGTTAAGTAACATTATCATCAACAGCCGCAGGTGAGGTGCCGGAAGACTGGAGGGTGGCTAAGGCCATTATTTCAGAAAAGGCTGCAAGCAAAAGGCAGGGAACTACAGACTGGTGAGCCTGATGTCAGTAGTGGGTAAGTTTTTGGAGGGGATTCTGAGAAACAGGATCTACGTGCAGTTGGAAAGGCAAGGACTGATTAGGAATAGTCAGTTTGGCTTTGTGCATGGGAAATCATGTCTTGCAAATTTGATTGAGTTTTTTGAAGAGGTGACCAAAAGAATAGATGAAGGCAGAGCAGAATGTCTACATGGACTTCAGCAAGGCCTTCAACATAGGACCACATTGTAGACTGGTTAGTAAGGTTAGATCACATGGGATCCGGGGGAGCTAGCCAATTGGATACAAAATTGGCTTGACAGTAGTCGATAGAGGGTGGTGATACAGAATTGTTTCTCAGACTGGAGGTCTGTGACCAGCAGTGTGTGCTGCAAGGATTAGTGTTGTGCCCAGTGTTACTTGTCATTTACAGAAACGACCTGGAACAGAATATAGAAGGCATGGCTAGTAAGTTTGCAGATGACACCAAAATCGGTGGTATTCTGGACAGTGAAGAAGTTTATTTAAGAGCACAATGGGATCTTGATCAACTGGGCCAGTGGGCTAAGGAATGGCAGGTGGAGTTTAATTCAGATAAATGCCAGGTGTTCCATTTTAGTAAGACAGACCAGGGCAGGACAGAGGATAGGACTTGAGGGGAGGGGGTGGGGTTGTTGTCAAACAGAGATGTAGGAGTTCAGGTACATAGTTCCTTGAAAATGATACACAGGGTGGTGAAGTAGGCATTTAGTATGCTTGCCTTCATAGGTCAGAGTACAAGAGTTGGAACACCATGTTAAACCTGTACAAGACATTGTTAAGACCATATTCGGAGTACTGCATACAGTTCTTATTGCCACGCTATAAAAAGGATGTTATTGAACTGGAAACAGTGCAATAAAGATTTACAAGGATGTTACCAAGACTAAGGAGAGGCTGGGGCTATTTTCCCTGGAGAGTCGGATGCTGAGGGGTGACCTTTTCGAGGTTTATAAAATCATGAGGGGCATGGATAAGGTGAATAGCCAAGGTCTTTTCCCTAGAGTAGCGGAGTCCAAAACTAGAGGGTATTGGTTTAAGATGAGAGGGAACAGATTCAAAGGGGATCGGAGGGTGAGTTGGACAGGTGATTGATGCAAAAGGTTTGAAGGAATATAGGCCAATGTAGGCAAATGGGACTAGTTCAGTTTAGGAAACTTGGTTAGAATGGATAATTGGGCTAAAGGGCCTGTTTCCATGCTGTATGACTCTATGACTCTGTTCTATGATTGCATTATAGTATAATGCTAGTAAGAGATCAATTTGTGGTAGTTAATACCCAACTTTTCCTTTGGCATCGCCAGAGTGCTAACAGTTATTGAGACTGGGAGCTGTACTCAGGTCTCTGAGGGTTGCATTCAATAGTCTAATATCACAGATGCCAGTCTACTCATCTGCTTTAGAATATTTTCAGAACATCTATCATCTTCTCATTTTTACTTGTTTTAACCATTCTACAACAAATATGACACAGTTTTACAAAGGTCAATCTCTGGGAAAATATGTTTATTCTGAGAATGCAAACAAATAAAATTAATAGCCATTTAATCTTTGTCATGTCAGCTCCTTTCCAAAATTTATTAATAATTGCTTAAAAAAAGAGATGTGCCTTCAAAGCATTACACCTAGCACTCATCAGGACACAACTGCAAGAATACCAAACCTCAAAGGGAACAACACTTTATACTTCATCCATTCCCTGGTTCACTCTGAATGACAACGCACTGACAAGTCAGAATTGAATTGCTTGGTTTGAATTTAAACAAAAGCTTGGCAGTTATGTGTTCCCTGGTGCATTCACCACGGCAACACCTCCACCAATCAGAGGCAACTAGTCAGCATCACTTCTGTTGCAGTATGAATTTTTGTTCCATTTGAGATTTGTTATTCTTGCAATTTAGTGCTGCTAAATGTATGACAAAAAGCTCTACGGCAAGTCTCTTTTTTTCTACATTAATTATAGGCATGTTGCTTTATCAGGAGGAAATTTAAAAAAAAAAGTTTACACCAGAGATCCAAATTTTAAGAATTTCCATGAGTCCTGGAGAGCTAAATTACATGACAAGGATGGCACATCACAAACTACTTTCTGTGATAAAGAACAAAATCTAGAGATCAAAGTTTGTCCTCACCCGATTAATAAGCTGTTCTCCTGTCTCTGAAGCGGTTATAAGTTTGCAGAGAGCTTGCAGTGCAGCATGAGGCAACCCTTAACACAAGAGAAAGAGTATGAAAATTCTATACAATACAGTGAATATCCATTATATTAAGACAATGATTTATGTAAATACAAGGACATATACATAGTGGCATATACAAACACCAAAATAAATTAGACAAAGGTACATGAATAACATACATGATTACAATACTGAAACCTTCAGCTTGCAAGTACTACATGTATCTCACATGCCACAACATTTCATGTCACATCAAGGCATTCATTTGTAGTGTACAGAAAACAAACTCTCTAAAAACAAAAATAATAGAGCCATTGGTCTTCAGATTCTTAATTGGCTTGCCTTCAAACAAAACCAGGGTTCAATCTTTAATTTTAAACAGCAATTAACCTTCAAATGAACTCTCCTGCGTTGAATTAATATTTATTAGATCTTATAAGCTTTAAGGGACACATGCCCACACTTTAAAAGCAGAATAATATGTTATGTTTTAGATGGGAAAATATTCCTATCCTTAAAAAATTGGCACAATTGCCAATTCACCCCGAGCATCACCACAGGAGATTTGCTAATATATATCCAGCTGTCACTGTATTCATAGAACACAGACATACATAAATACAATCCATAAGCATTTTGACTTATGTCGGCATATTTATACATGTTGGGTAGATACACAGTATTCAATGCATAAAATGTTAACATGGCATTATTTGTAAACATATCCACAATAATGAAATATGTTCACCTGTATCAAAATAGCATTTAGTAATAACATATATTCAAAGTATGATGTGCTATTTTAAAATGACAGGGATGTTATATCTCCTGAGGAAGTCGTGGGTGTGGGCACAACTACAATGTTCAAAAAACGTTTGGATAAGTACATGAATAGGAAAGGTTTGGAGGGATATGGGCCAGAAGCAGGTAAAGGGGACTGGTTTAGTTTGGGATTACATTCAGCATGGATGGATTGGACCAAAGGGTCTGTTTCTGTGCTGTATGACTCTATGATTCTATGTAATGCAAATGCATTCTTCTGCTACAGTGCAGCAATGCCTTTTGAGCCATGAAGACTACCTGGTGACTAACCAGACCCTCAGTGCATTGAGTATTTAATTATTGTTTGGTCAGAGAACACTGAATATTAAAGGATTTCCCATCAGTTCTAGATTCCAACTGAAACAACATTAGTATTCATAATTGATTTTGAATCTAAACAAAAGTTTAACTTTTCTCTCCTCAGATCTGCTGTTTGCAATCTTTCATGGCATTTTGTATTGGAATTTGGAGTTCGGTTGATAAGAAATATGAAACTTTGTGAGACAAACAACAATGTGGTATCATGGAGTTATCTATCAAGTGTTGTTTGAAAAGGAAAGATTGCTTGCTAAAGATTAAAAAGTAAATTCAAGAGATATTGCATGGATATTCTAACAGCCAATCTGTGTTGTCAATGGAACCTGAGCTAGTGGTCAGATAGAAACCATAAGATGTAGCTTTTCTTAGTGAAGAAGCTATATTGACTTCCTCAGTCTTACAGCTCTCATCCCTACAGCTATCCCCTATGCATATGTGCTCAAAGATAATTAATATTCACCACTCATTTCTCTTAACTTTAACGAAGACATTAACAATATTTAACATTGTGATTGCCCAGATATTAGCATATGTGGTCGTATCGAAATTTGTACTCTTTACGTTGGTGAGCATTATTTGGTCAATGTGTATGAAATGTTGGGATAGATAACTAGGTGACAGTTGAAACAGATCATTATGTATATAAACAGCAATAAATAAATATGTGGCACCATACATGAATGCTACATTATTTACATATATGGTATTAAACAATGGCAATACAGAAGCTGTGATCCAGGTTAGCAATGATAATTGATAATGTGGTGATGAATATGTTTAAGAGAGTTTGAAATAGATACATATTACGGTTATACCATAAAGCATGTGGACATGTTAAACACAGCAGTACATATAAGCCCACTTGCTTTCATCATCCATCTTTTTGGTTACATCAGTTTTCATTCTTCCCTGGGTGTGGATGCAATATTTCAGTCTTCTTGTATCATTTAGCTATAGGAATAATAATTGTTCAATAACTAGGTCTGACAGGACACAGCAGCAAAAGGAACAATTTAACATACAATCATCTGGCTAAGCAAGGTCTTATCACTTTTCAGAATTTTTGTGAGATAAAAAGATTTTAAAATTAATGATTTATTTAACAGCTGCATTTATTTTTTGTGTGTGTGTGTGTGGGTGTGTGTGTGAGAGAGAGAGAGAGAGAGAGTGAGAGAGAGAGAGAGGAAAAGAATGCAGTCTGTGTATAAACTATAAATTAACAGCAACATAATTTTGCAGACATTCTCCAAAAGCAAACACAATGCTGCGTTCTGTATTGTTGACTGAAATTTCTACATATACGTCATTATTACCTATTCTGTGACCTCTGAGGAAACCTCCACTGATGCAAATTCAAAGCTGCAGTAGTTTTTTTTATTTTAAATTGAAGCGCTTTTTAAAAGCAAATGTAATGAGGGAAGAAACTGTCAGAAATGTCACAGTGCGAGACAGCTCAATGCATTTATAAATGCATAATACCACTGGGAGCGTAATGAGACCAGCAACAATCACAAAGGATGGGATTTATTTTAATGTATTATAATTAAAATTAAGTAATTCTATCAAAAAGTACTTTGGGAAATGAAATATACCAGATCAGTCGCAACCACAAGCCATTCTCCACACCCAGACTCTAGATCCTTTTACAGAATCTGTTGTTCCACAATCAAGAGTGAAACTCTGCCACCAGTCTTCCACACTATCTCCACCCTCAGCAACCCACACCCCCAACCAACCACAGATCTTAACAAAGTGGTTATTTTGTTTAGTTCAGACACAGTAATACAAACATCAATGCTCCTTCTACATGTATCAAATTCTCTTTTGGCTATCGGGGTGTGATACGAGGCCCTTATGATCACTGACTATAATTCGAGCACATGTTCTCCTTGATTGATCAGGTAAATATGCCAGTGCAGCATTTAAATAATACAATCCAGAAAAATCTTTAGTTCCTATCATTGGTCTGAACTAAACTAGATTAATTACTACGTTATTTGTGCAGCATAATAATTTACATTAGGTGAAGGAAACAGAGCAGCCTATCCCAGGTATCCATCCAGAAATAGCTGCTAGAAAATATTTTTAGGTGGGCCTTAGGCAATGACCGCCTCAGGTTCAATTGTGAAGACCTTCCCCACTGTTGAATAGTCTACCAATGTTTGCTGACTTGCCATAAATGCAAAAAAAAAATGGATACTGGATAAGGCCCTAGGTATGGGAGGTTAGGGTTTATGGAAAAATAGACCCATTTTGCAAAATAGCATAGAGGAGACATTTGGGCAACGCCACTCACTTGGGGACTACGGACTTAAATGCCCTAAATATGGATCGCTTTCCCTTCAAAACCCCCACTGTAAAAGCTGCATGGTTAGAGGCTGCCAGCAGAGTAAATGCAGTTACCTACATTCCTCATATCTGGCTGCAAAATGAGAAATAAGGTTTCTGTAACCAAAATCAAGGTAGAGGTGAAGAACTTGTTAAATTTTACACACATCTTGTGACAGTCATCATGACATAGCTGGCAATCTTCACACCCACTGGGAAGTAACTCTTCATTCTGGGGTTCAAATTCAGGTTAATCTGATGACAGAAATCTCCCATTTCTGACATGAAATGAAGTTAGGGCAATTCCAACAGTTGTCAGATAACAAGGTGTGGAGCTGGAGGAACACAGCAGGCCAGGCAGCGCGCATCAGAGGAGCAGGAAACGTCAGCTTTCTTGCTCCTCTGATGCTGCCTGGCCTGCTGTGTTCCTCCAGCTCCATACCTTGTTATCTCAGACTCCAGCATCGGCAGTTCCTACTATCTCCAACAGTTGCCAGTTGTGATACATAAGCAACACAAGGCTATTCACATTTTGTCAAAATTAGTGGTAATCTGCATCTTAAGCATAGTCAGTGCTGCAAACAAAATAGACATAATGTGGTGGGGCGAAGTGCCTATCTGGTGTTATGCAAAACACATTACTGCTGCAAAGGGAATTTCATTAGCATTTCAACTGTGCTGCACACAACTTGACAATGCCTAATGTAGAAGACTACTAGAAGCTATTTCCTGCATCTAATCTCTTCCTGGAGTATTTGAAGAGAACATTGTCCCTTTAAGGGTGCATTATTTAGTGTTCTGAATGCTACGCAACATAAGCTATTTAGACTCTTTTGTAAATATACTATAGCATGTATGTCAAGTCATTTTTTTTCTTGTAAAATTGTTGGTCTTCATCTTGCCAGACGTGTAGTGAAATTGAAAAGAATCGGAAAAGCTGGAAATCTGAACTGGAAACAGATATGCACATCAGGGTCTGCCAGCTAAAAGAGAAAGTACAGGTTAACACATTAGGTAAGATCCCAATGCAGCGTGCTATTTTTACCTAGGAGTGACTGGAGCGTGGTGCTGCACTGCTGAAGCCGATCTCCAGGATCTGACACTGGAAAGAAGACAGCGGCTGGAAGTCCACTGGCCGGAGGGTCAAGCCTGAATCCTACTGCAGTAAGGAGTGACTGCCAACCTGGGACGCCACCCACTTTGTTCTCTACACTGTGCTGGGAGGTGTACATAGAATTCCGTTGGCCATTCTGTATTCGCTGGAGTGACTTCTCCACCTGAAAGTAATAAAAAAGAGAACTGACTTTTCATTCTTGAGACCTACTATATTATTTACTGCCAGAAAATCTACATGAGAATAGAAAGTAACAGTCTTGAAATTATGCTAAGCGTACCTCATTTTATATTAAATGTGTCAATTAAAATACACTAAACCACCAAATAGCGGAAGCTTGTAATAGTGTTAATTGCTTATGCTCCATTACTATGTCGCACAACTTTAAAACAGAACTTTTATAGGGCCATTTCTAAATTTAAAACACATGGAACCGAAACGTCAGCCTTCCTGCTCCAATGATGCTACTTGGCCTGCTGTGTTCATCCAGCTCTACACCTTGAATAACTCTCCTACTGCCTTCCAAACCAGTTAGACACAAATGGGTGAAGGTGGCATTGATATCTAACCTGTTCCATAGAAATTGCACCCATACAGGGGGATGATTTCCCTTTGGCTAATGAAAGTCAAAAGGCAATTTTTTTCCTACTGGTATTTCTATTGATGTTGTGAATGAATTCTTTTCAGAATGGTTTAATGAGGTTGCTATGAATAACAAAATATCACATTCCTACTCAAATTCCTAATCCCTGTCCTGCAACTATTCCCCTAAACAAGATGGTGAAGTGTCATAACAGAGCTTTTGCAATGCAACATATTCAGCAATAAACGACAGTGTGGAACTGGTTGAGGCTGTTATTGCCATGATATTTGCTTAAGTGCCTGCCTTTGTACCTATGTCTACCTGCTGCCTGACCTGCTTCCCCTTGATGGGTAGGATACGTCAACAAGCAGAATATTTTCACAACCAGGCTTGTTACCTCAATTTCAACAGGATGATGGGCTTATATCACCAGTCACCAAAAAAAATGATAAAAAGAAACACATTCTTTCAGAAGGATTACCACACAAAGCATAGATTCTCATTTGTAAAACATCATTTGAAAAAAAGGCTGTGCAAAGCTGGAAGAACACAGCAGATCAGGCAGCATCAGAGGGGCAGGAAAGTCTACGTTTCGGGTTGGGACCCTTCTTCAGAACAAGGGTCCCGACCCAAAACGTCAACTTTCATGCTCTTCTGATGCTGCCTGACCTGTCGTGTTCTTTCAGCTCTGCACTGTGTTGACTCTGACTCCAGCATCTGCAGTTCTTGGTATCTTAAAAAAAGAAATGCTGTTTCTCTCACAATGTCCAACTTGTCCATGAACTATAATTTCGCAAATATAATGATTTGGGAAAGTTCTACGTCCAGAAAAGTACATGAGATTATTGCAAGACCTGTTTAAGGAGAGCCAAACAAGACTAAAAAACAGTATGGGACAATGAGAGTTTTGAAACGAATGTTGGATGATACCAAGGATCAGCATTGAGCACCTTCCTTTTCCTGATTGTCATGGATGTTCTAACTGCGTAAGGGCAGCTGGAAGTGCCATGGTTAATGAGGTGTGCAATGTGGTGGAGGTGTTGAGAACATGACTGAATATTTAGAGCACTGAGAAAAGCACAGGCCCCATTTCTGGCATGTCAGTTTGAGCCCAGGAAAGAGGATCAGAGTGAAAGTGTAAAAGTTATGGATAAAGACTTGGAAAAATTTAATGGCTTCAAGAATATGGGGTCAGCAGTAGCAGAAGGTGCAAGTGTAAAAACAGGAATGAAGAAACAGATTAACCCTGATTGAAATAATTGGAAGATGTGAAGTGGAAGAATCCAAAGACTGTTGTGAGTGGCCTACATCTACAATGGTAAACTTCAAGGAGAGAGCAGCAATGGATGGATGTTAATGAAATGAATGTGCTGAGATGAAAGTGTGAAGTAATGAGAAAAGACAAATCAGAAACCAATAAATCAGTGAAATTGCATGAGGGTCAAAGAAAGTAACCAAGATGAACAGAAATGACTTGGTCACACATCACAAAGATAGGGAAAATATGGCATTGGGGTTCCCAACGAGTGAGATCCACTCTGCCCCTTTCAGGGAAAGCCAACTGATTCACATGCTAATCAGGCAGGTGGCAGGGGCACTGGAATCAGGACCCCAATGGTAGAAGTCCTGCCTAGTCAAAACTGAAGACGTCTGAATGGCCAACTGCTCGTGTTCAGCAGCACCAGAGAGGAGACCACGGCCACTTGCCCTGCCATACTGGCTGCCCACATGCCCTGCAGCCACATAATCCACCCATATCCCCCCACACCAAGTCCCAGAGCAAAGGTAACTCATGTCGTGGTGAAGGCAGAGTGAGAATCTTGAGTTAGGGATCACAGAGAAAGGTGCAAATGGAGGCCAGAAGGATAGAAAGATGGGGCTGGGGTGGATAGGTAGATAGATGGCCCACGGGCAATCCCTGTTTGTAGCTAGTCCCTCAATCAGACACTGACTACCTCTGGTTGAAGGACTCTCATTAACAAACTAAGGGCACAGCAGCTGCAAATCCACGCTGTTCAAGTCACATAGCTGACACTCTCTCGCACATACAACTCCATTCCCTCACCCTACTCATGCTGAACCACAGCGTCACACAGTTTACCTGTCCTTAGCTACAGCCCATCAAAACATCCAGCTAATGAACATCACATACAGTCTAAGAATCGGACAATTCGAAAGATGTGCTTTTATTTACAGCAACCAAAAGCAAAATCAGGCAAAATGAGTAGGGGCTGCAGTTCACTCCCACAGTGTAAGCCAAATGCAAAAATATACTCTATTCATAAAAATATCTTCATAAACATACTTAGGCACTAAAACGGTTTGGTTCTGTACAGTAACACAGGAAGAAATAAACAAACATTGGAGATTGACTCTATCCAGCAAATAAACCAAAGGCATTTCTGACTTGTACAGGACCATGTTTACATATATTTGAGGCGATCGATCCCCAATTTAACTTCAGCTGAAAGACCTCAGAGAGAGTGGTCTTTCCCTACTGCGCCTTAGCAGCTGCTGCAAGCTTTAGTGCATCCCTCAGTGCGTAGTCCTAGACCTTAGAATGTGCCAGTCTGCAGCACTTGGTCAGGGTCAACTCCTTGCTCTGGAAGACCAACAAGTTTTGGGCAGGCCAAAGAGCATCTTTCACTGAGTTGATAGTTCTCCAGGTGCAGTCGATGTTTGTCTCCGTGCGCATCCTTGGGAGCAGCTCATAGAGCACAGAGGCCTGCATCACAGAGCTGCTTGTTGAAGATGAACAAAAGCCACTGCATCTTTTTAAGTTATTGCTGCTAACATCAGCATCATTGAGATGCCAATGTTCAATTTGCAAGCACCAGTGACATTATGGAAATTGCATTTGACTAGCATTTGAACCCTAAACATATTCACACTGCTTGCATTGCAAATGTCCAATGAAATGATTGCAAATTAGATGTAACTTAGTCTGAAAGCTGATGCTTCATTTATTCATTCTTTAAATGTCCTAGCAGCCAGCAAATGTGGATCCCACCACATCTGCACCTCAACAGCCATTTCAATTTTTGTGGTATTGTGCCATCTATTTTCCAGTTGCAGTTAGCATCTGGTTAATGGCAAATACTGGCAGGGAACGCAGGTCATCATGGAAACCATCAGCATCATCCTCCATCTGATCATCATAGACACCCCCCACCTCATAGCCTCCATCTGTCTTTTCATCTCAAACTACCCTGTCAGCCCATTTCCACCCCTATGGAGCCACATTGCTTTAAACTTTACCTCAACAATCCTCCTGCCCTCCAAGCTCTGAAATAACACCTTAATGATGCCCGTGCTGGTCCAATATCCTCCCCCTGTGGAGGGCATGGTGGTGGTCACTGCCAATAAAACCCCCTCCCATAGTCTATCTCACCCTCCGATGCTGTTTTGCACACTCTCTTGAGATTCCCCTCCTCCACAGTCCTTGTTCCCACATGCCCCTGCTCCGCCTCCCTCCCCCCCATTTTTGACAATGATCCCTTCCTATTTGGCCTAACAGCTCCCCGTTGTACCCTTCTCAATGCATGGATCACTAGGACTGCATTGGCGCCAGACCTCTGACCAACTTTGATCAACAGCCCCTGGAAATGACCAACCAGACTCCTGACTGACAATATGTGATTACCCTGACAACTTGTAATGGCTTTACATGATGACCACTGCCCACCCCCATGCACATATGTCAGACAGATCCCCTAAACTGGATCAGCCCGAGTGAATGACTTGACCATGGCTGAGACCCTAGAGTCTATGTGTACTGTGTCTGTGACTGACATTACAGACCCTCTGATCAACTGCGCTCCTCCTCCACTTGACTGCATTGAGGACTTGACTCCATCCACTTGCTGACATGGCTATTTGGTTAAATGTACTCCTCGGAATACAACAGGATCTTGATCAAATGGGCCAATGGGCCGAGGAATGGCAGATGAAGTTTAATTTAGATAAACGGTGAGGTGCGGCATTTTGGAAAGGCAGAGCAGAGCAGGACTTATACACTTAATGGTAAGGACCTGGGAACTGTTGCTGAACAAAGAGTGCAGGTTTATTGTTCCTTGAAAGTGGAATCACAGGTAGACAGGATAGTGAAGGCGGCGTTTGGCACGCTTACCTTTATTGGTCAGTGCATTGACTGTAGGTTTTGGGATGTCATGTTGTGGCTGTACAGGACATTGGGTAGGCCACGTTTGGAATTCTGGTCTCCCTATTATGGGAAGGATGTTGTGAAACTTGAAAAGGTTCAAAAAAGATTTACAAGGATGTTGCTAGGTTTGGAGGGTTTGAGTTTTAGGGAGAAGCTGAATAGGCTATCTTCCCTGGAGCGTCGGAGGTTCAGCGGTGACCTTTTAGAGGTTTATGAAATCATGATGGGCATGGATAGGGTAAATAGACAAAGTCTTTTTCCTGGGGCGGGGGAGTCTAAAGCTAGAGGGCACAGGTTTAAGGCGAGAGGAGAAAGATTTAAAAAGGACCTAAGAGGCAACTTTTTCACACAGAGGGTGGTGTGTGTGTGGAATAAGTTGCCAGAGGAAGTGGTAGAGCCTGCTACAGTTACAATATTTAAAAGGCATCTGGATGGGTAAATGAATAGGAAGGGTTTAGAGGGATAAAAGCCAAATACGAGCAAATGGGACGAGATTTATTTAGGATATCTGATCAGCATGAATAAGTTGGACTGAAGGGTCTCTTTCTGTGCTGTATATCTCTATGACTCTGTGACTCAAAGTGTGTTTGCTGCCCAGACAGCTGGCACATGCTGTAGGTATTATCTTGACATTCTGGTGTGCCATACAACAAAATGCTCCTCCTTTCTCATGACTGGACAGATCCCACTGACATCCTACCATATGTCGATGCAAAAGGACACTTCAGTACAACAGTACTGACTGACTTTGGCTTTGGCTGAAATGCCAAAGCAGTGATAGGCAAGACAAGGCATAGTTGCTGCAAGCGTGCAGATGTGCACTAAGTGAGCAAACACTTAAGAGAGCAAACAAGCACCCCTGAGATGCAGCCTGGTTCAAACCATGAGCTGGCTGCCTGTCTCTAGGAGCAAAGAGTCCTTGCAGCAGCCTTTCAACATTAATTGCTAGGGTGCCATGTAATGCAGATCGATTCTCCCTAAGTGTCCTACAAATGGATCGGAGAGGTACCAGGAGAATCCTGAGGAGTTGACAAACATTGGATGCTAATGTCTGTGCACAAGGTGTGGGTGAGATTGGTTCCCATGGATTGTGCTCTCAGATGATGTGATGTGGTGAGCAACATGGAAGCTCTTTGCAGACAGCAGTGAGCTGAAGTCACCATGTACCTGCTCTGACTTCCAGGTAAAAGATTCTTGCTATCTAGTTTGATGTTGGCGGCTGGATAGATGGGAAGCTGCAAATTAATGAGGCAAGATATGCAGTTACTAATGTCATTAACAAACATCAATTCCCCTTAAAAGGCAATTCGACTCCCAGGACTTAGTTAATAGATGCATCTTGTTGCTCCCAATATACCAAGCTAGGTTTCTCCTGACTTCTTGTGCAATTCTGCAATAGTCCACATCGTTCAGGCCCCTATAAGATTCCACCGTATGACTATCAGTGGATCAGAATATGGATAGAATTGAATGGGCAGAGGATGCAGAGGAGGAGCACAAGTTTAAAGAAGATTACAGAGATAAGATCTAACAAAGCCACAAAAGACTTCCAAGAAAGGACATGGAATTGGTATGCATATTTTATTTGTTTAGTCTTTCCTCCAATTTTCTGTCCTGTTTTCTCCCCTCAAGTCTTATTGACTGAGCAATCATTCTGTGTGGGTCTAAGTCTGCACCTAACCTTATTTCCCAGGCACAAATGTGCACTTTTGCATGGCATTAGCTTGCATCTGTAAAGAGCGTTTACTTGTTATTTTCCTTCCTAGCCAGGGACAGGAAGGATATCCCCACAGCAACATAATAATGGAATCTGAAACTTCTCCATCTGTGTGGTGGAATCTGCTACAGCAAAAAATACCTAAAGTCAGAGGAAAAGCTGGACAGACTAGAGTTCTTCAATCTCAAAACACAATACCTCACAGGAATCTGTCAGAGGCAAATTAGGAACAATCATTGAGGCCAGAACATTGGAACTGTTGATGTTAATGTATAATAACATAATGGATATATGGTATGGTTGATTTTCCAGAAAGATGACTGCAGATGGGATAAAGCACTTTCAAGATCTGAACTGTATGATCTATTGATTTAAAGAACTGAAACGTGTATAAAGTTTAAGGTTTTTCAAATAAGGATTTTCTGTTACTTAAGATGTAATCATTGCTACATTTGCTCCCACAAAGCCATTTCAACTTTTGTTTTCAAGACTGCACTTTCATCTCCTATCTTTTCATTTTATCATTCATCTTAAACAGTAATTGCACCCCTGCCATTTCCAACTTCCCATATTCTCCACACACTCTGAGCTGAAAGAGAATAAATAAATTGCTCTATGCTTTAAACATTTCTGTGAAGGACACTTCTTAAAACATGTTACCATGTCAATTAACTATATGAAGTAAGCTGTGGTATTTTAAGTTACTAATTAGTTAAGTTATTTGGTTTTTAAGCATTAACAACAATGCAATGTATTCCACAGATCGAAGTTTGTATCCATGATTTTTAGGTCCTGGCCACCTTGCAGAAGTTGCATGAATCACGGTCACAACCCCATTAGGCAGCTTATAAAACCTCTGTAAAGATCTGACTTCCGCATGGTAATGTACACTGTCTAATTATCTTGCAACACATAGCGGTCCCTCCTATATCAGGGTCCTAATAATGACAATGTTTTTAAGATCATGAGAAGAAACAAATTAAGAACAGGAGCAAGCCTCTTGAACCTATTGCAGTATTCAATAAGATCGTGGCTGATTTAGCTGTGGCCTTCATTTTACTTGCCTGCCATGTAACCCCTGACCCTTGTTGATCAAAATTCTGTCGACTAACTTTTGAATATATTAAATGATCCTGATCAAACCATGGAACACATAACATCTTGCTGTCAACTCAAGTTTGAGGACAACACCTTGCTCTGATGTTGCTCATCACGAGCAAAATCTTTCACATCTTGTAAGAGTTACACTTGATCTCCAGCAGGACATTGTACTGGTTAGGGAGCTTGCCATTAAACTATGATGGCAGCTTCTGCTCTTGAAGTTATTTTTAGAAATATTTGTTCAAGCGATACGAGCATCACTGGCTAGGCCAGCATTTATTGCCTATCAGTAATTGCCCTAGAAAAGGTGGTATTGAGAGCTGCCATCTTGAACTGCTACAGTCTGTGGAGAATTGTACACCCACAGCGCTGTTAGTAAGTAACTTTCAGGATTTTGACCCAATGACTGTGAAGGATGGCCAGGTTCCTCTTTATTGCAAAAATTTGCAATTTCTCTCTTTATATTAATAATATTTTTCTTCTGTATTCTTCCTGCCAAAATGGACAACCTTATATTTTACTATATATGCCTTTAGCTGGTCACATAGACCACTAGTTGGAAGAAGCAGTGTGATTCAGCTAACATTAGTTGTTATTTTCTAATATGCTGTGGGATTCAAGTTCATCAACAAAAGTTCTTTTACTTTTTTTAGTTTCAAGCGACAACTGCATTTTGTAAATTCCAAACAGGGTTAATATTTTCCTTTGACATTAATAGTACGCTGAAGGTTACAATATTGGTACAAGATACCACACAAAGAGATGCAGCTCTCCCCCTCCTTTCCCCGACCTGTTTCAAAAGGCTGACTGAGTAGCTCACAGATTTACAACATACCAAGTGCAGCAGAACACGGAGAGCATCTCGGGCACGGTCAGGATGTTGGAGGATTTCAGACAGTGCCTGACCAATAAGAGATGACGGGCTGTTCAATTTAACATCATTACCAATCAGCGTGAATCCTGAAAAGAAAGAAGAGGTTTTAGATAACAAAATGCTGAAACCTTTTAGCAAATACGAACGGACATTTGTAACCTGGCTACAATTAAAAAAAAGGTATCAGTGTGTAGTGTGATTGCAATCATACAAAGCTGCTGTATAAGCCATGCACAATGCATAACGACTGAAACCCCTGTACAAAGTACTGTAATTGTAATGCCTGTATAATGGTGACTTGTAAACTACATATTAAAATATGACTGTAATTTCTGTGTAACAGTGACTATATGTCAATTGTAATCAGTGTAAAATAGTGACTGTAATTCTGTATTAATATTATTAGAAAAGTAATTTTCATATTAAACATGACGAATGTAATCTATACGTAATGCATCATGTTGAATCATAATATAAAAGTGATTAGAATGTTGATGAAACACGGTTGCCTATATTTGACAAAAAAGAGCTTCTGGACCCAATTGTATTACATCACCAGGATTGTCTGCTTCCAACTGTTAAATTACCTCATGTCTACCTGTGCCTCTGCTTATCTGCTATTGAAACACATATCCATGCCTCGATTATCTCTAGACTCTATCATCCCAATGCTTTTTGCCTGGCTTCCAACCTTGCATGCTGCATAACTTCAGCTCTTTCAAAAGTCTGTTGCTTGTAACCTTATTTGCACCAAGCACTATCTATCAATTATGCATGCTCTTTGTACATCAGTATAGAGACAACACATTTATAAAATATCTTGGGACATTTAAGTGTAAAAAGGTGCTATACAAATGAACAAGTTATTGTGTAATCTCTATATCACAGGCTCACTGTAATCATAATGTAACATTGATTGTAATCTCCTTCTAATATCTCATGTTTGCAATGTTTAAATAGCATATTGTGATAATTAATAGCAAATAGCATATAGTGATCGCTGAAGAACATGCCTGGAGATGGGTCCCATGTCTGGGGGAAGAGAGTCTACTTCGAGAGCTGGCAACCCAGGAATGAGTTTTTAAACGACGAGGAATTTTTAGTCGTTTTTATTGCAGGTCACCGCCCCACACCCACGGCCACCCTCCAATCCCAACTCCAGAGTGCATGAGAGCGTTGGGCTGGGAAAGAACACTTGTCCTTCTCCTGGCACAGAAACTTTAAATTTTACGCTTTAGCTTGCATGGATTCAGCCTGCCTCATATCCTTTAAAGAGCCAGGTTACGCAAAGGCCCAATGTGTAGACCCTGTTTCTGATCTTTTTAATTTTAACCTCTATCCTGACCCCAAAACACCTGTTTGTGAGAATTATTATTCAGCGATAGTAATTGCTGTTTGACATAGTGCTGTAACCTCCAAACTATGTCATAGCTGTAATTCCTGAATATATGACTATAGTGACTGTGGTTCCCATATTTATGATACATTTATAAAATTTAAAACCACAATACAGTTCTTATGGATGTCATATGAACAATTTTGCTTCTATGCATGAGCTTTTTCTACACAGTTACTGCATTTCATGGTATGTTCAACTGCTCATACAGAGTAACAGAAAAATAAAATAAAATTATGGGATGCAAGATACCCATGGGTAGATAGTACCAAATGTAGTGGCTATGGTAACAACAAAGTTCAAATATTATTATGAAAGCGATGATACTGTAAGACAATAAATCAGGTAATTTACAATCTGGCAGGTAAATCAGCAGGAAAATGGTTCACTCATCTTCTGAGGGAATGCTATTTGCTATCCCTCCCTGATCCAACCCACACTGAATGTCAATTCCAAACTGTGTAGATGACTTGTATGTTTGAATAACTTAAGAGCAGCTAGGAATGGGCTATAAACCACATTTTGTCAATGCCACCCACGTACATCCTAAGAGCATTTTTAAGATCCATACTCTTGCATAGATTTTAGGAAAAAAATCTACCCACATAATAGTTTAAGAGTCTGGAAACTCACATCAATCCAGCTTTTTCTCTGGGTATTGTGCACAAAGCACCTGAAGCTGCAGCTGAATACTACCATCTTAAACTGAACCTTACAGATGTTCAATATCATCCTGGGGGTAGGCTCATCACTACTGCTCACTGCTATTTTTAAACACCCAAAATCTGATAACCAAGTGCAAAAAGATCAAAGAATTTTAAGTGAAAATTACATTCCAATGAGTGCAAAGCAGGATTCTGTGTAAGGTTCTGCTCTGCTTTAAGAACATTGCGCTAGAAGCTAGCTCCACCACAAAACTGACCCCCAGATCAAATTAATCACCATTTTGAGATTCTGTTATTTGTATCTGGGGAACCTCTAAAAACTAAGCATTTTTCCTTTATGTTTTAAAAACACATATTATTAAAGGTTCACTCAGAGATGACCCATCGTACACCAATGCATTTAATAAAAAAGAATATATACAGGGCCATTTAATCATTTTCAGTTATTTAGAATCGAGCTGTTCACGGATGATGGAGTACATACGGTGATTAAAAAAGTCTTCTATTTTGGGACGAATCCATTTTCAGTCCTATTAACAAAGCTGCAGCAGGTTGCCATTCTTAACTGTATGAAGGAATATTTCCGAACTCTGTTTCTTAAATTAGCATTCTAAAATGCTGCTTGATTGCACTGATTCATGGCCAATTTCACATTCAATGATAGGAAAATGACTTGAGCGAATAAATTTAAAAAAAAATTAATTTTACAAAATGAACACAATTTTCAACTAGATCACTGATTGTGCCAAAGTGACAATTGTTGGCTCACATGTTTCTCCTCATGTAAGTATCACACAAATTGGTTTTCATATGAGATTCTAGCATGGTGTAACTGGCCTTCAGCAGAAACAGGCTCATTGTAAATTAGAGGATAAATCCATTGATAAAAAACAAAACTTCCTGTGGTGTAAAACTGGCTATCAATTCACTCTCAGCCTATTTCCAAGCTATTGGCACACATGAAATTCACTCTGTTCTTTTATAAAGTACTTCCTGCCTTGCTCTCATCTCCTTTCATCAGTGACAGTGATAACAATTTCAGCTTGTTCATTTCATGTCCTTTTTAATTAATTAATTTAGTTAATTAATTTGATTTTTGACGACAAAGTGCCCTTATGCGTATTCCAGACTGTGTCCCCTGTTCTGTGAAATCTCAAGTACCTGTCATATAAAAAGGAACATTTGCTCCCTTCTGCAGGCAGGTAATAGAAACTGACGGATAATCGAGGCTCCATAGGGATAAGGAGCACACTAATCAGCTGTTCAGGAGGAGCAGTGGTGCTTCATTTACAGTACTTTCCTTACCCACTGGTTCTTTTCAATCCCAGTACTTTGAGGAAGAGTACGTAAGGAGAGCTCTGTGTAAGAGCTTCCTCCATTCCATTAACAGCTCATCACTGTATTTGTTCCTCTCACTGCTCCTGACAACAAGATCTATTAGATCCCCGACTGCTTGCAAACATAAGTCAGAACTTGGGACATGGGAGCACAGCTAATTGTGGTTCAATTATCATTTATTTTTACCGGTCACCTCATCTCTTGTTGTCACTTAGTGATCGCACCATCTTGCATTTGTATAGCATCTTTATAATGTAATCTGCCAAATTGTGGATATGGAGCTGGTCTTTTTGACCACCTAGTCCCAGAACATGTTAATGCTCAAAAGTTTTGTGTTGCTTGCTTTTCAGTTACCTGCCCAGTTTGAAGGATGTGCAAACTGCTTGCTGCTCTGCACAATCTTCATGGCTTCTCCAAGCGCTGCACTGGATTTCATTCCATTGAGCAGAGAGGAGTAGAAGGTGTGGACAAACATCTTGGATGCAGCCACTGGAACCGGCCAAAGAGAAACCAAAACGCAATGTGCTCCCGCAGCTAGAAAGGCCCGGGTCAGCCCAATAATGCCATCTGCTGTTACTTTGTTGTTCGACTCTTGGTAGGAGCCAAGAACGACCAGCTTGACAGGAAGATGCAATTCCAAGATGTCAGCTGCTGTCAATAAAAACTCTTGCAGTGGTGGGCTGTCAGTTATGCTCTCCACGTCACTAGCATCATCTTGCATCCTCAGAGACTCTGGAATCGTGTAGCTGTTTCCAATAGAACTCTTCCCGCCAATGCTGCTTCCTTCATTATTCGGTGTGAGGACCAAAGCAGCTAGTTTCCAGGAGATGTGGGTTGCAAAATGAATGCATTCTGCCTGACTGAGCATGCTCATCACCCTTTCTTTGGTAGCTGCCGTGCTTACCAAGGGCTGGCAGCCCAACAGCTCTGAAACCATGTAGGCCTCTTCCTCAGCAGACGGCATCGGTCCCCAGAGCCACCGGTCCATTACTGCTGACGGAAGTTTGGGATTACCTATCACAGCTGCCATTGAGGTAGAGGAGCTGCACACAGATGTGCTCTTTCGAAGATGGGACTGTACAAAACAAGATACAAATGCATATAGTTAGCTGTTTCAGTGCAAGCAAGAAAAATCTCAAACGTTTAAAGCTATGTTCCAGAGGGGCAGTGTAGCCTCAGCTTTATGTTCTCTTTATTTACTGGTTATTATAAAAGTATATTTCTTTGAATATCTAGCAATGAACAATGGCTCGGCCATCACCAGTGCTGCTTTAGTGGAGGCAATAGGAATCATACAAGAGTCAATGAGAGTGAATATTCTGAATATTTTCATTCAACAGTAAATGCAGTTAAAAAAGCAGGGTAGGATAGGAATCTCAAAGATAAGTTAAGGTTAACTGAATGATAAATGAGGAAGGGAGAAAATAGGGTAAGAGAAATCTGGTAAAAGCCAAAGTACCAAGTAGAGAAGATGGTGTGCAAGGTGAGCTAAAGAGAGGGATAAAATTTAACTGCCCAGTCATATGGGATTGCACAGGAATCCTAAGTGAAAATCTGAGTCCCTGGAGCATAATAAAATGTCCAACAGGGTCAGTCCGGATGAACAAGGTGAGCAGGCCTTGTGAATCCTGCAAAGGTTGGGTCACAATACCAGGAATCGATAGTCTGTGTGAGGGTACGGAGTGTTTAATCAGTTCAAGAATACAGATGTGCAGGAATGTGTTACTTTGTTGGTATGAAACCAGGGACACAAGCAAGAGTTGTCAAGGGGGCTGGAGTGCAACAACAAAATCAGGCTATCAGAGCATGAGAATAAAGATAGACAGGGAAGAAGGGAAGAGAATGCCAGGCTCAGCAATGAAGTCCTGTATTATTACTAAATTAAATTGATGGAAGTCTTGGAGAAATATATGAAAACTGGGTCTTCTGGACACTGTCATGCAGGGGCAGAAAATATACACATAACAGCTGCTTTAGAACATATGTTATTGGACAATATTTCCAAGGACAAGCTTTATCGAAATTGTTAGTTCAATGAGGAAGCAGCACAGTAAAAGCGTGTTGACAAGTTCCTACCCTGGGGCTTGCTTGAAGAGCCCGGATTGAGGGAACAGCGATGATACTGAACCGTTCATAGAGATACTCATTTGAAGAGCTCCCTTTCAGTAGAGCAAATGGAATGAGGTATAATTCCCCTTCCAGGACTAATACAAGCTGACGGTGTCGGCCAACAGGTCCACTGGAATGCATTAATCCCTAAATAATCAATAGGATAAAAAAGATTGTTAATTATATGTAAAAATTATCATCTCTTTGGTGAAATAACTACTATAGCTTACAGTGTTGAGATCAGCTACTGATAAAACTTCCTGGTAGAATAGATTACAATTAGTAAAAACTCGCTCGCTCCTTCCTCCCTGCATAACATCCTTCCAAATACAGCCATCTGTCAACAGCAGAGCTACCATAATTCTTCTTCAGAAAGGGTCCCGACCCGAAATGTCAACTTTCCTGCTCCTCTGATGCTGCCTGGCCTGCTGTGTTCCTCCAGCTCCACACTGTGTTAACAATAATACCTTCTGGTATTGTTCAGCAGACATCTTCATAGGATTGAACAATCAGAAGGGAGAGCGAAAAACAATTAGAGGTTCAGAGCATGTGTATGCTCGTCATAACACAAATAATGGGAAACCAAGAGTCTGGCAAGAGTCAGAACTTAAATAAATTAATATAGGTAATAAACTGTTGCCTAGAGAAATTAACAGAACTAAGTGAAGACAAATCCCTTGGACCTGACAATGCGCATTCCAAGGATTTAAAACGGGTACTTGCAGACATAGTGGGTAAGCGTGAATTTCTCAGATTCTAGGATAGTTTCTGAGGATTTGAAAACAGTAAGAATGACAGTTTTTTTTAAACAAGGAAAGCGAAATCAGGGAATCAAAGGCTAGTAAGCCTTACATCAGTAGTAGGCAAAATGAAGAACCTTTTAACATGGACCATCGCAACAGGCCAACTAAAACAAAACATCATATATATTAAGCAGAGCCAACACAGATGTAGGAAAATGATATCGTGTTTGACAGGTATGTTAGGAGTTTTATGAGGAGGTAACTAGCAAGGTAGGTAACGAGGAACCTTTGGATTCAGTGTATTTGGATTTTCAAAAACATTTGATAAGATGCCACGTAAGAGTTATTACACAAAATTGGGATGAATGGAATTTGGGGCACTGTATTAGCATGAATTGAGGAGAGTTTAATTGACAGAAAACAATGTGCAGAAATAAAAGGGAAATACTCAGGCAGACAGACTATAACCAGTAGTCTGCCACAAAGATCAGTTATTTACAATCAATATCATAACTTAGGTGAGATATTGCATAATATTTTGAGTACTGTAATAATTTGAGAGTAATACATTCAAATCTATCCATGATACAAAGTAAATATTGCGGGGAGCACAAGGTGGCTACACCAGGATATAAAAAGTTGGGGGAGTGTGCCAGAACATGTCAGATGGAATACAATGCAGCCAATTGTGAGGTTATCCATTTTGCAAAGAGAAAAAAAACATTTTGAAGAGACTGAGATTTGGAAATGTTTGCTTTCAAAGGTACCAGGTGTCCTTGGACATGAATCCCATTATGCCAAATACAGCAAGCAGTTGGGAAGACAAACTGTTTGTTAGCTTTTGTTACAAAGGGATTAGAATATTAGAGTAAAGACATCATACCGCAATTATAAAAGGGGAATAGTGAGGTCACACCCTGCAATACTGAGCTTAGATTTGGCCTCCTAACCTGAGGCAGGATATACTTGCCCTGAAGGAAGTGCAACACAAAAAAAAAACTAGGTCGATTTTTGAGATTAGGGGATTGCCCCATGAACAAAAAATGAATATACTAGACCCATATTCCCTGGAGTTCAGAAGAATCCAAACTAAATTAATTGAAACGTATAAATTTCTTAACGCCTTAACAGGATAGATGCTGAGAAATTATTTCTCCTGTTTCAGGAATTCAGAACACAGTGACAGTCATGGAATAAAGTGTCTGTCACTAAGGACTAAATTGAGGATAAAATTCTTTGTCTCTTTGATTTCTTCAGAGGGATGCAAATCTTTGACTTTTTTTTACTGTAGAGAGCCGTGGAAGCTTAGTTGTTAATATATTCAAGATAAAGGTAGAGAGTTTACTCAGAAAATTAAGGTGTATGGGGATAGTGCAGGAAAATTGTGTTGTTTTAGAAGATTAGCCATGATCATGTTGAAGGGCTAAATGGCCTACTCAAGCTCTTATTTCTTATGTTCTTGTGTTTACTCTTACATAGTAGTTAGACTTAACTGACCCACTGTAAATTGCCAAAATATTCCATCCTGTTTTAGATCAGCAATGTCCGTACCTGCTGTTTTTATATCTTTACATCTTATTAGTTTTGTGTGTCAGTTTAGAAGCACTCAAATAATTAAAGGGTAACAAATAGAAGAGCATTTAGACAATTTCAAACACAATCCACAGGAGAGGAATCTGAATCTTTGTCAGCTTAATTTGTCTGGTTAGCTGGTCAATGTACTGCTATGAATTTAGGCTAATTGTTACAGTTTGACATGTTTACAGTCACTGTTATTACACACAGCTATTATACTATATTAACACATTGTACAAATGGAAGAATGTCAGGAAAACTACACCAGATTTTTGTTTTGCATGCTGTTTCTTCATGAAGTGCAAAAAACCTGTGTTTACTGTGCTGTTAATCTATCATAACTGGAAACCACAAGTCCAAAATTACTGCCACAATAAAAAGCCAAAATGCTCAGCTCCCCACACACCGCCCAAACAAAAAATCAATCCTGAACACTCCCATACATCATACTGGTGTGCTCATTACAGGCTGTGACATGAGGTCAGCAGCACTGACAAATACATGCCCTGAGAGCTCAGCCTCTTGGACGACTCTTCTCCGTTTTGACATATTGTTTACATGTACCACAATTATTCTGGAGGGCTTTGCTCTGCCAACCACCCACAGATGCCACGCTCATATGCTATGCTGCTAAATTTACCATCGCTGGGCAGCCTCAGTTCCCTTTGGAGGCAGAGGTGACAAGCAGCAGCAGCTCACCGGAGGGCATGCTGTCTTCCAGAAACCAGCTTGTATAATTTCAGTTCTGCTTTCTGCACCAGCAGCAACAGCCATCAGCAACATAATGGTGTTTAATCCCTAAAACACACTGACATGTGCCTGGTAAATTTCCATGCGCATTAGATGTCCCCAGAGTTCCACATTTTCAATGATACTTTAATGTTTATAACCTATAAATAAAATGATACGGGCAATTTCCACTTGCACGCAGCTTTGAACTATGTGACTTCATTATACCGAGATAGATGCTTTGCTTCATTCAATAACCATTACAGAATTAAATAAACAATATTAGAGACTTCCCACAGCTATTATACACTTAACTATCCTCAGATACTGAGGAAGCAGAAATTGGTTTTGTGCCTTTAAGCAATTTTTCTTCCCCTTACAATATAATGCAAAAAAAGGATAGTACAGTTGATCACATGGGTATGGAGGGTTCTGAGCTGGTCTAGAGATTTGCATGGTGTATTTACAGAATCTCCAGGAGCACTCATGAGGTTCAGAAATTACAGGGCCCTCCAATACATCCATAATCAACTCTGATCACCAGTTAATTATTTATATTGTATTCAAATTTTAAAAATGAGTTTATTCAATTGTCATCATCTCTCTCTCTCGTACACACACACACACACACACACACACACACACACA
>NC_063355.1:30114246-30132793 GCF_021869965.1 Rhincodon typus
ACACACACACACACACACACACACACACACACACACACACAACGCGATGGGAAAAAATATTTTGGAGAAAGCATGGCCGAGGTGCTGTTGGCAAAGGGACAGCAGTGACAGGTTTTGATGAAGATTCATCTGTTAATTCAATCAAGAATTTGTCACCTCTGGACCAGGAGTATTCCAACAAACCTCCGCTTGGTTGCCCACAATCTACCCTCTGTAAACATAAGGTTGTCCAAAACTCTGCTGTCTGTGTTCAAACTCAGAACCAGTTTCGTTCACCTATCATTTGTGCTCACTGACCTATACTAACTCCTACTCAAACAACATCTTCACTTTAAAGCTCTCAAGTCCATTTTCAAATCCTTCCCCAATCTCACCTCTCCTTATCACTGTCACATTTTATTTTGTAATGCTCCTGGGAAGTGCCTTGGGATGTTTTATGACATTAAAGTTGGTATATGAATAAACCATAAATGTCAAGATTCAAGTCAATCTCTGAAGCCCAAACAAAAATATAAACCATCAGAGTGTTTAAAAAAAAACTGGCAATTCATGCTAAATTAATCTGTAAAATCACTGCTTTCAGCATCTAATGCATGGGGTTCATCATTTATTTTTGAGTCACTTTGGCTATGGCATTATAATAAGGATCCCACTCTGGCTCAGATGTGGCACCATCACTTTCAGGATCATCCCTCTGCACAATCATCTTTTTGATCAACTGATTTGGATATTGTGCATTTTTTTGAAGGAGCTAAAGACAGGTTGGGCAGGAGTAACAACCCAAAATTTGAAAATGGAACAACACAAAACATCAAGCTAGACAGCATGCACTTTCCACTCTGTTAAGGTTTCTTTCTCCATCGTCCATCTACCTATTCCATTTGCATGAATATAATTTTTGAAAGGCTCAGTGAGGCAAAAGTCCAAAGGTTCAACCCCTAATACAATTACAATGTGGGTGCTAGTTCCTCTTGATATCTTTTGAACTCATCAGTTATTTGGGATCAGCATAAATCCCACATTAACAAGCTGCATTCTTTATGTAGCCCATTGAGATCCCTATTCTACACATTATTCGTAACTTCATCCATCCAACAGTTATCATGAACATGCACAACGCTTGATGAACAATTATTAAAGGTATTAAATTGGTTCCATTGGTCATGCAGGTTAAACTCACCCTGATTCTTGTCTTTAGTTTCCTGTAGATTTCATTAGAACTGTATTTGTATTTTTAAAACAGGGCTCCGGGGCAATTTGGCAAATTGGATCTAAAATTGGCCTGGGTGACAGGAAAGCTCAGGATAAAGGTCGAAGGGTGTTTTTGTGACTGGAGAAAAACCTGTGTTGAGTGCCATGCCACAGGGTTCAGTGCTGGGTCCCTTGCTGTTTGTACATTAATGATCTAGACATGAACGTAAGAGGTTTGACGAGTAACTTGATAGTGTGGTAAATAGCAAAGAGCAAAGCCTGAGGCTACAAGACAATATAAATGGCTGGTCAGATGGGCTGAACAGTGGCAAAATGAATTTTAACCTTGAAAGGTGTATGGTGATGCATTTTGGGAGCACTAAGAAGTACAGGTTGAATGTTAGGACCCTAGGAAGTACTAAAGATCAGACGGACCTTGGTGAATATGTCCATAGGTCCTTGATTGCAGCAGGATAGGTAGTTAAGGTGGTTAAGAAGGCATATGGAATACTTCAGTATTCAGGGCATTGAATACAAGAGCAAAGAGTTAATAGTAGAGCTGTATATGACATTAGTTAAGCCACAGCTGAAATAGTTGAGAGAGTCTGGTCACAACACTAGAAGGAGGATGTGATTGCACTGGGGGTGGATATTTACCAGTCGGGGTTGGAGTGAATCAGCAATGAAGAGAGACTAGATAGGCTAGAGCTGTTTTCCTTACAGCAGAGAAGGCAGGGGAATCTGATTGAGGTGAATAAAGTTCTGAGGGAGATAGATAGAGAAAAACACTTCCCCCGAGTAGAAGGGTCAATGATCAGGGCACAGATTTTTTTTTAAGGCAAGAAGCGGGAGATTTAGAGGAGAATTGAAGAAAAAAAATCACCCAGAGGGATGCGAGTATTTGGAATTCACTGTCCAAAAGACTGGTAGAGGCAGGAACCGTCAAGACATTGAAGAAGTATTTAGATGAATGCTTTAAAAAAAAGTATACAAGATTATGGGCCAAGTGCTGGAAAATGGGATTAGAATAGTCGATGTTTGATGACTAACACAGATACAATGGGCTGAACAGACTCCATCTGCGCTGATAAAACTCTATGACTCTAACATTTCCACTCCACAGCCTGTTTGCTGGGCATATTGAAATGGATGGGCATTACATCTAAGTTACTGATGTGACTTACTGGGTATTCATGTTTTAGCCACTGTTTCATGACAAATCGCTTAAAACTAGTAATTTTGGCATCAAGGTTGTCGGTAGTCTTGGAGCAATCTTAGTCTTCTGTTGAAACACCAGACTGTTTCTTTCCATATAGTAACTATAGCAACAAGCTGTTGGTGTGAGATATTTGTTGGACAATGAAAACGATTGGGTTCCAGTGATTTTTGAGGACAGATTCTGATATATGACTCACAACAGAATTGGAAATACAGGGTTACAGGGATAGGATAGGGGGCATGGGTCTGGGTGGGATACTCTTCAGAGGGTCGCTGTGGACTCAACGGGCCGAATATCCTGCTTCCACATTGTAGGGATTCATTCAAATTCAATGAGAAGGTTGGTAGCTGCCCCTTGCTCTGGTGGTGCATTTGACTTTGGAGATCTTCTTTGTGGTGGATTCCTTCTTCTTCCATTCTGAAAGGAGTTATTCACTAACGCCAAATATCTTCGATACAGCAGAGCTCCATGACTAGTTAGCAAACTACTTCACTCATTTTGCATGTTGGCACTTGCTATATCATCTGTGTGACTGTGCCTCGAACTCCTGTGCAACAACAACAACTCTTCATAAGCTAGTCCATTTCGCCTGCAAGCGCTTAAGTGGAATTGCAGTGCAAGGTAAATACAACATACAATTCTAGGCTGAAAAACTGATGCCAACCACTAATGCGAATATAGCATTTTGTAGCTGAAAAGAGCGATTTGGTGAGACACAATATGTGCACAAGTATGATCTTTGACATTGAATACATGGCACTGTTGTATGTGCACGTCACTTCTTCACATTTTTGAGTAAGTGCTACCACCAGTCTCAGTTGGTAGCATTCTTAATTCTGAGTCAGATGACTATTCAAGGCCTATTTGGGGTAGGGGTTTTTCCATGGGCTTTGGGGCCTGATATTTGGGTCAATTGAAGGTCAGAATTTTGCACCATGTGGAAAATGATAACGTAGCGACCATCCATAAATTGGACAATCAATCAGTCGTCAGAAAGTGGGCACAGTTAATTGAGGACAACGGGGCAGGCTCCTATTGTCAATAGGAACCTTTCAACACTGAAGAAACAGCAAGCAGCTTTTTCAGGGAAGATCAATGCTCCCTCTCTCTAAACTTTTCAAATGTTCAAAAAAAAAATTCTGCTTCTCAGCCAGGCCACCGTCGTGAAAGAAGAACCTCTACAGGAGATAGTAGGAACTGCTGATGCTGGAGAATCTGAGATAACAAGGTGTGGAGCTGGATGAACACAGCAGGCCAAGCAGCATCAGAGGAGCAGGAAAGCTGATGTTTCGGGTCTGATGAAGGGTCTAGGCCCGAAACGTCAGCCTTCCTGCTCCTACGATGCTGCTCGGCCTGCTGTGTTCATCCAGCTCTGTACCTTGTTGTCTCAGATTCTCCAGCATCTGCAGTTCCTACTATCTCTAGACCCGAAACGTCAGCTTTCCTGCTCGGCCTGCTGTGTTCATCCAGCTCTACACCTTGTTATCTCTACAGGAGAGCCTGCATCTGCAGTTGAAGCCAGTAGGAAGGCCACACAGTCTGTTTGATCATTAACCATCACCCCCACCCACTCCAGTCTGCTGCTGGGAGGCCCCCTTCAGGCTGCCGGATTGTTCCCCACTGTTTTTAGACAGGTGGAAGCAAATGGAAAGTCCGAGTAAGCCTCTAACAATCTGCCTTTAAGTATCTCAATTGGCTACTGATACTTGCAGCTGTCTTGTTACTGCTTCAGGAAAATGGGACAGGGTAAGATGGAGCTAGCTGACAACACACAGTGTCGTCTGTCTCCATGTTTGCCCCTATCCAGAGTAAAACAAAATCCTCCCTTAAACACAATGTCTAAGTTAATACTCCAGTACAGTAAGGAAGGAGCTCTGCTCAAGTGGCAATACCTTCTTTGGTTATGGATATTAAACTGAGGAGCCACTTCTGCTGCATAAAAGATCCTACTGCATTATTTCAAAGAAGAGGAGAGTTTTCCCTGTTGTCTTGGCCATTATTAATCCACAAATTAACATCACTGAAATAGGTTATCTGGTCATTTGGCTTCCATTTGTTTTCGGGAACTTGCTGCATGTAAATAGCCTGCTTTGTTACAACAAGTTCCAACAGTGACAACACACAATGGTGTACTGTAAAGCAGTTTGGGACACTATACAAATGCAAGTTATTTATTTTCTTTTCCGGTCAGAGGTGATGACTTTCAAATGAGACTTTGAAACAAGGATCAATTTCCATGTTCAAGTGGATGCAAATGATGTTACTGCACCATTCAGGAGCCTGTCCTGACCAAATTTTCACTTGTAACCAAATTTACCAACTACAGACTGACTGATCATTCTCCTTACTTGTTATCAAATGTACCAGTCATAAATTGATGGATGCGGTTGTCTAATCTGGCAGGCAAGCACTTTGAGATATCATGAGGCTTTGATATATAAGCTGTACGACATATTGAAAGGTATTATTGTTAAACCAGTAAGAACAATATGGCCTGCGCTGAACTCTGTCATTCAGCACAGGTCAACACGGGTAGCACTTGCAGTTGGGATCACAAGTTTTACTGGCTATGGACACAGTAACAATATTTGTTATAAATGCTTCTGTCGCTTGTATGGAGGCTTTTGTCTTCAAACTTAAGATGTGGTCATGACTGTTAATCATTGGAGGGAATTTCAAGACCTTATTAATTGTCCACTGTTCAATGATCTCAAAAATCAATGAATATTCCTGCATGAGTAGTGCAGCAACAGACAGCTGGTCAAGAACACAGGTGCACGTTGAAAGCAAAAATCCCCAAGGCTACTTCCTCAAAGGAAACCAAACTGCATAAGAGTTACTTCCAAATACTAGTAGTGGACTTACTGTACACTTTGCAGCTCACTGTTTGACTGCATATCCCTGCCAGTCCTCTTTAAGAAGAACACTGAGTGGCTGTATCCTACAATATACATACTATAACCTGCCAACAGTGTAGTCATTTCTAATGGATATTTTTTATGGCTTTTACTCAGAATTCCAGAATGGGAGAAATTATATACAAAATGACATGCCCACGAATAATATTCCTATTGAAGAGAAGGCATGCCTATTTCAAGGTTCACTGTTCACTATGTCTTGTCTTTCCCTCTGGACAATATGGCTAGCAATTTTATGAATACAGCCATCCGAACTTCCCTTGAAAATTTGTTGATGAAAATCTGGGCCAATAGATTTTATATATGCAAGGGTTTCCAGTTGTCACAACAGAAGTGAATGAATATACAGATATATTACATTGAAACAGGAGGAAAGGATTCAAGAGAGCACAGGTTGTACACATCTTGCAAAAGCTCTTCACTCCAGGCTATGGGATAATGTTGACGTAATCAATGCCTGAGGCATAACAGAAATACTGACTGTCCATACAGGTTGTGACTATGCCATGTAATCAAGGTAAACTGTACCATGGGACTATGTGGACCTTGTGATGTCTCAGGTACATCAACAGGAACTGAAATTTCTGACAAACATCTTGGAATGACCAAAGTAGGTTAATTTGTGAGCAAAGCATCCATACGACTGCAGCAGAGAAATCAACCAAGTTGGGTGAGTGGACTCAACAGGCATGAGCTATCTTATCTCAAACTGGCTATCTTCCTCACAAATTTTAAGCACCGAACTGCTTGAGCCAATGTAATTCTGGAAATATTTAAACTTTTTTTTCTGACTCCTGATGTATTTGACCTTGCAATTAGTTGACTTCTAGTGTATGTGAAATAAATTCTGATGGTATCAGGGCCTAAGAAATATTTAAACTTCCTGAAACATTTCAGCGATTAGGGATAAAAAAATACCTTTTCACCAACCATCATGCCCCTAAAGATTGACAGCTGGTAATCAATTGTCGTCATTTTTCTTCAGTTTAATCAGTTCTTGATATGCCTGGTGTCCTTGTTCACTATTTGTCCTCATTTCAATATTCCTGCAGATGTCTCAATCACCAGTAAATTAGAAAACAGGCAACGCACTTGCCTGTCCTCTTAATATCAGCGACAAGCATCTTCCTATTTTTAATACCAGCAGACTCATTTGCATTGGAAGTAAGCCATGTCCTATATTCAAACAACTCAATCTGTTTGTATTAATTATAAAGGCAAATTTAAAACCAATATGCTCGACTGACTCAAATTAGTGCATCATTTTGTTAATCGCTCCCATATAAGATGCAGCTTTCCTTGTCTCCTCAAGGAAGAGTAATTTAACTTGCAAATTTCTCACTTGAAAATAAAAGTTAATTCTATCATGGCCCCTCATGCATGATATTGCTCAAGCTTGGTTTCATCTCTTCAGGTGACGCCTGGGACTCATCTGTTTTCATTTACTAATAGCACAGCTGGAGATGACACTTCTGAGATTAAGAACGCACAAATCGCAGCAATGTATCACTGAGTGATTATATATATTTATTACCCAGGTTTACAAAAAAAAAGTTTATTATTTTCCAAAACTAATATATAGTTGGAAAACTGCAAATTGAATTTTACCGATGCCAAAGAATACAAACTGCTTTTGATCTTGATTTCCAAAAATATATTAGTTTACCTGACATCCTTAGGTGTGTGTGTGTGTCACTTAAAAATATATACAATGGCAACTTATGAATGCCCAAAGACTTAATAATTTCATCATTTTCCAACAATGCCAATTCAGTTGCGTGTACCGACATTTTAAAAAGTCTTTTTTTTAAATTAAACATTTAAGCAACTAGAGTCATTTAGATACACTCCATCACCTGATGCCTCATAAACTCTCAGGTTACTGGAGACTGGAAGGCCGCACCTAATTTTTAACAAGTTCAAGCAGTGAAGCTGCATAAAAACAAACTGAAGCTAGTTATTGTCAGGCTCATAAGTAGTAATAAACAGGAAATAAACTATTGTTCATTGTGTGTTAGGAGGAATTATTACACTCTGGGGATTTGCTGAAGTAGAGCTCAAATGGTTTATCATCATTATCTGAACTGAATATGTCATGACTGTGAAAACATTTCAAACGCTGTTCATTTGTGTTGTTAACTATTTGACTTTTTTTTGTTCTGTTTAGCACAACCTCATCCACAGACTGCACCAAATTCTCTCGTGCTTTGTGTTATAACTGTAGGGACAGTTAAGTAGTGACAATTTCTTCAAACCAATGAGGAAGGTGCTCATTCACTGTCCATTATCTCTCATAACAGGGAATGATATACTTAAAACCACGCTGATCCACTCAGTAGCATATTTATTTAAAATGGAAATGAAAATTAAGACATTTCTGGAATTGGTGGCGTATGTGCCTAGTTTTACCCTTGGGCAAATAGATCTATGTTTTAACTAAAGGTCATTGACCTGAAACTTTAACTCTGTCCCCCTTTCCACAGATGCTGTCAGAGCTGCTGAAAATTAGCTATATTTTAAAGAAAATGTATGGGAGCTGCGTCCTTTATCACAGAATCATAGGTAAAGGAAGGGTCATTTAGCCCATCAAGCCTGTTTCACCATACAATGAGACAATGGCTGATCTACATATACACACTTTTGTCCCAAATCCCTTAATACCTTTGGCTAACAATTTAAACAAATAATTGATCAAGTATTCAGGGTTGTTTGTGGGTTGTAGGTCACAAAGTTTGGTTCACAAAGAGTAGTTTCACATGTAAATGCACAGATGCCTTCAAATGAATACAATTTTTGTTAATACAATATCCAAAACATGACTTGTGGGCTTTACACTTTCCAGGATAAGGTCTAAATTTGTTAGAGTTCTTTGGAGAGTCAGGGACCCCTCTGGAAAAGTAAGGGGTGTAGGGACAGATTTGGGACGATAAGGTGTCCTTTTGGATTGTTAAAAGCAGGCATCAATGTGTCTGAAAAGTGAATAAACGCATTGGAATTGTCAAGCTGCCAAAACATTTTAAGCCTTGTTTGTTATTTTACTCTGTCTGTTGACACAAGCCCGAATGTTTCCATTATATGATTTGTGCTGCATAACTGATGTCACAACCTACCACAATGGTGTGTCCGCCCATTTACAAGTTGACTGACAGCTCCAAATAGTTGCAAAATTATGATATTGGGCAATGAATTTATAAGGGATTAATAGGTTGAAGAAACTTAAATGTAACAAATAGGTTTTCAATGAGCGAGCGTTGATTGAACACAGACCTGGGTTTTTGATGTTTCGTTTGATACATTTTGTTGCTTCATGTGATCATTCCTGTAGGCATTTTACAATACACGTATACAGCTAGTCTAGCAAGGCCAAGGTACCATTTTATATTAATATATATTTTCTTTGATATAAAACATTTTGTGCTGTTACACTAATCATTGGCTTTACAAAGTAGCCAGCCAGTCACAGGATTGCATCAGAACGAACATGTAAATTATAATGTAACTATAGAATAAATAACTAATAATCAGTAATTAATAATGGTTTGTTTTCTTACATTATTTACAGTAATATCCTTATAATAACTGTGTATATGGTAAAATGCTATGAAAAACAAACTGTGGATCGGAGAGAAACAAGGTACATCCAGAATCTTATCACTACAGATCGTCCCTAGGGTGTTAAGCTACAGACAGATCAGCGATTTGAAGCCTGCTCATTTTAAGATAACGTGAACACTCTAAAACACTTCACTGTCGTACTGTATAAGGCAATGTACCCAGTGGACAGTAAAGAGTAAAGGGTTACTGCCTGAGCATGAACATAGGAAGCTGTGTCAATGATGAAGTCATAATCACATGATGATGTTGAGATTCAGAAGAAAGGAGCAACAGCTTGCCGTTAAGTTAGAAAGTATATAGTTTAAGTAAGGCAGATTCAATCAAATTGACTATTACAACATTAATTAATTCAATTTTAACAACATCCTTCAATTTTATGTGGGAAGGTATGTCTCCAGCACTTGATATAAAGAAGAACACTCTGAGAACTATTTGTGTGACTAGATTTCTTGTCATTGAGCCAGTTTCTGGGTTGGCCATCTAGGTTAAAGTCTGTTTTACACCTTTGATAAGCATAACCACTTGTTTCCCTTTTTTTTAAGTTGGATGATTGTTAGACAAATGTATTGTTTTATTTTGCTTATATTTAATAAACTTTGATATTACTCACTAACTTAATATGGGTTTTTGTCTGATAGTTATAGATGTGTCAAATCTGAAACATCTGAATTAAACCGTTTGAAGGGGTTGATTTGGGAATTTCTAATTAGACCTGCCCAATCAATGAGCAAACCATTTTATGAAATCCAGAGAAGTCAAGAGCCCTCTGGCAGAGTTCAGGAGCACTTTTGAATTGTTAAAAGTTGACATGAATGCAATATGCATAAAATGTCGCCACATTTAAAACCTTTTGGAATTGTCAAGCTGTAAAAACATGTAAATCTTGTGGCCTTTAATTTCATTTAGTCTCTATTACAATAAAAATAAGTATCGGTTAACATAAGCCTGAGGAATATTATCATACAATTTATTACTGATTTCACAATTAAACATTTTTGCTGTGGATGCCTGTCAGTTCAGTTTGATTAACAGCTTTAAGTGTTTACCATGCCTTTGATATGGGGCTAAGAAAACCAATGTCTGTTCTAAGAAAGGATTATACAGTTCAAGGAATTTCAAAGTAGTGAACAGGTTTTTATCAATGATAGGTTTTCTTTCGTCAAAATAGTGAAGTCATCAATAGACAGAACTTTATTGCATCTCAGCATGGATCCTGAGGTCTGCCCATGTTGGTTACTGGGTCAGTTAGTATGTAAGACATAAAGATGAAAGCTGTTGGAAGGTGTGCATTGTGTTTGCATTGAGGTTAAAAAGGGTCGCAGGAACCGGTTTTAGAGGCATAGCTTGACACAGATGGTATGAGGTGGCATAGTGGTACAGGTGGGGTCATGATGTGCATGGACTGACAGCAGTGTGGATGTGCATGGGAGTTGTGTTGAGTGAGGATGAGAGGGCTTCTGTTTTTATTTTATTCTTTTCCTTTTAAGAAGTGGAGCAGGCAAGTCACACAGCCCACCTCCACACCTGAAAGCCCCTGTGGATGCCTCCACATTGTTTCCAGAGACAGCAGACCTGGCTCCCTTTAACACCCAAACTCCCTCTCCTGGAATAAAAATTTGAACATTCAGGATACTTTTGTCTGAGTCCATTTTACAGAACCTTCTTGAGTCTGTGCCTGAGTCAAGTACAAAATATTAGGGCTTCAAAATCATTCAGGATGGAACAGGTGCTTTGGTCTTGGCCAAATGTTTCAAAAACTTATTCAATTAATTTCACTCCCTCTCGCACCAACTCTTTCCTCATAGATCTATAATGTACATATGGGTAGCCATATATATTATCGCTCTTTTGAAAATATTTCTAAAAAGCTTTCAGGCATTGCATTCTGAGTCATCATAACTTATTGCATAAGATGTTTCATGAATAGGAAGATCACTTATTAATTGCATTTCAAGTCCAGGTAGAGTAGAGGAACAAATAGATCCGGGATCACTAACCACTAAAAGTGCTGCAACATTTTAGTGGGCCATTAAAACAAAAAGCAAGCCAAGAACTGAGCTTTACTTCAGAAACAGAAAATTGAAATGTTGGGAATTTATGCTAAACTTGTACTGAACTTTGGTTAAATCACAATTAGAGTACTGCATGCAATTCTAGTTGTCATCAAAAATTTATAGAAGCATCAGAGAGGTACAGACAAAGTTTATTAAGAAAAGGGGAATGTGCCACATGCAAATCAGAAAGAATCGACAAGCTGGGTCCCTTCTTCTTATAAAATGACTAAGAGGTGACTTAATAGACATCTTTAAAATTATGAAAGGTTTCAATATAATGAAAGGAGGAAACAGAACATTTCCTCTTGTTTGGCAACATTAACTAAGGGCCAATAAGATAAGATAACCAGTGAGAACGCCAACAGGGAATCAGAAGAAACTTCTTCATCCAAATAGCGGTGACAAGGTGGAACATACTATCACAGGGAGTGGCTGGAGTGAATAATATCGAAGCATTTAAGGGGAAGCTAGACAAGCTTATGAGGGAGAAGGATATAGAGGATTACAATCAGAGATTAAAAATTAGGAAAAACAGGAAGAGATCGAAGTGGAGTAGAAATACCAGCATGGACTGCTAGAGCAGTTTCTGCTTTAGGTGCTATATATATCTCTTCTCTGATTCTTTTGCCAATTACCTTAAATATGTGTTCTCTTGTTACAGACATTTCTGGCAATGGGAACAGTTTCACCAAATTTATTTTGCTAAAATTCTTCAAATTTTGAACACAGCTGTTAATTCACTCTGTAATCTTCTTTGCTTTAAGGAATGCAGTCCCAGTTTCTCTCATCTCTCCATATAAATGAACTTTCTCATCATTCTGGTGGATTTCCCCTCACCCTCTCCAAGGTCTTGGCATCTTTGCTAAGGTGCAGTGGTCACGACTGAAGCCTAACCAGTGATTCACAAGACTCAGCATATCCTCTTGTGCTTTTTGTATTCTATAACCTTGATGTAAAACTAGGGCTCTGAAGTTGGTGATGTGGGACTGAAGGAGGGTGCCAGTGAGGGGCAGGTTTCCAGATGAGCAGCCTGGAAGTATGGACTTCCTGCTGAAATTAGCAGCATATCGACTTATAATGTTTTTTCTACCCAACAAATGAGCTGACTGCCTTTTGGATGGGAAAAATGAGCCAAAACATCTAAGTTGAGTAGAAGTTTGCAGTGGGTGGAGCCAAAGGAGACAGCTGCTTGTGGGGTAGTTGGTGGGGATGTGTACTCAGAAGTTATAAGTCATGGGAAAAGAGAGAGATCATAGGGTGTGTAAATATGCAAACTTGTCAGGCCTTGTTCCTTCTGGCCCACAAGCAGCGCCGTAAATGCATTTTTTTTGTTGGATCAGTCCTTCCTGCCTCCTTTTACTTGCTGGAATTTCCAAGTCCCCAGAAACCCAGTTTTCAAAGAAACTATGTAAGATGATGTCAGGCTTGGAATTGAAAAATGTTTAACTTCCAATCTGCCGTCAACCCACTCAGATTACATTTAACATTCATTCTCCCCGCACTCTCTCAACCACCCAGACCCCTGTTCCATGCCTCCATTCTAAAGTGCAGAATTAAGTTTTCTCATCTCCTCCTGCCATCTTCAAAGATTTGCTTGTGTGAACCTCAGTTCTGTGGCTTGCACTCTCTGTAAAGCTGTACTGTTTAGGTTATATTGACTTTCTGGATGCTTCCTTCCAAAACATCACTTTAGTCTCCTTTATATTAACTTCAATTGGTCCTGTATCTGCCTATTTTACCTGTCCAAGTCTTGAAATCTGGTATTATCCTCTGCACTTTGTGCTATATTTCTGACTATTACATCATTTGTAAACTACTGAGTGAGAAGAACAGTCAGAGACATTGCCTGCTCCATCGTTTATATTAAAAATTCCAGACCACAATGCTGTTTACGTAAGCTTTGTTGATATAGCTGCAGTGAGAGAGTGGAACATTAATTACTTCCTGTTGACTAAAGAAACTCTGAAAAGTGCTAGGCAACTTTCTTTGCATGCCTAATTATAATACAAACCACTTTGCAATCAAATTTTTGATTTAAAATTATTATGGAGTTCTAGTCTCAGGTAAATAGTCAACACAGTGTGGAGCTGGAAGAACGCAGCAGGTCAGGTAGCATCAGAGGAACGGGTAAGTCGACATTTCGGGTCAAAACCCTTCATCTGATGAAGGGTCCCAACCCAAAACGTCGGCTATCCTGTTCCTCTGACGCTGCGTGACCTGCTGTGTTCCTCCAGATCCACACTGTGTTGACTCTGACTCCAGCATCTGCAGTTCTTGCTATCTCAGGTAAATAGTGACTTCTAAAGTGTGAGATGGAGCAAACTGACTTCTCAGAGTAGTTCATCTTAACAAGCCTCTTCAGTATGCACCTAGGTTTCTAAGTTGCTGAAAATCTGCTGACAGATTTTGTCAGGCTGAAAGAAATGCAGCCATGTGTTTCCATCATATTTCAGAGACAAACAGAAATTGGAATTTTCATACCTAGTTACATGCAACACATGGCCTGGGAGCATCCATTTGGTAATGCCAGATTTTTCAGCACAATTCATCCCAAATCAGGGTAATTGGCATGAAACATCACTGGCTTTTAAATACAAATTAAGTACAGCGCAATTCAAATTTTCACACTTTGTTAGCAATGCCAACATTCCGTGATTAAATAACAAAATGACTTTATGTCAGCAAAGTATTTATTTCTTTTCCAGGATAAATCAAAGTGTTTGATGCACCTGCAGAGGTCTCTCACAAACGTACTCGTGCTGTCATACCTGGGACAACATGCACCCTCCCGCCCTCTGCCTCCACAGATCTGGATTTAGACCCAATGCTCAAAAATGCTGCCAAGATCCTACACAATTTGAGATTACCAAGTCAGAGCTGTTCATCACTGCTGCCAAACACCTTGTTCCCATCTTCCCAGGGCCGCAAAATCGCAAGCCTCTAGCTTCCCAGAGCCTCAGAGGGTAGTACCAAGGTTGTTTTCAAGCTTAGGACTGACCTTTCAGTGGGCCCTTTTCAATCATTTCTCTGCTCCTTTCATTCCATGGACCAAAATTCTGGTGTTGGAGACAGATGTCTTCCCCTCACATTATGAAAATAAAACCATCTCTCAAGCCAAAAATATCAGTAAATCCATCTTTCCTTTGGTCAATGTAAAGTAGATTTGTAAAATGCGGACATAGTTGTGTTCACAAAAGTGGAAAAGACAGTTAAATGCTGGTTTCCCAATGGCACTTAATTGCAGGCTGATCATTTGCTATTGTAACAGTGGCAACAGTGACAATCAAAATGCTCTTCTTAATTTTCTTTCTTTGGCTACATTACTATGCCTGCTAACAGAATGGGAAATGACTGTTTTGATATTCTTGGCTCCTCATAAGGGAATGGCCAATATACAGTTTGACTGTGGTCCAAGCTAGGTCAGACAGGCAGGTGGATGTCTGGAACTCTGAAGAAGGGTCACCGGGCCCGAAATGTTAACTCCGATTTTTTTCTTCACAGATGCTGCCAGACCTGCTCTGCTTTTCCAGCAACTTTGTTTTTGTTCCTGATTTACAGCACCCACAGTTCTTTCGTTTTTTTTAGGTGGATGTCTGGTCTTGCTCTACTTCCATTGGCAGAAGCTGGATGTAAAATGGTCAGATCCTTACCTCCAGTCTTGTTCACCATCTTGCTATATATTGTCATTTTGAAATTGTGATTAAAAATCATATATATTAGAAAAAAAATAGTCATCAAGGTGATTCCATTCACAATATTCATCAAATAAGGTGCAGAATCAGAAGACCTGATTCCAAAATAAGTGAGAAAGATCCCAGTTTATGATATGACATAAACTGAAGTTTGAAGTGCTCAGCTATGATACAGAATTTTGTGTTGTGTCCTACCCCAATGCAGGGTTCTCAGACTGATTTGTGTTCAAGAATATCGCAGAATTATTAGTGAGTGTGAGTGAAGTCGACGTTACCCGCAAGTGTTGCATTTATTCCCTCCTACATTTCTTGTCAGGACCCTACTGTTATACTTTGTTCACTGGCTCTAAGTGCAATGACAGCAAATCAGAACTGAAGAGGTGGGCAGTGCAGAAATGAAACGTGAGGAAAGTAGGTTTAAAGAAATTATTTTGTTGTCCACTTTTTCTTGGTATCTATAATTTTAATGTTGAAATTGGTTAGAAATTCTTCCTTTTTACCCCGAAGGATTTCAAAATACATCAAAAACTTTATTCTAATTATTTTCAGTAAAGTTTTGCATCAAACCATGACCAGGTCTTCAGTTTTACTTCAGGGAGATAGTAATCCTGTGGGTCTACACCCGCTGCTGTTTCTGTACCTAGTTTCCTTGAAGCAGAATGTGTCAAATAATTTAATTCTTCCCATCAAAACATAAGCCATTATATTTAGACACTTCACGTTAGAAAGATTTGATCAATGTTCATGGTTAATAGCAGGATGGACCATTTAGAATATGCCAAAAGTGAGCTGAAAATGAACTTTCACTAAGATGGAGTTGGGGAATAATGTTCCAACTGCGCACCTATATCATACTTAGAAAACTGTAAACCAAAACTGTTTACAAAAAAATGTATTTATATTTCTCAATACAAATGTCAAATTGTGCCCTTACTCACCGTACAACTACTTCAATCTGTCTTTCCTTCTTGGCCCTTTCATAACATTTGGCAGGATTGTCCATTCTATTGTCTCTTCCCTTTGCCACCATGATCCCACTACCCCATCCTGATATTACACTGCCTTAATTATTTTCCAACATGTCTCAGTACAACCAGAGACCTCCTGCTTAGTTAGTACTTCAGACATCACAATGTCATCTTGGGCGTAGCCAAGATTCCAACCTTGTCCTGCGTTTTCCTCAGCTATAAATTAAGCCTTAGCAACATCAGTCACAGGCACAGGGCTACATGTTTGCTCTTAGTGCCTGCATTGATCACTTCGATCAATATCCCGGTATTAGGAAGTTTATCCAAAGTTCATTTTTAGATAAGCAAATGTATTTATTCAACTTAATTTCAGCAAAACCAAAATTATTCCATAGGGCTCCTCGACATCCTGTCTGAAGATTCAATCCCCTCCCCTCACTGTTCACTCCAGATAAAACCAGAAGATTGTAACTTCACTTTTCTACCTCAACCTTAGCTTTGAAGTCCACGCTCTAACCATAGCCAAGACTGCTTAAGTAAACCTGAACTGTACACATACTTTTGTCCCATTTCAATCACACCACTGTCTCAATCCTCATCACCCACATAGCTTTAATTTCAACCACTGACATGTGCTCCATTGATCTATTACATTTCACTGTATAAACTCTAACTTGTTCAAAGTATTGTCAGCCTTATCTAGGAATAGGTCCCACAAGCCTACTTACTCAATTCTTATTCATTACAAGTCCCTTCAAGTCCTTGTGCATAATGCCCCTACCAGAGGCCGAGGATTGCTGAGGGACCTACGCCACATGTGAATGAGTTTGGGATGGAGGTCACTGGGTGGGACTAGGGAGGGAAAGGTAGTAGAGGTTGAAAGAAATGGAAGTGAGTAGTTCTTGCTGAGTCTCCCACCTTCTCAAAGCTATTTTCCTCAATCAGGCACTGTCCTTAACCAAGGAACACCCCACAGCCCATCTCTGAAAGTGGTGGCAGAATACGGCCCTTAAAGAGTGCATTAATTGCCTACCCAATTCCAATAGTGTCCAGGCTGAAAGGCCATCCACGAACCTTTCCTGCCGATATATACTTGGGATGGTGGGAGTCTCCACCCTGAATGTTCATGCCCAATCAAACACCTTCAATGCTCACCAAATGCATGTGCTGCTCTCATGGTGAAAGAAGATAGCTGGCAGGCCAAGCCTTTTCTAGCCATTTCCTTCTGCTCAGTTGCTAAACTGGATTTCTAAAGCAGCTCACTTTAGCCTTCAGCTAGCACAGCGTCCAGTTACCTCAACGAGCTGGATTACAATCACCCCTTCCACTGTGTCAGCTCATTTCTGTAAATAAAACTCATGCTTCACTAACCCCAGCTGCAAAATCTTGTAGAAACATCAGGCTCAGAATGAACATAAGGAACACAAGTACATGAGTATGCCATCTGTGCCTTCAAGCCTGCTCCGCCATTCAATAAGATCATAGCTGATCTTTTTGTGGACTCAGCTCCACTTACCTGCCCACTCATCATAATCCTTAATTCCCTCACTGTTCAAAAATCTATCTTTGCCATAAAAACATTCAATGAGGTAGCCTCAACTACTTCTTGGGCCAGGAATTCCACAGATTTACAACCATTTGGTTGAAGAAGTTCCTCCTCAACTCATTCCTAATTCTGCTCCCTCTTATTTTGAGGCTATGCCCCCTCCCCAGTTCTAGCTTCACTCGCCATTGAAAACAACCTCCCTGCTTCCATCTTATCTATTCCCTTCATAATTTTATATGTTTCTATAATATCTCCCTCATTCTTCTAAATTCCAATTACTATAATCCCAGTTTATTCAGTCTCTCCTCATAAGCCTATCTTCTCAACTCTGAAATCAACCTAGTGAACCTCCTCCGCACTCTCTCCAGTACCAGGGCATCCTTTCTCAACTAAGTATGAAGATACCATTAGACTGCAGTGTAACACTGGTGCAAATGCAGTGTTTTGCTCTGTAACTTCATTAAATCACTTGATTCAGCTGAAATAGTGAAAACTATAACGATGCAACTGGATGCAAAGCATCCAACTAGAAATACTTCATAATTTTGAAATTATGAGAATATTGACTTCCACTTACATGCATAGTCTTATTATAAGTGCCTCATTTATTACAAATAGTACATTAATGGTTTATGAACTTTATTTCTAGAATACTACAGAATAGATTTTGTGAATGGGTGAATTTGTACAGGATGCTCTGAGCATTAAGCCTTCGAATTATTCTGAGCACGGAATTCGAGTTCTTTGTTCAACATACATTATTGTTTCAGTTCCTCCAAACATTAAGATGGACAGTGGACTAACTACAAATTGGAAGCCTTGCGCACATGCTTCTACTAACTAGCAATGAAGCGGGACCAACATTCTGGAACAGGTTCACTCTCCAACACATTTTCTAATGAGTTCCAGGGCACAGATATACAGAATAAAAATACATTCATAGATTAGTTCAATGCAGCAAAAAAGTCCTGCAGCTACACTTACAAATTCACCCAAACTAACTTCACAGAATTCACAAAACACAGAGATAAAAAGTGCTTTTGAAATCAAAGAAAGGCAAACCAGTACAGCGGTGTTATGCTGCCCCCTAAGGGTGAAGTAGATACACAGAAATTCTCATCTCATAAAACCAAACAAAGAACGAAGGATGAATCAGAGATAGTAGGAACTGCAGATGCTGGTGAATCCGAGACAACAAGGTGCAGAGCTGGATGAACACAGCAGGTCAAGCCGCATCATAGGAGCAGAGAGGCTGACGTTTCGGGCCTAGACCCTTCATCAGAAAAGGGGGAGGGGAAGGGGGTTTTGAAATAAATAGGGAGAGAGTGGGAGGCGGATAGAAGA
>NC_063355.1:30133193-30167656 GCF_021869965.1 Rhincodon typus
TCTCCCCTCCCCCTACCGCATCCCAAAACCAGTCCAGCTCGTCCCCGCCTCCCTAACCTGTTCTTCCTCCCACCTATCCCCTCCTCCCACCTCAAGCCGCACCTCCATCTCCTACCGACTAACCTCATCCCGCCCCCTTGACCTGTCCGTCCTCCCTGGACTGACCTATCCCCTCCCTAACTCCCCACCTACACTCACCTTTACTGGCCCCATCCCCGCCTCTTCGACCTGTTTGTTTCCTCTCCTCTATCCATCTTCTATCCGCCTCCCACTCTCTCCCTATTTATTTCAGAACCCCCCTTCCCCTCCCCCTTTTCTGATGAAGGGTCCAGGCCCGAAACGTCAGCCTCTCTGCTCCTATGATGCTGCTTGGCCTGCTGTGTTCATCCAGCCCTGCACCTTGTTGTCAAAGAACTAAGGATGCTGGGGATCTGAAACAAAGACAGAAATTGCTGGAAAACTCAGGAGGTCCGGCAGAATCCTTGCAGAGAAATAATGTTTTGTGTCTGGTGACACTGCATTACAACTGCTAGCAGCTAGGAAAAAGTGGTAGATATGGTCAAGTTGGGGTTGGAGGAGTGACAGGTGAGCAGATCGCTGGAGATGGTGCCCAGATAGAGACAGCTATGAAAGGGGAAGCCAGACAATGGGATTATTGATAGTAAGCCAGGACTGAAAAGAAGCTGAATAAGTGATAATGAGGGCTAAGAATAGGAGAGAATGGGTAGGTTGTGCTGAAAGCGGCACAAGTCATTCTAGCACATAGGTGTTGGGAGTGGCTAAAACAGAAATGGAAGGAAGTGATCAGGCTCAAAAGTTATTGAACTCTATGAGTCCTAGAGGCTGCACTGTCCCCAAGCGAAGGTGAGATGCTGTTCTTAGGGCTTGCACCAAGGCTCATTGGAACACTACAGCAGGCAGGAAACAGAAATGTTGGTTAGGGAGCACTGTGTGTGTTCAAGTGCCAGGCAACTGGAAGCTCAGGGTCATTTTTACAGATAGAACAGTTCTGCAAAGCAGTCCGTCCCATAGATTTAAACCATCAGGCATCAGAAACTCATTCACCTCTCCAACTACCCTCAACCCCTGATAATTGAAAATCAAACACTATTCCCAACACAATGGGAAAAGTTCTGTTTGTGGGCATTTTCATTCATCCCCATCTCCGTCTCCATCTTCAAGACCCTCACCCCACTGCACTTCAGAGGGATGCAACAGAATTGATAAAGCACCCACAAAAAGTAACAATGCCCTAACCATAACCTCTAAAAGAACAAAAGGGGAATTGAGAGACTGAATGGACAGTCTGAAAATGGATGACAGGTGAGAGGAAAGATAGTTTGGATCACAAAACCGGTGAACTTTTCTTATACATTGAAGTGTTCTTAAGAAAAGAAACAAGAAGAATGAAATGCTGGATGGAATTTGCCCATTTTCAGGTGAACAGTTTTGTCAGGTCAGATTTAAGGTCCACAGCCCGGAGCGAATTTCCTCATGCAACCTGTCGCTAGTCCCCTTTTTCATAACGTAACCAGGTTCTCAGGCACCTTTCCTGGGGAATCACAGGGCCAGGGACGTGGAAGTGCTGGGACCTGCCCTGGCACCATATTTAAAGCCCAGCTGCACACCAATCCAGTCAGTGCTGGGCAGAAACTGCCCCTCACTCAATGGTGCTTGAGCCTCTCCATTCAGGAAATGTGACAGAGGAAAGAAAAGCTCTCTCCCTTCTTTTATGGACAGGGGACTTGGAGGTTATGAGGGAGTGCTGGTGGAGAGGAGGGCAGTCTTTTTCTATCTGACAACTACAGAAGACCATACAATCAGACCAAGCCAACCTGGACTTAAATTGCAGCCTATGTCAGTGCTGTGTCCCAGGTGGAAACGGACACCCAGCAGTGCAGGAAGAAAGTTTGGCAAGAATGAGTACCTTTATCTTCTCTCTGCTACTTCACATTCACTGGTGAATACTCATTCTAACTGTCACTGCACACACCTCTCGTCAAGACCCATGGACTAAAACTCTACTATTACACACAATGTGTCCACTCAAGAACTCTCACCCACCTCACCTTACCAAGCTATGAATGTTGCTGCCCTCAGCACTTCCTGCTCATTCACTGGCAATACCACACTGCCTCTCCTGCTCATGCATTACCACTGACTGCCCTTCCATCCACCTTGCCCCCAAACAGGATTTGGATGAGCCTTTTGACTGACCATTGGGGTACCCATGACTGACCGAAGTCCCTGTTTACCCAAGTAAGGAATGCCCCACTTTGTAATTCACAAATGACCGTTTGCTTGAAATACATGTGCTTATATATAAACTGCTGGCATGTGCTGTGGTGCAACACAGTGCCACGCTCACCTGTTTGACTGTTCTGCATTCCCCGCTAGGATAAGCTGCTTGCCTCTCCCTCTCTGCTAAACTGTAATGCAAGCCAAAGAGGCTAGCAATCTTTAAATGAGCACTAAAATCCCTGTGCTCTAAGAAAGCAATATGATATATAAAGAGACTGACAGCCTCCAAGCAAATGTGAAGTGAGTAAATGCTAATAAAGTAAGATAAGAGCTGTACTAAGTAACTTGAGTAGATGCATGAGATGATGCTTCTTCCTGTGTGCCAGACAACCTGGCAGAAGCATGCAAGTCATCGGTTCTGGTAAACTTCAATGGAAAGTGTTGAAAGGTTGAACAGGTGTATGAGTTAGCCTGAGAGCAGTCACAATGATGTGCTGAGGTCGGTGGTTTGCTGATGCCAACTGATGTGGATGAAAGGTCAAGGAAGATGGCGTAGGCATGGACATCATCGTGTTGACGCAGTTGGATGATGGACAGGAGGGGCATTTGGTGGACTGCCCAGGTAGCCACATTGATTTACATCGCTGAAATTTACATTGCCTAGTTCCTTGGTGGAGGAGAGGAGAATTGGAAGTGGCATACAAATAAGGCAGTTTGGGAATTTATTGTGATGTAAATGTGTGGAAATAAGGTGGTCACCTCTCAATGGTGATCTTCTGAAGTCACCATTCAAGGCTTGAGGGGAACATTGGAAAAAAGATCTTGTCAACGTCAAGATTCTAATTCTTTCATTCTCACCATATTTTCCCACTTTACTTACCATTGCTCATGTCACATCAGGGAGGATAAAATTCTACCCGTTATTTGTGAATTCAGTGATGAAAAGAAACGTGGACGTTTAGCACCCTCTGCAGGTTTAAACTGCAATTATGTAAGAATTTAAATTTCTTTGCACAAGAAATTTGACAATTGAACTACCTGGGTGTTATGAATCGTTTTGAACCATAAGTTGGTAATAAAAATAAGAATAAAGAAATCAAATGTACTTTGAACTAGTGACTCATCACAGAATTCAGTAGTTACTTTTATATCTTTACACTCTTCAATCTGACAGCATGAAGTGAAAGAATTCACAGGCAACAAAACAAATGCTATTCTTCCGACCATAACCATCCTTCTGCCAGCTATTAGCTTGGTTAGTCCCCAGTAGGAATGTGCGCTTGATGATGTCCATGATTTGTGGATGGAACTGCACCCAAATTCACTACATGAGTATCCTGCTGGATGTCAATTCAGAACTGAAGCTCGCTCACTGATAATGGCTAGAGTAGGACTTAAAACCTTCACCTTCTGTTTATGAGGAACAAGTATTATTGCTGAGCCAAGAGCTCACTCCAGCTAAGTTGTTGATCAATTTTATTAACAATTTGAGCTACTGTACAAAGCAATTTTGCACAACTATTGTGTTAATAATACTCCACAATAAAATTTTAATTCCTGGATTTCTACTTTAAAGTATAACTGAAGACACTTCGGGAATGAAGTCAGTGGTAAACTTGTCACGCTCCTCTGTCTACAGCATTCTCTGCCAGGAATCAGGGCTCCTTCCAGCCCTTGCTTTGAGAATCCCATTCTAACAGCTCTAGTGAACCATGTTATCGCTCTATCTTGTTCTCCTGCATGTTACGTAGAAGATACCAGTTGTTGCATAGTTTACGTACTTTACATAATCTAGGTATATATTCACTGCACATTCCACTGTCCTCCAGTGTTAATGATAAATCACAGTGATTTACTGTGGAATAGGATATACTGAGGAAGGGTCACCAGACCCGAAACGGTAACTCTGTTTTTACCTTCACAGATGCTGCCAGACCTGCTGAGTTTCTCCAGCAACTTTGTTTTTGTTCCCGATTTACAGCATCCGCAGTTCTTTCGGTTCCCATTTATATAAACTCAATTAATAAGACAACAATAAATTAAAACTTAATTTCTCCAAGTTCACACAGATTATGTCTTCTATCGATCTCACGTCACAAATGTCCTACTACCGCTGATTCTGCAGTCTTGGATTTGGTGAGGACTTTGAGCTAAAATGCCATGATACCTTTGTTGCGGATTTTTAGAGAGCTTATTAATGTTTTTGTGAGAGCCAGGTTTATATCTCAGATGGCGGACTTGCTTTCGCTGCAGATGGCAGTTGGTTGTCCCTGATTTTCCAAATGCCCTCACCTTTATACCAGTAATGACAGAATAGTATTTCTTACACAGGATCGATGTTGTCAACACTATCAGTTTTTTAATTCAATTGGCTTTCTGCATCTAGGTGTTTGGTTTAAATTAATTGGCCAAATTCAAACTTGTTGCCTTGGTTAAAAAAATGTTGCTTGGTCTTTCAATATAAATGTTTCAATTTTTGGGTATTTTCTGTTCTGGCACCCTCCTGCTGCTGCTCACAGACATATATTTTTTAAAAATTTCCAAGAACATAAAAAACACTATCTTTTAAAGGAACGATGCACTGCTTTTCCCCACAACCATTTTTACCAACAAATGCTAACTTCCTGCCTTCCAATTCATGACCATTCTACACAACTTCATAACAATATTCTCTATATGCCTTGCTGTTTCATGATGTGTATTCTTTATATATCCCTGTGCTCATCCTCTACATATCCTGTGATTCTGTAATGTTCACAAACATGGGCACACAAACATTAATAAAGAAATAAATACTTCTTTTGTTGAACACATGGATGACTCTTGTTCTCACTTTACTAATTTGAGCATACAGAAATTAGAGTTCAGCATTTCTGTTTCCAAAAGCACCTACAAAAGTAGTCAACATTAAATTGCACACCCTGATACAAAGTAAGAGTCCTCTTTATGACACTGGCCACATTTCTGAGGATCCTTCAAGTTGCAATCCAGTCTACAAATTTCCAATGCATTTTCTGAAAATTTCCAAAAGTTTCATAATCGATTTCTTCTACATATCCTGCTTTGTTTGTTTCTTTTCTTTCCATTTCATACCACATTATCCCCTAACCTCGTCTTCATTTCCTGCTCTTCCACATTATCAATTTTCAATATTACATACTATCCTTCAGTGGACAGCTTTATTGTACATAACTGTTGCCTATTCATTATCCTGCATATAACTAAATTTCTCACAAAGTTGTTCAGAAGTTTTCTTTTGTTATAGCTTATTAATGGTGTTGCTTTCAGAAAAAGTGTTTTACTTATCATTACTGGCAACCTTCTGATTGGTTCAAAAGAGGTATATTCTCTAACGTGTATCTTGCACTTCTCAGAACTGCTTCATTCATTTTATCAACACCGATATCTGTAGCTCAACATAATTAAAACAAGAAAATGGCCGACATCATTTTGTCACTGAAATTTGTTTCCAGTGGTCATTTCTTGATGTCTTTTTATCGCACCATGTTGTTTTGTGAATGTTCACAATATGAAAATAAGGAATGAGTTGAGCTTTGCTCTTTATTCACTTACCCCTTCCATTGGGGAGATGAGGAGGTCATAGAGAGCACGAAGAGGTTGCTTATCAACTGAGTTCTGTTTACGAGGCAACGATGAAGTGGAATCTTGAAGGCCTGACGTATTGCTGCTGAACAGACTACTCATACTTTGGCAGCTCCTGAAAGAACATAATAATAACATGCTCAAGACCAAATTTTCAGCTTCTGTGTTAGGTTTCAAATAAGAGTAGTTTATTAGAGTTCACTGTTCAGTCAAAACTACCACTGCATAATTTTTCTCACTTGCGAAGAAATCCTTTCTGCTGATCAAATGTTATTGGACAAATGTATTATTTTTGCACACTTTTCACATAGACTTTCAATTGTACACTCAAATCTAACCAGAAGGATTTCATACCACAGTACTCCGCAATATTACCATCTGAAAACTGCCAATAGTTTTGCATGCTTATGTACCATGTCGAACTGCCTGTAAAGCACATAAGGCAACACTTTTCACTGTACTTAGGTACACGTGATAGTAGCAAATCAAATCAAATCATCATACTTACATCTTTATGCCTGTAAACTTAATAAAATTTGTACACGACCTCTTCCAAAACAACTTGGAGAATAGACAAGCTGCATTGTAACAAGATGATAGTCATAAGGTCAAGTGGCCTCTCTCCTTATTAAAGCATAATTCAGATAATGCCAGAAATCTGAAATGAAAACAAAGTTTTTGGAGAAACTCAGCAAGTCTGGCAGCACTCACGGATAGAGAAACAGAATTAATGTTTTGAGTCTGATATGACTCCTCTTTGGAGCTCAGTTCTCAGTAACTCAGAACTCAGTAACTTGGAACATTAACTACCTTAATAGGAGTCTGTTCCATTTGTTCACAATTGCGTGTCAGGGAATAATTTTCTGATGCTTAATCTTGACCATGGTTTATGAATCTTGAACTTGCATCCTACAGTCTTCAGATAATTTAATAGCTTGCTTACTTAAACTTTTGCTGTACCTTTAATTAGTTTAAAGATTTGTAATATATCTCATCTTGGTCTTGTTTTGTCCACTTAAAAAGAACTATAAATGTGCCCCACAGTATCTGGACTCATTCTTCTTGAAACCTTGGCGATACATTAATCTATTCCTCAAGACAGAACACAGGATTTCGAGGCTCATACGGGGCTGAACAAGGAGGAAGGTGGGTGCAATAATTCACAGCCCCACCAGCTTGCTCGGTGGTCATCTCATTTATGATCGTTGCGGTGGATCTAGGGGAAGCAGTAGAGTCAATATCTGCAAGAGTCTGCTAGGCAATTAAGAATAACTCATGGCCTATTACGGTTTATTGTAAGAGGCTAACTGGAATTTTCCAGGGGATCTAGCATTCTCTGATAGGGTTTGAGCTCTTTCCCCATGTGTCGGAATACAGCTGCGGCCACAGACCCCCAGTGGGGAGTTGAACAGATGCTTTTTTTTTCCTGATTGCCATCATTTCCATGATTCAGATTTACTATCCTTTCACTACGTTGCGTGCCACTCTGAGGATACCATCATTTCTTGTCAAAGCTCACACAGCCAACAAATGATGTTTATATACTCATGAAAAATAGGAGTGGGGAGATCTTTCAACCCTTTGTGTATGTATTCCATATTCAATTAGATCATGGGTGATCAACTTGCAGCCTTAATATCACTTATCTGCCTCCCTCCATAACTCTCAAAACCCTCATAAAACTACCTACTCACCCTCGAACATATTCACTAAACAAACATCCACTGCCCTCTGTCACAGAATTCCAAACAGTAATGATTTTCCTTGGAAAGAAATTTCTCCTTGTGTCTAACTTAAATGAGAGACCCCTTCATTTACAATTATGCTCCAGAATTCTAGATTCACCCATAAGAGGAAACATCCTCTCAGTATTTACCTTTTAAAGCCCAATTAGAAATTTACATGCTTCATCAAGGTCACTTCTCACTCTTCTAAACTCCAACTGGTATAGGTCAAACTTCCTGATAATTCCCTCATTCTCGGAACAGCTTAGCAAACCTTCTTCTAAACTACCTTAAAATGCAAGTATATCCTTCCTCAAGTAAGGAAAGCCAACAGTGTATACAGTACTCTGGATGCAGTCTCACTAATGCTCTATAGAGTTGCAGCAAGACTTCCCCATTTTATCTCTTTTGCAATGAAGGCCAAAATTTCAATATGCCTTTAATTAACTCCATTGTAGCTCCACTTTTACATTTTCTGATTCTTGTACAAGGATACCCAGACCCCTCTGAACTGAGTTACTTATTTCAAAGTAATTACTCTGCATGCTAAAATGGTCATTAAAACAGCGATTGACCCCCTGTACATTACATTCTGTACGCAGTGACAGCACATACACAGACTGCCCACTTTTATTTCATGCTGGTTATTGAAGTTGAGGGTCTGGAGGCAGGACAATGGCCCAGTGCTGACAGCAAGAGTCAAAAGTGTCAGGAAAGGTCTGTACAGGGTTCAGCCTGGCTTTTTTTTCACCTGGGAGTGACAGGAAAATTGTAATAATATTGGGAGGCTGCAGAGGGATTGGGAGAAATATTGAGGCAACTAGGAAGTGCAAGAAGAGGCATGCTGCAAAGAAAAGAGACCATCTTCAAAATAAAATGAAACACTTTTTATTTTTGTCATATTGGATATATTATCTTACACATTGCAGTGCCATCTTCAGACAGGCAGCTGCTTCCTGTCACTTGATAATGATGTTAACTGTGTTTCTGCCTTTGCACCATCTAAAGATGGAACTTACAGGATACTCTCACCATGTGTTCAGCATCATTAGCACAGCATAACATTTGAGATGCTTCTGAAGCGCATTATCCAACTCAATTTAACGCTGAAACACGTAAGGATGTATGAAGGCTGATAACCAAAATCTTGGCCAAACAGGTAGATTTTGAGAAGTATTGGAACAGGGACATGGAGGAGGGGTTTGACAGGGAATTTTAGTTCTTAGGGTTGCAGCAGCTGGAGAGGGGTGGTGGGGGGAGTCTTCATTGGTGGAGTGACTAAAATCAGGAAAGTTTAAGGGGCCAGAATTAGAGGAGTGCAGATTTCGTGGAGGATTGGAGAGCAGAAGGAGATTACAGAGACAGAGGTTAGGCCATTGAGTGATTTTTAAAAAAAGGATAAAAATATTTGAATTGAGAATTATTTAACCTGGTTTCCAAGTACATCAAGTGAACACAGGTAATGGATGAATGGGGCATTGCTGTATGTTAAGAAATGGGCAGCAGAGCTTTCGACAACCTCAATTTGTGGAGAGTAGAATACAGGGGTGCACTGGATTAGTTCAAGTCTCGATGTGACAAAGATGTTGATGTAGGTTTTAACAGCAGGTAAAGCTGACAGGGCTGCAGATGACAATATTAAGGAGGTGGAAAAAGATTACTGGACATGTTACATGAGGTCTGCTAATATCCTTGAATCTCTTTCAAGTTCTAAAATCAGTGTGATTGTACCAATAGATCACAACATTATAAAAGCCAATCCCAGTCGTTAGATCAACCACACATCTATTCACTTCTAATGTTCATAACGAACAGAATTAATGTTGAGATATTAGAGCTCTATTTCAGCACTCTCCAGCAAGTTAAAACATATCGCTATGTCCTGAAGCTATCATAACTGAATCAAAGGTCTGCATTAAATGTACAAAGGCCCCATATCAGTCAGAGTGACTTCCTCTAACTGCAACCAGATTACTTTACACAGATTACTTTTCTGATGTCATTACATATTGTACATGTAGCAGAAGCATTGATAAAGTTCTCCAACAATGGAAGGAAGTCAAATAGGCTGGTGGCAACTCTCTAGTGTTAGGCAAGCTCAGCTAAATTGCCAGCATGTGTCAATGAAAACAGCCAAAAGATTTATGGAAGCCTTTTATTATTGTCCAACTGGAAGTATGGTCTTTCCTTTCTTGCCTCCAGGTTAAACACTATAAACAATGGAAATTCCAAGTGTTCTTTCATACTCATTTATCATTATTTAGAAATTGTTTCAATTAGGAAGGTTCACTAACTAAATAAACTTAATCTATTTTGTCAAAAGTTGCTTTTCCACCTTACAACTGCAATCGAATTCCTAAGATTACTGATCCCTGCCACAGATGTATCAGATGAAAACAATGCAGTCAAAGGAAGGCTCTGTGACTGCTCCAGGCTCAGTCATTTCATAAACATTCCAATTTGTTTTTGGCAATTTCACCCTCAATTATAGAATAAAACGGAACATTCCTGTTTCACGACTTGTTTTGTATCACCCCTCCTTAATCCCTTTTTGAAATAACAGTGTAAAATCAATGACACACTTGCAGGACTGAGCTCTGTTAGATATTGTCCTGTCAGTATTCTCACACTAGATGGCACTGGAGATTTCCCAGTGCATCTTTTTTCTCCTTAACTACTCATGGAATCAGGTTGTCCATCATCATTTATACATCAAATAAAACAGAGGTTTCAAAGTGTGAGAATTTTTGTGGTCAAATATTGATTTTTTAAAAATTGTAGCCACAGTAAAGTTTTGTTCTGTTCAGTAAATCTGTTTACTTGAAGAATCTGGATCTGCGTATCTTTAGCACTTGTGTGAAAAGTCAAATCTAAACCTTCAGGTTACAGGCTGTTACAAAACAGGACTGATTAATCCAGCATTGGTTGCTAAAGGATACAGCCAAGTTGGGAATTGCACCAACTTTTATCTTGAAATGGAAGCATTCTGCATTTGGAGGGTTGAAGGAGTGTACTTTGATTGTAGCAGACATTAATAATCCACACCAGGATGCAGGGGATTATGGGTAAAACAGAAGTGGCAGCATGTTGTGGTTATCAGTATGGGCACTGCCAACATACCCACTTCCACTGAGGGAGAGAAGGGAGTGTTTGATCATACTGCTTGTGTTGCAGTGAAGAAACAGAAATCCCATCCTGTCCAGAGTTGTGATTTTGGCAAGTTTATTAGTACTATCAAGGGTATGTTTCTACAAGGGTTCCAGGAATCTTGGGCAACATTGCAATGATGTCACAGTACAAAGAGTACAGTGCGGACAGAGTTAAGAAAGATGTGCAGAGAGAGGTGTGGAGTGGTTTGATTAACTTTAGGCAATAGAGTTCATGGACCAGTCTTTCAATAATGTTATTCCTCACTGCGAACTGGAAATCAAGCTTCACTATTCCTGGAGTTGTCACAATGTTAAAGATTGTAAAAATTATGCACAATTCCTAATTTACCCGTCATTTAGGCCCAAGCTGACGGAAAGCATGGGCCAGATTTTTGTACTTAACAAGAAGTACGACTTATTACAAAAAAAAAGCATAGCTTCATGTAAACAATTATGAACCATCGACCTATAACTCTATTAAATAAATACTCTAACTCCCATATAAACCTCCCCTTTACACACAGGAAAAAAAAAACATGAGTTTTATGAATAGAGGGCAAGACTGGAGAGATGTTTCAGTGGTTTCTGTTCACAGGGTTTGCTGAGGTTATTCTTATGCTGATCAGAACACTGCTTCTTGATCTTCCTTCTCCAGATGCTTTCACTTGTTGGCAAGAACCACTTGGTGACTGGCTTACAGTTACGAAGGCCTCTGAATTACTACTTAAAATTCACTTAGAGCAACTGCTGAAGGAAAAATAAATTGGTTTTCTTCATGCTTGAAGCATTTTTACTGAAGAGAATAGCCATGACTCCTGAGTCTGTGAGAATCTGACGGTTTCTCTTGGTCATGTTCACAGCCCCAAGCTGTTATACTGCGTGAAAGCTAATCACCTAGTTGTTGGCAGAAGGAAGGCTTTTGACATTGATAATCAGTCTACAGACCAATCAGCTACTTGTTGCCAAGTGAATCCCCATTTTAACACAGGCCTTGGCTCCAGTTTATCTGCAAATCATCCACTACAAGCTTGAACTAGCAGCTGTGCAAACAGCGCTTATAATTAGTGGGTCACGTACTTTCAAAAAGTGCAGCGCTGCCTCAACAATCCATGGTTTTTAAAACCACAGCCAAAAATACAGAAAAATAAAAAGACATGCACTTTATGATAAAGTATCAGCAAGGTTAAAGGCTGGTATATTTCTGAATGCTAAGTGTCACACTATTTAAGCTTAATATGTAATAAACGGTGTTTTGAAAAACCTGAAGGCATTCTTGACCTTGCCTTGTCTTGTCTTTAACCAGTCTGTCTAAACCCAAACTTGTGAATAGGATCACAAGACAAAAAAAATGTATAGTCTATGCTGGGCAATAAGTTGTGCAGTTACAACAGAGGGCAGAGGGACAAGGATTTACTCAGTGGTGACATGTGGTCGCACAGAAGCAGCTATAGACTACACTGGATCAAAAACTGTGCAAGCATAGAAAGAAAGAACATCCCACTCTGCACAGCCAGTGGTAGGGCTTTAACAGATGGTACAGTCAGCATGAGCCTCTTACTTCTGTGAGTAAGGCATCCAGTGCAATCAGTGTTAGGCAGCAAGCTATTTGAGCGTATCAGTGGTTACAGTCAACAGTGGACTTTGAGCTGTGAAGATACTTTAGAAGGTTAAGAAAATCTCAAAATAAGCATTTTAAACTGTAAAGTTAAAATATTGAGAAGAAAAAACAAAATTATTTTTAATAGGTAAAAGAAAAAAAAGTCCCAATTAAACGTGCAGCGCTAACAAATAAAATTGAGACTTATTTGAAGACAGGAATAGGATAATATGAGCAACAAATCTACTCCTCCCAGGACAATAACTCTGCAAAATGAAGTAAATTGGAAACTCATTGAACGTAATAAGGATGCTGCAGTTTTTAAATGGTGGTGTGTTAAAATGTAATTTTACTACTAATTGCAAAGCCGGCAGTGCCAATGCGATCGAATGGCTGACTAATTAAATTAGATTAGACTTGTTGCGATAATTTCACCAGTTTTCTTTATAGGATTTTATATGGAGAAAATGATCAGGAACTGTTTGAATGACTGCTCATCTAGATGTGATTTAAATAGCATGTTGGCTGTGAAGTTCGTTGAGATGTTCTGGGGTCATAAAAGATGCGCCATAAATCAAAGTTCTTTCTCCAAATGACATGAAGTTGTGGTGAACACGCAAGCCCTTTGAGTATCACCCAGCATTCAATAAGACAAACACACTTTATTTAAGCCATGTCAGCAAGTTTAATGTACTGCACTCTGAAAGATAAGCACAGCTCCTTTTGCTTATTTCAAATGACTTAAAATAAGTCTTACTCTACTGAAGAATAAATATCAATAACCCAATAAGATAGCTTTGCTAAAGAGGTAACATAACAACAAACGGTGTTGTTCAATCCAGATTTACAATTTTCCAGGTGGTTTATTCTTTATCTGATTCCTTTGCTTTTACTGGATTCAAGTCTTACTGTGCAACATTAATAATGCATTCATTTTTGTCCACTATTTGTCCAAAATCTTTCCTTATTAACTATTCTCACAGATGTATATTATCCTCTGCAAACTATCCATAGCAGATCAGGGCATACATTGTTCTCTCAGCATGTTTCACAAAACTCAGAATGTCGACTACTCTCTTTATATAATCCAAGTACATTATCTTCCATACATAATTTTCTGTACTTCAGCAGGCACACTATGTCACAATAGCAGTAAAATATGAACCATCAATTTTCACTTGCTATCATCTGATTTTAAGACACTGAAAAACTAAAATAGTTTTCAAAAAGAGAATAAAACACTGACTTAAAGATGGTCATCTAACCAGGCTCAGGGAACCACCATGAAACAAACAAAAAGAGTCAAGAATTGAAATTAGCACTTTATCCAAAGGCCCTGAAATTCAGTCAGGGATAAAGACAACATCATTTCTGAGTTTTAATTTACACCTTGCTAGACATTTTACATATTGGGATAAATGATATCTGTAATTTATCCTGTTTGATAAAAGACAATGATTTCTGACATGGGAATGCACAAGCGAACTTATTTCAGAAAACAGCTTTTGGGCAGAGGAGAGAAGGATAATGGATTTACAATACAGAACTGTAAGAAATTTTCTCTCTCTTTCTCCCTCTTCCCCTCCTCCTGCCTGTTTGCTCCAGCCTGTTGAGAAACAACACCTAGTGAAAAAACAAATTGGAGAAACATCTCTTCACTGAGAACTCTAGGATATTTTTAGATGTACCCACTCATGAGGACACAAGACATCCATTAAACAACCCTGGTTTCAAGTTCAAATCAAACATTTTAAGGACTCCAAGGACCTTCTCTTTTAAAGAAAACAACACAATCTGGACTTTCCTTTTATGCTGGACACACTCTCCTGTATACACTTTGTCTGTTTGATGTATTTTATTATTTTTCTCAGGGTTAGTAAAGAATTCTTTTCTCTAAAGAAAACCTAATAATTGGTCCCTCAATTTTGACTAGAACAGTGTTTTAATTGAAGTGTGAGGATAGTTGCATGCCAAAAAGAAAGAATTAAAAATAATTGCTGTGAATGATTGAGGGCTTAAAAAAAAGTCCCCAATTTACCTATCCTCACCTGGCTATAACAATTACCTTTCCACATGACTCACACTACACATGTGGAGACATGTTTTGTACACACAACTTTTTACAATCCATCTAAGACTGGCAGATGATGCTTTTCCAAGTTCTTTGGGACATACACTGGCCACTCAGCTCTATTCACACTAACATGGAATGTACATTATTTTTCTCATCCCTGTTATGGTATCCTAAAGTGTACAGTGCAGTCCTGAGCTGTCAGCAACAGTTTAGATATACATGTCCTGATCTATTTATATATCTTGAAGTTATATGTCAATTTCTTTACACTGCAATGTTTGAAATTGACTACTGGCATGGTTTCTCATGTAAGCTTAAGAAAGAGAAAGGAGTTTTTGGGTTCTTCCTCTTGTGATTTAATTGTTTGAATCTCTAAGCTAAATGGTAAGGAGTATGTTAGATTTCTACAAAGAAAGCACTCTGCCACAACTAATTAAACTAAGAAAGAAGTGAGTTGATCATAGTGAAATGAAACCCTCCCCACAGCGCTGACACCATCAACAATACATTTTGGAACAGCCTCGCTGTGTCATTTTGTGATTAAAATCTAATGTTGATGGGTTATTTCCAATAAACTGCAGTGTCCATATGATTCACAATTGGGCAAAACATTCAAGGGATGAAATATCACTCAACTTAGAAAGGTTTGTCAGCAAGACCTATCAAATTTCTGAAGGCAGCCAAACACTTGACCCAGAAATTGGCACAGATGCTGATGAGCTTGTTGACAGAATGGCCAAAGATCATTCATGTCAAGGCAATGCAACATCTACTCTTTGTTATCCGAAACCAGTTACTCCTTCCATTGAATGACAAGTTGCAAAATCTTCCTTCTCTTAAGAACAACTTAGAAATCATTTGGGCATTGGATGAATATTTGGAAAGAAATAATAAATCAGGGATTTGGGAGAAAGGAAGGCAATTAGGCATTAGGTAATAGGACCAATGCAAATGTGATGGGCCAAATGGCCTCCTTCTGTGTTGTAACAGCTATGGGATTCTGGTAGGTGTTTAAAAATGTAGTTTTCAATCAAAACACCATTGTTCACAGAGCTCCATATGTACTCCTCATTCTGAAGATCTTGAAAATGTTCAACAGAGTTGCTTTTATGCTTGAGAAATCTTTTTTGGAATCAGGTCAGCTAAACAAAAAGTATCCCACATGATAGCTTAAGGGGATTTAAGGAAAAGAGTGTTTTGCAAAACTTAGTCAAAATATTTAGAGAAATAGATTAGGAATGAATTTTTGAACTGCATCCAATTTGGCACTGCTTATTTATTTGTCAATTGAAACAATTTTACTGGCCTTGGTTGGCAGAATAGGGTCAATACAAACAGCACAGGGATGCAGATACATTTACAGCTGAATTAAATCCAGTGGGTCATATCTGTCTCAGTAAATTAACAATTCTATTGGAACTGTGCTTACACATATTTTACACAAATATCTTAATCAGTACACTATCCAGTGGATTGTCTGAATATCAAACACACACATAGTGTTGTGGCCTTGATGTCTTCCTGAGCCTGTACTGTATTGACTTTCTCACTGCAACTCACAGACAAAGAGTAACCAGTTGGATAAAGTGCCAAAAGGTCACATCATATTGAGCCACCATCTACAGGAAAGGAGCGATTAGGGTGGAAAAAAACTGTACAATGACTGTGATGTCCACAGAACTAGGCAGAAGTGCATTTATCAAGCATAAAAACTGAAAGAACTGCAATGCTCCAGCAACTTCTGTTTTTGTTCCATTTATCAAGCCTTACTGGAGATGATACAGGAATGGGAAGATTATTCCAGTAGAGGGCAGTGAAGTATCAATAAATGAGTTCACCAAAGCTCCATTGCTTGAATGGAGGATGAATGCACGTTTATCTTTCAAAGCTGAGGCAAAACCAAATAGACTAATCATGAAGTTGAAAGATGGAACTGAAAGAGCAGAGTAAAATGGGACACAAAAACAGAAACGAGGACCTGGGAACAAACAAGAAGCAGGATAACTGAGAGAATAAGGTGAATGAAAAAAGCAATTGTTGCCTCATTTAGATCTAAGATATACAAAGCAACAACTGCTTTGGAAAAACTCAATGAAAGCAGGTCAAAGCAAGCAAGGATGGTAGTTAACCACTCCATCAACAAATGGACTAGATATTAGATATCAAAATCTGCATTCATTACAACACAGGACAAGATGCCAATAAAAGGCTGAGTCAATGGCTAAACATGCAAATTAATTCTATGGATTTAAAGAGAAATATTTGTCTGTGAGGTACCACTTGTCTTACATTATAGCTGTGACATTTCCATATACTCCAATGTTGGTCTGTGCTGATAGACTACAATAAACTAAAACTGAAACAATGTTCCTTTGTCACCATTTATGCTTCTTTACATTTACATAAGAGCTGTGCCTGATTTCATTCTCCTGCCTGTGAATACAAATTTAGAAATACAATTTAGGAAGGTTGATGCCTATGGAAAGCTGGAAGAGTGCTCAAAAGTTCTGTTTCTCCATTTGACTATTTTCCTGCTGATCACAGCTCTGGCCTCAGCTCTGTGCCCAAACGTTTACGTGGTTTACATGGCAAAACAAATAGTCGTTTGTCAGAGTGACAGCCAGAGAATGAGAGGAAATGAACAGCCTTCCTTCTCTAACAAGGAAAGAAAGCAAAATAACAAAACGAGAAGTAGCTGAAAGGGAGCATTCCACTCAAGCATGGCTCTCCTTTACAACAGGACTGGCACGTTAGTGACATAGAAAGGACACATTATTAACTGGAAGCAATGACAGCCTCATTTATGCTCTCTTAAAACAGATTTCCCTCAAACAAAATGGTGATTCAAATGCCTAATACTTTCAATGTTTGTAAAACTTTTCATGAGCATTTTGTGCAGACTTTCTATTTTCATTGCTGCCCCAGTTTGCTCCACTTTTGCACACTAGGGAGTAACAGCGATGGCTTTCTTCTGGTACTTTGCCAATCTGGTCCATCTTTTTACCAGTAAGCCTTTCCAGTTTTGGATGGCTATTCAATCACGAAGACTCATGTAGCTGACCCATTCCTTTCCTAACCACACGTTCACACTTTACATAAGGGGTTGCTAAGTAACAATTAGGTACAAGATCCTTGCGCTGTTTTCTGTTCCTTCACCCAATACTGTTGAGGGCAACTGTGGTGCCCCACCACTGCTTTCACAGAGATAGACTAACTGAATATAGAGGTGAGTTCCACACATAATGCGAGTCCGTACAACTAGTCAGTGGCATAGTAGGTCAATACAAATTAGTCCCATTGACTTGAACTGGATAATTTCACAAACCAAAAAATGGAAGAGGACTCACTCAGCACAAAAATATACTATGCATCAGCACTTTAATCCGAATGAATATAATCTATATTCACTGTCAGAGAACAATCACAGTCAGAAAAAAATACTACTGCCAGAAGCGTCTAGGCCTGTTAAAAATGGCAAACCTTTTTTGAACCTTAGTAAAAATTAAAGCTATGCAAACATTTAAGGATCAGGAACTGTAACTGTGACAGTGACTGCATTAGGCAGTCACTTTGCACCAGGCATTGAAATATGTTGTTCTGACAAATGGTCAGCAAATCTGCAATTTATCGGTCACTAGTCTACTATCAAAGTTCACTTTGTGAGTACGAAAATCACAAACCATACACAGATGTATCCTATAAACACATATGGAGATGCAGATAAAATGTCCCACTTCCATTAAGAACAAAGAACAATGGAGCACAGGAACAGGCCCTTCGGCCCACCAAGCCTGCTGTGATACCTAATCTTTATTTAGACCCACTACTTACTGCCCATATGCTCTTTCTATCCCTATGTTCACCTCCTGTTCACGTGTCTATCAAGATATGCCTTGAAAGTCGCTAACACGCCTGCTTCCACCACCTCCACTGGCAGTGCATTCCAGGCACCCAGCACCCTCTGCGTGAAAAATTCTCGTTGCACTTCTCCCCTAAACTTCCACCTTGAACTTACGCAGTTGACCTTTCCACCTTAAAAAAGCCTCCAACTATCCACGCTATCTATGCCTTTCATAATTTTATAGACCTCTATCAGGTCACCCCTCAGCCTCTGTCTTTCCAGTGAAAATAATCCAAGTTTATTCAACCTCTACTCATATCTAAAACCCTCCAGACCAGGCATCATCCTGGTAAACTTCCCTGCATCCTCTCCAAAGCGTCCACGTCCTTCTGGTAGTTGGTGACCAGAACTGCATGTAATATTCCAAACGTGACCTAACTAAAGATTCATACAGCTGGTACGTAACTTGCCAACTACTACACTCAATGCCCCGGATGAAGGCAAGAATGCTGTACGCCTTCTTGACTACCTGATCCACCTGTGTTGCCACTTTCAGGGATCCGTTGACCTCTACACCCAGATCCCTCTGTATGACAATGCTCCTAACGGTTCTGCCATTTATTGTACAATTCACACCTGAATTTGATCTTCTAAAATGTATCACCTTGCATTTGTCTGGATTAAACTCCAAGTGCCATTTCTCTGCCCAAATCTGCCATCTATATCTCGCTGCATCCTTTTAAAAGCCGTAAATTTCTGTACCACAATCTATTTATTTTCATCCAGGGTGAAATTAAACAAAAAGATTTTTTTTAACAAGATATATTCCATATAAAAACATCAAAATTAAATTAATCAAATGTGATGCAGTACACTTAGCATTAAAAACCACAAAAATGTGTTAACATTTTTAAAACTATAATATAATTAATCAATTAATTTCCTTGACATCTGGAATTACATACACTGCCAATGAACAGGAAGGAGTTAGTTCAGGAGGTTATTTATATGTATGTTTAACAGCACTAGCATAAGTGTATTAATATTTAAAATAATGCATACGCCTTTTCAATGCAGCAACCCAGCTATGTGGCTTCATGTTTTAATCTCCCATCAATACTTTTCTGAAAATTACAGTACATACTTATGTAAAGCTTGAGTTTCTAAGCCTGAATCTGCAGTCAAAAATCAGGGTCGACTTGCAGAGAAGTAACATTTTGGATGGATTGAAATCCCCTCTTTTCCTTCATTCTGCCATCACATAGCTGTCAGATCAGAAACTGTTCACACCAATCCCACCCCAGCACCAAAGAAGCCAAAGTATTTTTAGTACTGTTATTTTAATCGTAAATGACTAAACAACCTCTATAGTTTGATTTCTTTGAATGTGTCAGATTTATCAAATTCATCAAAAAAGTCAAATGCACAAATTTATACAATTTAAGTCAGCTTCTTCATCGTGTAAAAAAAATGCTACTTTAGTAGCACAACATACACTGAATGTATATTAAAACCCTCGAAGTTCACCATCTTCCTTGTTGCCAGAAGCAAATAACGTGTTCCCAGTCTGACTGGCATAATCATATGGATCACCTACATCATACTCACTGTGTTATTGACCATTTCAATCAATCAATAATCATCACCTTTCATCCAAGGCCTCTACATTCCATTCACATGCGATTGCTAGCATTCTAGCCTATATGCTGCCACCCTTCATGAATGTCTGCTGTCCTCCAATCATTCCACTTTTTTTCATGTTATCCTTGAAGGGCTAATTTAGAGAGATATCCAGTGATTGAACAAAGCTGGTTATACCATTGGGAATTATTCTTTTGCAACCTAACTTCAGCAATAATATATACCATCACAAGGAGTGATCTCACATGTCCCAGATGAGAATACCATTTCTCTTCACGTGATCTTCCTGGTCAGAAAGTTCAAACTCTTCTCAGTCGTACTTCCAAGCCACCTTCAAACCATCTGCCCTTTTCATATACGTGGAGAAGTAACAGATCATTGAGCACAACTTCTACATATAGTGTAGGGAGGTGGTCGGACCATGAGGAATCCAGCTGGGAGGGTCACCACAATCTTGAAGCTGAGCAGGTTGCCCCATAACAGTAAGATTCACTCATGTTGGAGATGGTAATTGTCTGGCATTAGTGTGGTGTAAATGTTACTTGCCATTTAGCAGCCAATGCTGAACGTTGCCCAGGTCTTGCTACATACAGTATCTGAAAGGTACTAGTCATGCTGACGATTTTAAGTGGAAGGATGATTACTGATGAAGCAACAGAAGATGGTTGGGCTTAGGTCACTACGCTGTATAGTGGGGACACAACAGCTTGTTATGTCAACAGTGTCACCACCTGCAACAGAGACTCGACTCACGAAAAGTAGAAGTGGCACCCAAGATCAACAGAGGATAGAAAAGGCATGACCAAGGCTTGAACAGTGAGCACAGACTTGCATGATGAGCCACATATGGTCACAAACAAGCAGTATGTTGAAAGGGTGGAATCTCTCAATTAAAGATGTCACCATTCATGTGAAATAATGTCCATGCATTCAGCTACATCTTGCACCATGAACAAACCTATCAAATGTGCAGTGCTTTCTTGTCCTTGCTTTACTCCATTCAAGTGGAAGAAGTTTACACGTTTGTCCTGATGTCGATGACCTCTGTGACACAGAGTCATTGGTATAAATGCCAAGGGTGATGGCACCTTTGCCAGCAACAGGCAGTTATGGTTGCAAAAAGTGACACAGCTCAATGAAAGCCTCATGCAATGCCTCTCAGCAAAACTGTGGTGTTCCTAAAATATCTTCCATTAGCAAGATTTCCAGTTCAGTATTCTCCTCTGCAGCTTGTCCTTGTTGCACCTGCTTGAACGTCAAACCATTCCCTACACTCTGCCCACATGTGCTGTTACAGTAACAGTGCAAAAGGAGCAAAACACTTTGCTCTGCAGTCAAACTGAAGTTTCCAGAATGAGTCAACACAGCAGACATCAAACACTAGCCAGGAATACTCAGCCAGCAACTAACCCATAAGTACTTCATGATTTTAAACTGTGATGGCGAGGGGGCCTTCATTCCAGCAAATGTCATGTTGTGCTGTATAGGCCGATGGACGAAGTGCTAGCGTAGTCCAGTACCATTTTCCACTCTGAATGCTGCTGCTCCTGCCATCAGTGTGACCTCCTCTGCCGAAGGAGCAGATGGTGCACATTGAACTGGAGGTTTGTATACATTTACTAGAGACTTAGTTTTCTAGGACAACATGTTTTATCAGGATTCTTTTTTGGTAAGAAAGGATTAAATGAATATTACTTAAATTTACCCTGTGTAATGAATGATGCACAAGAAGCTGAGATTTTCTGATTTAATTTACAGGCAAGACAGCATGTGAGCTGTAACAAAACAAACCAGGATACCCAATGGAGAATGCAGTCAGTTATCAATGCCAGAAAATCTAAATGGTATTGATCAGCCAGGTAAAATCCAATAAGAGTGCATGTGAACCCTGTGCAATTGCTCCATTAATAAATGCTTGACAAAAAAAAAAATGCAAGGCAGGAAACGCTCAGATTCAATGCTCAGGCATGTGAAGGACAGCATGAGGAGTTTGAGAAGGAGACATAAAATATAGGTCAAAAATGATCATACAATCCCACCTCCTGAAAGGGTTGAATGTTGCAGGAAGGGTAGGAAGTTGCTGAAAGTGTAAACGTTCTGTCTGAAACACAGAGGTCTTTCAAGGCCATGGGAAAAAAGATGACATACTAAAGAGACTTGCAAAGATATGCTGCCTTATCATTCTGCATGGCAAACACATGTATAGTCCAGCAAGCGGTCAGTACAGCAAGATGGATTGGTTTGCTTCCTTCTTGTGATGTAAACCACAATGCCTCTAAGCACCTGCTATAACAAAATCAGCTCTGCAAAACTTCTAATTCCATCCTGTCTAACATGTGAAATGGTGTTAACCAATGCAATATTGGCATGAGACTTGCAGAACAAGGGTTTAGAAAAAGACAAAGGGCAGTGATGTATACAACCTGTGCACACATCAACAAACTAAGAAAAAATGATTCACAACGGGATTACTTGCATGTCAATCTAGCAAGATAATATCTGTTCAGTTTCAAGCATGCAGTGTTCACTGAGGCTGTCTAATTACATGCGTCTGTGTGTCTGTGTGTGTCTGCGTTCACTACATTAATACACTACAACCTCTCCAACGTGGAATACTTGGGATCGAGTCATTTCAAAATTTTGGAATTTTCTCGACTATATGATGACATTAGGATGCTTGATCACAAGTGTGTAAACTGGAAAATATCTGTCATCATTTCCACCTTTTCTGATGTTATAAATCTAAAATGGTAATGTTTTCCGGCACTTTAGTTTGATGCCATAGCTTAAATGAAACAATCTATACCCTACGAATGCTTGAGTTGGCTGAAAAACACTGCTGCAAAAGCGGGGGAGGGAAAGTGAAAGAGACAGAGACAGAAGGGGAACAATAGCAAAGGTGAAAGCCAGAAAGAGCCAGAGAACAAGGGACAGCAAGATGGAGAAATAAACTGAAAAAGAAAAAGGGAAAGAGAGAAATGGAGAAATAGACTTTTATAGAGAGAAACCAATCAAGACAGATAAAGAGAAAGGGACACAGGGAGACCGGAAAATTGGACCTAGAGGGAGAAAGACAGACAGACAAAGCTCCCGTGAGCCCATGCCTTCGCACTTTGTTGCAGTGACCTAACACTGACATAGCAGGGCTGTGCATCTGCTGAAAACATTTTCAAACAATTGGTATTTCCAGACTATGAACTTCTGGACTGATGAGGTTATAGGGCACTATTCTTCCACTTGCAGAATAAGAATGCTTTTATCTAACAGAACCAGTGCAACAATAGTGAAGTTTCATAACAGTACAAACCCCAGACCACGTTTGACAAGGGTAAACAAACAACTTTCTTCTAAGAAAAAACTTTCTACTAAAGTTAAGGAAGCAATACTATTAATTCGTGGGAGACAGAATACCAAGTATAAAATAATAAAGTCTTGGTTGCTACTTGAACCCATAGTCAATACCATATGGTAACGTTGTCCTGTTGAATATGTAATTACATAGTGATACATTGAAGTTAAGTAGCATCAGTGGGAATACAATGTAACTAATGTTGCAATATGATTTATTGAAGGAATATTTGGAAATGGTACCACCTATTCTCATATAAATACCCAGAAATCACACTAATTATGGCATTTTTGGGACAGAGTAGGATGCTCTTTGAAAGGTCGGTACAGACTCGATGGGCTGAATAGTCTCTTTCTGCAAGGTAGGGAATCTATGGTTCTAATATCAGCAACTTGTACCTCAACACAACCTGTCTCACAGCCAGAGACACTCTCAAGCACCAAGAGCTACATTTATCCCACAAGACACAGAGTGATTGATGAAGCAGCACATAACAAGTTAAAGCTATGTGGGTAAAGAAGAGCTAGTGATATCTGTCACCCATGAATAGTCACCTCCTGCCTGAGCCTTAACAGGCTCTGCTGCAACTCTTGAAACTCTATTCTTCACATTGTCTGTTCATAAATGAACATTTCCACCTAAACAGAGTCTTCCAATGAGTCATTGTGACCATGAAAACGCAAGGCAAGATCTTGAGCAAAATGGATAAAAGGGAAGAATACCATTTATATAGAGTCTTATCACATCCTCAGGACACCCTAAATGTCTTCACAACTAATTAGTTATTTCTGAAGTGCAGTAATTCATTGTGACATTCAATTTTGATAAGATAATACGATTAAGTACTGGTTATTCTGTTTTCAGTAATGTTGATTGAGAGAAGAATGCTGAGAGAGTTCACTTTTTTTTTGAATACTTCATTTAAATGTATTACAACTAATGAATGAGGCAGTCAGAGTTTGAGATTTCACCTAAAAGATGGCATCTCTGGCAATGCAATGTACTTGCCTAGATGATGTGCTCAAATCCTAGACTAAATATAAACCTACAACCTTCTGATTTGGAAATGAAAGTAATACCAATTGATAAAATGTTGCCGTTTGTTCCGGATTCCCACACTGGATGCAACAGTTTATTTGTAACTACTTCATCAAATACTTTTCATTGTTTTAAACACTGCAATTAAACTACCTCAACTTTCCAAATGCAAATTAACATTATCTAAGTTTATGTTCCTGCCTTCATAACATACTGCTGCTAGACCATAGCACTGCTTTGTCAGTAGAGCGAGGCAACTGGTGGTGGTTTACCTGAGGGTCATCATGCCTCAGACAAGAGGAAAGCTCAAGAGGGAGAATCCTTCATGGTAACCTCAGCCAGTGTGTGAAATAAAGCCATGCTGTTGGTATCAGTCTGCATTGCAAACCAGCCATCCAGCCAACTGAGCTAGTGACACAAGTGAATCTTCACTGTACCTTTTCAAAGTCCTGTAAGTTTTTCCTGACATTCAGTGCCCAGAACACGGTACAATACTCCAGATTGAGTCTGATTAAGGCATTTACAATTGAAGCTTTACTTCCTCATTTTATAATTCCATTTCCCTCAAGATACAGGCCAAAATTCCACGAACCTTTTGATTACTTTTTGTACATCTACACTAGCTTTCAGTGATTTCTCTATGCACACACCTTGAGCTCTTTGCTCCTGCATAGTTTCTAGTCTCTCTATATTAAGAAAATATACCTATTGTTTAATCTTAGATCTATAGTGAATGATCATGCAGTCATTACAGTTGAATCCATCTGTTATAGGTTTTGCCTCTCTCAAGTCTTTAAAATTCCTTTGCAGTTTTTTGTTCCAATTTACATAATTTACAGTGCGTCCTTTGCGTAAGCTACAAAAATAGATAAACAGTTCTCATTTTTTTCATCCAAGACATTAATGTGTGTGATGAAAAGCAAAGGCCCCAGTTCAGATCCCGGAGGAACTCTGCTTGTCACATCTGGCTAATCAAAACGTAAACCCTTTATTCCTACCCTATCCCACCAACTACTGCACCCCCAACTTCTTACTGACCTGTGTCACAAAGTTATTTCCAATTCTGTGTATTGTACCATACCTGGTCTTATCACAAATTTCATGATATTCTCTCAACACAATTTCACATCTGAGCTCACAAGTATCATTGCACAAGTGGAAGTCGGTGCTTGAGCTAGCAAGCAAAACCAAGGAATTAGTGGACTTCATTAATTCAGATGCAGAATATTAGAATAAATGTAGAGGTCCAGAGTCATTGGAATCTTGGCAGGTGGCCAATGAAAACCTGGAGCTCACTTAATCCTTTTGTACTAGCTGGATGCCATATGTTGAAAACAAATAACAAACACAAGGTGAATCAAGTTTGCAACATGCACAGAATTTACAGTGGATTAAATAAATTCAATACATGTTCCATTACTGTGCCACATCAACTAACTCAAATAGAGCAGAATCCCATCAGAAAATACACAGAAAACTGTTTAAGAAAGTAAGTTGGCAAAGCTTGCTTGGATTGACAAATTGCAAGGTTAAGAGATAGGATTTAATATTGTTTTTTGAAAGTCTTGGGTTACTATCCAGAATCCCATTCTTCCTTGCTACACTGATGGTCCAACAGTGAATTCCTCATTGTTGCTTTTGTTCTCTAACACTTTTTTCAGTGAATGGTCATATCATGCATGCTACAAACACGCTATGAGCAACCTGGTGCAAAAGGGCATGATAGGTATAGAAAGGAAATTTCACACCTTTCACACTAATCCATTCGTTGCAAAGTAAACATTATTCTGTTACTGCATGCTATGGTCACACGTAAACTGGCATTTGAAATTCCTTATCTAGTGCTTTGTCATGCGTCCACTCAAGGCGGGAAATAGACTGGACACGGGCAGCACTCTCGTGTTCCAAATTCTAGCAATACGTTCGCTGTTGCTTTCAAATAAGAAGGAAACAAGAGTTGCTGGCAGTCTTCCCAATCAACATGATATTGTCCTGCAAATCTCTGGAAGGCACCAGCTAAAGAGAGATGGTGCCAGTCCAGCAAAGGTAGCGTCCTGTTTTACTTAATCTTCTTGCTTCCTACCAATCTCACCCATTTACATTCTGCAAGAATGATACATGATACACTCTGTTAAACGGAATCCAATGACTTCTGCCATGGTAAGTTTAGTGGTAGTTGAGGGGCACAGGGCACTTAATTGGGAGGGAGGGTAGTAGGTACTACCTAGTCTCCTTCCGCCGCCACCCCAAATATGCTCAGAGATGGATGCCCTGTACCACTGGAAATTGAGGCCCTTAAGCATGTAATTAATGCCCACGAGAGCCTCGTCTTACCAGCACATGTATTCACCCAGCAGCAGGTGGTGAACTCACCATGAGAGAAGCATAACAAGTAATCCCTTGGCAAGCTTTCCTATGGGCTTCAGAGGGTTAGGTGGGAACGCAAAATCTAATTCAAAAATACTTAGTGCCTGATTTAGGGACCTGGCATGGGAACATGGGATGCACACTGATGGCTACCCTTACTGCAGCCCATTCCTTATCAATTGTCCACTCTCTGTGACACCACTTTGCTATCGTTCACCTGTGGCAGGCAAACTAACAGTGATTCTAGGCCTTGGGTGGGTGTAGTACATGCAGCAGTTAACACCTGCTTGGCAGTGCAGCTGTTCTTTAGAGCCATAAGCTCTGAGAAATCAACACCATTACCCACTACCCTAAATACCTCACTACTACTAACAAATCATGGCTGCAGTACATACTCACTGTGGGACCCAATACAGCAGTGGTAAAAGTTTCTGCAGCTGTCATCTAGGTCAAGAGCAGCAGGTACAGAGGAATCTTAAGTTCCCCTCAAACTCACTGACCATAATGACTTCAACCTGAACAGCTTTCTGTCATGTCTGCTGAGTCATAATCCTGCAAACCCACATTGAACAACATTGTGAGAATTCCTTCACTACTTGGCTTTGAAAGTTAAACCTCTATCACAAAGATGAATAACAAAAAAGCAGATGGATCATTAAGAAGAAAACTCCAAAAGACCAGAAGCAATGCTGAGTAGCACTCCTCTTAAGTGGGCGAGTAATACTAATGGAGTGAACTAGTGAAGAAGGTGGTTGATAGAGGAATGGGTCAAAATTTTAGAGCTTTCACTGAACACAACAGAGAAAATGGTTGAGGCAGGTGCAATAGCAACATTTAAAAAAAAACATTTGGATAGGTGCATGGATGGGAAGGGTTTAGAGGGATATGGATCAAATGCAGGCAATTGGAACTAGCTGAGTGGGAATGGTCAGCATGGACCAGTTTGGGCCAAAGGGCCTGTTTCCATGCTGTATTACTCTATTACTCTATGACAACAAAAGGGAACATAACGAGGGGGGTAGACGAAGTGAGAGATCTTGATGTCAAGTGCACAGATCCCTAAAGGTAGCAGTACAGGTAGATAAGGTTGTAAAGAAGGCATTTGGAATGTTCTCCTTCATTGGGAGAGGGATACAAGACAAAAGTACTATATAATGATGAAGTCACAACTGGAGCATTGTGTTCAGTTCTTGTCATCACATTATACGAAGGACACAATTACTCCAGAAAGAGTGTACAGAGAATTTACTTGAATGTTGCCAGAGCTGGAGAATTGTAGCTACAAGGAGAGCTTGGGGTTGTTTTCCTTGGAACAGAGAAGGCTGAGGGGTGACATGATTGAGGTATACAAAATTGTGAGGTGTAGAGACGGAGTAGCAAGGAGGAACCGGTTTCCCTTGGCAGAGAGTTCAAAAACCAGATGTCATAGATTCAAGCTAAGTGGCAGAAGGATTAGAGGGAATGTGAGGAAATGTTCTTTACATAGAGGGTGGTGGGTATCTGGAATTCACTGCCTGATTTGGTGGTGAAGGCGGAGACTCTAAACTCTTAATAAGTTCCTGAATCTGCACCTTAAGTGTTGTATGCTGCAAGGCTAGGGGTTGCATGCAGGAAAATGGGATTGGAAAGTGCATCCGGGTGTCTTTGGGTCAGCATGGACAAGATGGGCCAAACAGCCCCCTTCTGTGCTGTATCATTTCTATGATTCTATGGTTAACTTCACAATGCAATGTGGCTTTGACATAAAGTGATAAGAGACATCCAGAAACTCTGATTCAATGAATGCATTGTCTTGTAATTTTCTTTTATTACTAACCTATTTTTCTAATTGACCTGTTCAGAGATTCTATTACATACCTTTGGATCAGGTGGGACATGAACCCAGCTTCCTGGTGCAGGGGTGTGGACACTATCATTGCAACACAAGAGGGTCCCGCTAGATGGCTCAAGGAGGTAGGTATGGATATTTTCTAGTCAACCTGTTCGGAGATATTATGACATACCTCTGGAACAGGTGGGACTTGAACCTGGGTTGCCTGGCCCAGAGGTAGGGACACTACCACTGCACCAAAAGAACCTCAGAGCACTACCACAAATTTTGCAGTCAAGTATCTCATTTATCATCGGATAAACATACGGATCATTGGATAAACATATGGATGATAATGGAATAGTTTAGGTTAGATGGGCTTCAGATTGGTTTCACAGGTCGGCGCAACATCGAGGGCCGAAGGGCCTGTACTGCGCTGTAATGTTCTATTTAGGGAAATTGTAGGCATCAACACACCTCACGTGCAATGGGATAACCTCATTCTGGGAGAACCACCTTCATGACCAGGTCTCTCCCCTGCCAGGTAAGTATAAAATTGCCTTGTTGATCAGGTTCTCCGATTAGCTATTCCACCTGTCAAATCCTAAATGTGATGTTCTCACACAGAACATGATCTTACAGTTTATTTTCTCAGTACGATAATCAAAATAATACCAAAGCTGGAATGGCAATGTTAGTAACAAACATTTATACTCGATAGTGGTGGTTCGCTGGAAAGTCATGCTTCAGTGAGCTTATTTCTGATAATACATAATATTTTCTCTCTATAATGTGGTATATGATAATGTATTTTGTCAGGATGGATATGATCTTATATCTGCTGAAGTGGTTTAATTTGGATAATTACTCTTTAATGAACTATGTAACACATTTAATTGCAGTATATTCTCAGTATAAGGCCTTGCCGTTGAAAATGATCCCTACCTGTTAAAGAGATTGTTCCTGCTGACCATCCTAAGGAATCCTGTTGGATCAGTGATGGAAGTCAGTTTATTGTTCATCTCTTCAAACTGTTGGTCAAGAAGATCTCCAGCCTCACTCTCTGTCTCACTGTTCGCACACATCCTACTGAAACAAAAATCCCAATCACATCATTGCAAATGAGTTCCCAGCTCCTACATATAAACAAAAATGCATAGATCCTCCCGATTACTGTCAATTTACAGAAAAATTTCTGAACTAAGAAAAATTGCCTGAAATTCATTTCAGTTACATCTCTGAGAACTGTTCATTTAGCATTTTTAAATAACAGATCTACTACCTTCTTAGCCATAAACTTAAAAAGGCAACATTGTTAAGGTATCAATATTGGAGGTCCCTGTGCTTAAGGTACTGAACTATATTGTGTAGCTGTGATGTGGCTTAAAACAATTTACCATTGGAAAGCTGACTTGCAAACAGTGACTGCCTCAAATACATGCTTAATCTATATACATAGTTCAATTAAAATTCTCATAAACATAAAAGTAATCTTAGAAATAATAAACTTCCAGTAATAACATACATGGCCAAGCTCCCTAAATCTCTCTGAACTAAATGCATAAGGGATTCCATTACTTTCAGGATAAGTTTGCAATTGGACAGCTGTAACAATCAGGTAGGTACTCAATCACTTACGACAAATTAATTTTTTCAGTAATGCGTAACAAATTGGAACGCTGACTTTTCACTTTTAAAAAAAAGCATTTACAACAAATTGTTAGCAGGAGTACTTCCAGATATACGTAACGTTAAGCATTTGCAATAAAACAAAAATTTACAATGAGACCGGGATTGTTCATTACTTCCCAAAACTGCTTGTCCTCTTTTTTGCTGACTTTATTCCATTTAGTCAAGTCTGTAAAGACTCAAGCACCATGGCCAAGTCTGCCTATGTTTACATGTGTTTGTATCTGTTGTTATATGTGTGCAAATGTGTTGGTATATATTTGTGTGTGTGTGTGCTTACATATATACATAGGCCAGCCAATAACTGCTGCATATACCAGCTGTCATTTCTCAAATATTTGGACACAATTCAGCAAACTGTTAGACAAACACAAATAAAAGGTCAAGTTCACATTTTAGAAGGTGCTGACCCAGAAAACAATGCACAATAAGAAACTTTCAAAATGTCTACCATTTGCTTACACTGGCTTTTCTGTTTATTCAAACATCTCAAGGGATATAGCCATAGAAATTCAAGAGGGAAAACACTTATGACTTCACTCGATTCTATCAATCACCATCATCTGTTTAACTGAAATACAAACCAGATAGTATAAAGTCAATTCACGGCAATTTTCTTTCTTAGATTCAGCCCATTTCTGAAGAAGGGTCTAGGCCCAAAACGTCAGCCTTCCTGCTCCTCTGATGCCGCTTGGCCTGCTGTGTTCATCCAGCTCTACACCTTGTTAGCTCAGATTCTCCAGCATCAGCAGTTCCTACTATCTCTGAAACAATTTTCTTTCTTACCTTCCTCCTCCTCCCCAAGAACCAGGATTTTGGTTTCAACATTAGGTAAGGTAAGGGACAGAGGCAGGCATGGATTCAGAAAGAGAACTAGGGAACCTTTGTGATGATCATATAGGGTGGTCGAACAGGAAGTTGTGAGCAATCAGGTTGAGAGTGACACAGTCAGCGAGATGAAAGGAACAAGGGCCAAGGCAGTGCTTGACCAAACATTTTTCCACTGTGATTCGGATGTTTGAAAACTGTCACAACCCCGAGGTGAACTGTGGAAGGGAAAAGGGAAAACCTACTAAAGCAAGGGGAAAGGGTCAGGCGCTACTGCCTCACAGCTCACGACCACGAATTCTCAGCTGGTAACCACTGGGAAATTCTAGCCTGAAGGTGTGAACCTTGTCCTTGAAAGTGGAGTTGCAGGTAGATAAGATAGTGAAGGTGGCGTTTGGTATGCTTGCTTTTATGGGTTAGTGCATGGTGTATAGGAGTTAGGAGGTCATGTTGTGGCTGTACAGGACATTGGGTAGGCCACAATTGCAATACTGCGTGCAATTCTGGTCTCCCTGCTATAGGAAGGAAGTCGTGAAACTCAAAAGGGTTCAGAAAAGATTTACAAGGATCTTGCCAGGTTTGGAGGGTTTGAGCTATAGAGAGAGGCTGAATAGACTGGGGCTACTTTCCCTGGAGTGTCTGAGGTCGAGGGGTGAACATATAGAGGTGTATAAAACTGTGAGGGGCATGGATAGGGTAAATAGGCAAGGTCTTTTTCCCTGGGGTGGGGAGTCCAAAACTAGAGGGCATAGGTTTATGGTGGGAGGGGAAAGATTTAAAAGAGACCTAAGGGGCAACTTTTTCATGGTGCATGTATGGAGTGAGCTACCAGAGGAAGTGGCAGGGGCTGGTATAATTACAACATTTAAAAGGCATCAAGATAGGTATAAGAATCAGAAGGGTTCTGAGGAATAGGGGCCAAATGCTGGCAAATGGGACTAGATTTATTTAGGATATCTGGTTGGCATGGACAAGTTGGACCGAAGGGTACGTTTCTGTGCTGTACATTTCTATGACTTTAAGTTTAAATGACAGACAAGTCTGACAACATGGGTTTAAGAAAGAGAAAATGGTGAAATACTCAGCACCTGAACTCTCTGCAGAGGCTGCCAGACCTGCTGAATATTTCAAGCATTTTTTTTTTGTTTTTCTTTCAAATTTTCAGCTTCTGCAGTAATTTAGAGAAAGATAACTAAGAGATAGAACTTGGTGTCGTAAGCATACACGTGGAACTTGGTCATAAGTCTGTGATAAGTCTGTCGGACTGCACGGAATAGAAGAGGAACAGACAGGTCCAAAGAACAGAGCGTCGGGGACTCCAAAACTAAAATTGAAAGAAAAATCATTGCTGGAGATAGACTTGATTCCGACAGATAATTACAAGTGTAATCCCATTGACTAGGACAACAAAGAGAAGAGGCACTAGGGGCGAGTGACTTAGTTGACCATATCAGAGTTTGCAGAAGTCAAGAATGGATAATGCATCCCAGTCACAGAGGACATGACTTTGCTTTGTGGCTCTGCTTACAGCTGTTTCAATGCTGTGACAGAGTGGATACCCATTTAGAGAGATTAGAACAGAGCTGAACAAGGTATTTGAAGGGAAAAAAAGAGGTTTGAGATGAGGCAAGAGCTTGCAAAGACAGGCATGTCAAAGCTGAGTTTTTCTTGAGAAAGGGTGCTTATGACAAATTTGAACCTCAGGGGACATTGTACAATTGACTTACAACAGCTAACCTGGGGACCAAGAAATTAATCTGGGTAGTCACCAGTTCAGTCTAAAACAAATCTACCTTTTAGAAAGTTCTGAAGTATTCTAACAGAACATGCAATTGTGTGCGTTTCCAAAATATAATATTGTACTCCAACTTAAAAATATGCTAACACCTTCCAACATAACCCACAAACTGGAGGAGCAACACCTCATATTCTGCCTCAGGAGCCTATAGCCCGATGGCCTCAACATGAAATTCACCAGTTTTAAAATCTCCCCACCCCTGGCCTCATCCCATGTCCAACCCTCCCTCTCATCGCTGCCTCCTTGACCTGACACAGCCTGTCCCTCTTCTCTCCCACCTATCTGCCCCACCCATTCCACTGACCAATCCCCACCACTCCCTACCTGCACTCACCTATCACCATCCCACCTACCTTCCCCAGCCCCACCCCTCCCCTCTCTTTTTATTTCTGAGCTCCTTCCCCCTCCCCATTTCAGAAGAAGGGTCCCAACCTGAAACGTCAACTTTCCTGCTCCTCTGATGCTGCCTGGCCTGCTGTGTTCCTCCAGCTCCATACTGTGTTGTCTCTCACTCCAGTATCTGCAGTTCTTGCTATCTCTACTGTAATTATCTACTTTCTACTAAATTAAGTGCATCTCACCACAGCTGCAACATATTACAATCTGAAGCCTCACATTCGGCAATAAGAGCTGAAAATAAAAATAAGTGGGACTATCTGCCAATTGTTTATTTATACATTTTACTTTATACAGTTTCACATCTGTTGGACTCTAAAACTGGCTCATAGATGAACTTCTAGTGGCCATTTCAGTACTGTCAATAAGCCGGGTGTGAGCACATGGGCCTAACAGCTGCACTAGAATCCTGTGAAAATACCAAATTAATCAATTAGTGATTACTTGAAGAGAGGTCACTCAAAGTTTAGTATAATTAAACACATATAGTTAGCTAGATTACAATAATGCTTATTTTGCAAAAATTGAAAGAAAAATTGTCAACCATCAAAGAAAATGTTTTTTAATTCCTTCTTGGAATGTGGGCACCAATGGCAATGCCAACATTTGCTGCCCATCACTGCTTGCCTTTGAGAAGGTAGTGGTGAGCCATATTCTTTTATCGATACAGTCCCGCTGCTACACCCGCAGTGCTGCTGGGATCAGTGCTGCCGGATTTTGATTTGGCAACAGCAAAGAAATTCCAATATAGCTCCAAGTCAGGATAGTGTGTGGTTTCGAAGCACGTATCTGCTGTATGTTTCCTTCCAATGTGGTAGGAGTTGGAAGGTGCTGTCAAAGGAGCCTGTGTCAGTTACTGCACTGCACTCTGTATAATACACACTATTACCACTGTTGATCAGTAGTGGAGTTAATGAATCTTTAAGTGTGCCAGTGGGATGCCAAGTAAGTAGAATGTGTTGTTTCGGTTGGTGTCAGTTTCTTGAGTGTTGTTGGAGCTGAACTCATCCAGACAAGTCAAGATAGTTCTATCATAATCTTGACTTCTGCCGAAATAACTACACAGAGGCCAGTATCCTGTCACCAAGGTGCAGAGCTGGATGAACACAGCAGGCCAAGCAGCATCGTAGGAGCAGGAAGGCTGACGTTTCGGGCCTAGACCCTTCATCAGAAATGGGGGAGGGGAAGGGGGTTCTGAAATAAATAGGGAGAGAGGGGGAGGCGGATAGAAGATGGATAGAGGAGAAGATAGGTGGAGAGGAAACAGACAGGTCAAAGAGGCGGGGATGGAACCAGTAAAGGTGAGTGTAGGTGGGGA
>NC_063355.1:30182656-30198638 GCF_021869965.1 Rhincodon typus
GCTGTGCTCAGAGTTTAGTAATTTAACAGCTCATGGACTGTCAGTGCATTCTTTTAAATCTATGTAACATTTATTCACCCTGTCTGTACCAGACACACTCCCTTTATGGGTGTGTATGTCAATACCGCAGTTTTCTTATTGTTTTCTCAGGGTTAGTAGGTGTTAAGGTTCCTCGTTCTTTCACTCATGAGAGCCTGGATAATTGGCTGCTTTATTTTCTAGCAAACTAAAGCTTAATTAAAGTGTGATATCCTCATGTTAAAAAAAAATAAAAATACTTGGTGTGACCAACTAAGAGGGGTTTAAAATGAGGGGATTTCCCCAAACTCACCTGGTTATCATAGATAACAGTGCCACAAATTCAATGATGTCACCTGGGTGGTCAGAGTCACTGAACGCATCTTCAAAGGACATTTCCCATATATTGCTTCATCAGGCTCCAATGCTGTTTCATGTACCCGGTCCTATCGCTCATCCAGCAACAGTTTTTGGCATTCAGGTCTCAGGACTAACGTTCAGATACTCCAGCTCAGCTCCACATGCCTTTCAATGACATCAGCTTCATAGCTCACTGCATCCATGTGTACTGACCATTCAGTTGTTGCACATCACCCAAACACAATGCAACATATCAAGGATCTTCATTTCTGTCTCTCAAGCAGGAGGAGATAGCCCATAACTGCTGGAAATGAAGTAAAACTGATGCAGTTGAGGATGCCTGCATCTCCTGAGATGGTTCTCTGCAACATGGGCCAGTTGCAACAGAACCAATGACATTTGGCATCACAGGGAACATTGTGTATAAAGCTATGTGCCTTTTCCCAACTGCAAACTCACCCTTATCCTGCTATCCCGTATACTGTGCAAGCTGCTAATGATGTGACCACAGATGTCTTGCTTTCTGTGTCCCCCACCTCCACCCCCAGCCAGCTTCTCTTGCCCAACCTTTTTCATTATGGTTTCCATGCTCAGGCACCCAAGAGCTGTTACTTGTCCAGCCATAATAGTGCCCATAAGGAAGAGAGATTGACACTGTAGTTCTGATGAAGATACCCTTTGCGTAATCTGACACTTATAATCACCAGGCACTGCATGTAACCAAGGGGCTAGTATAGAATCATGGTCTACCTGTGGTGAACCATCAAGTACAAATAAAGTTCAATCAGGTCAGGCTGAAAACAGGGCTTGTGTGCTTGCCATCAGAAGGTGAGATCACAGGAAGTTCTACTGCAGAGATTCTGATGTGGACTTTAGTGAGGCAACTTAAAGAGGAATGCTGATGAGGACGTGCATTGAGATGCTGAATGCTTTGATTGACTTCCTGTTATTGTGAACGAGCATGGATGAGTTAAGTTCCAATTTAGTACAAGGCATAATGCATGTTATTTTCTTAGGTCCGTGATCATTGCTGTTGTATTCTCTGCGTAGCAATCAGGGATAGGAAACCTGGCTAAGTTTTGCTTCCCTAGCTCAGAGATGCTAAAACTGGATGTAGTGTACCAAGTCCTGCTCTGTCTAACTTTGGCAAATTCAGCAGAGATAAGTAATTGAATCTTGGATTTTCTGTTTTGTTTAGTGCTACAACAGACCATGCTATTATTCATTGGGTTTCCTGGGAAACTGATGCCACTTTTCAAAAGTGTTAAAACATTGTAGTGTGATGACTCATAAGAGGAGATGAATCCAACTCATACTGTTTCAAATCAACAACTCAGGTGAATGGCGATAAATCCATTTCCCACATTTCTGGCAAAACTACAACTTTTCCAGGCTATCAACACCCATGCCCAAAATATTAAGTTTTTAATGCTATCCCAAACTGTTTCTGACTGCTCAATTCAACGCAAAGTCTCTCACTGAAGGAGTGATGCGCTTTTTGAGTATGTGGCTTCCATCAGATTATCTTTTAAAACTCCTTCGTTTCTTGTTCTGAAATCTTTCTGCAGTAAAACATTTCTAGTTGCAGATGTGCTGTTATATGATAGACTGCTGAGGGAGTGGAGAGTGAGTAAGGAGTGGAGAGATTGCACTGACCAGCACAGAATGTATGTGGAATGCAACAGTTTCATTGTTCCTCAGGTATTAATCTCTTGCCAAAGCCCTCAGTCAAAGTTCAAAGAAATAAATTTTGCGTCCACGTGCGGTTTGCCTCCCAGACATCTTAACCTACTCCTGTATTCCTATCTTGTTAGCTGTGATTATCAGGAGACTAATAAAACAAAATTACAAAGTTCTGCTGTGTTTCAATTCAAGTTATGTACCAATGTTTCATAATTTCCAGCAACTGGCCATGAGTTGAACAGAATTTGAGATTGCTGCAAGACTTTTTAGATATAGGTTTTTGGTGTTGAAAGTGATCAAAAATTTGTTTAAAGGACAAAGCACAAACATGATCATATTGAAATTTCACTTATTATTCTGTTGTATTGACAACAGCTGTTTTTAATAAATTGCTTTGAAATTATGGAGATCATCTTCCATTGATCTTAATTGTTTAGCCTCTAACGTTGTAGTTGGTTAGATATGAAAAATCTAAATTTGCTGCATGTAGATGCAGTGAAGCTGAACAGTGAAATGAAGTGCAGCACTTACGTAATGCTTGAGATAATCAGAATTCCAATTTTAAAATTCTGTTTCATGGATATTGTGTCACATCCACTATTGGATAAGCTTCACATGGCTATAGCATGACGATGCCCAGTACTCGTTCTTTCAAATCCAGCAAATAAGTAACAAACTTACAATGAACTTTGTTACTGCCTGTAAATTAATGGAATGGAAGGATGTAGTAAACTGAGTGCTTGTTGAATGGAGATTTGGTTTTTTGATTCTAAGTAAATGGCTTTTTCACCAGGTAGGGATTTATTGGAAGCTTAATGCTCATTAAATGAAAGTAATGTGTGGGGTCTAATCAGGGTAAAGTACACTGAATGGAACGATTCAGCGTTGTGAGTGTTCTTTGAATGGGAATTTGATGGAAGTTAAATATTTGAAAAAGTAGTACTCTTTCAGTGTCAGATTATGTGTTCAAGTCCTGCCATGGACTGGGACTTGAATGAGTGGCACAACCAGTGAGTGACACAGCTCATGTAACCTGAGGATAAATTGGGCATCAATCTTCTAGGAATATAGAAGAGGAGTGGACTTTTCAGATTCTTGAACGTGTTCATCTATTCTCTTACATTATAGTTGATTTATACCTCAACTCCATTTACTCACCTTTGGTCCACATGCGTTCATATATTCATCTGACAAAAACCTTATCAATCTGAGTAACTTGAATAAAAAGGGCTCTCACCCCAGCCTTTTGGAGGAGTGCCAGATTTATACTGCCCTTTGTTTGACAAAGTGTTTTCAGATTTTACTCCTGAATGACTGTGCTCTACTTTTATGATTACACTCCTTCATTCTGATTCCCTCACTGTGTCTTTTTAAACAATTAGATCACCCCCCCCCCAAATCCCTAAACTCAATGGAAAACAAGCCAAATTGATTTCCACCTACAATCGTCATTTAACCTTTTAAGCCTTGATATTAGTCTGGTGAATCTGTGCTGTGCTCCTTCCAAGTCCAGTATATCATTCCTGAGGTTAAATGCCTAAGATTGAATGCACTACTCAGATGGAGTCTGAGAGCGATGCTCTGAGGCACAGTTTCCATTCCATTGTATTCTAGGTCCCACGAGATAGAGGCCAACATTCCATTAACCTTTTTGATTACAATTTGTACCTGTGCATTTAGTTTTTAATGATTTGTATACCTGGACACATAGACCTATTTGTTCCTCTACAGTTCTCAGTCCCTAGCCACTAAGAATGCTGTGAATTCTCAGGACACTGTGTTCAATTCTGATGGAAGCTGAATGTTCATTCAATGGGTTCTGATCAGAGTTGAGCAGTCACTAACTAAAAGCTCTATTGGAAGCAAAGCACTTTGAGTGAGGGCCAGAGAGAAACTAAATACTCCCTAAATGAGTGTTTGATAGAAACTAGGTACTCCCCAAGTGAGGATCTGGGGGGAAGATGAGCACCCGTTAAAATATGTACCAAGGTAATGAAGCAGACAATCTGAAAAATGGAATGGAAGACAAAATACATTGCTTGCACAATATCTTTGAGCTTGACATGTTCAAGGATAAGTGTGCAAATCATAAGTGTAGAAAACCTTCACTTGTGTGCAAAATAGCCTGTGTGTATCAGACTTAAATCGCATAAATTACAGGAGTAGACAGGTTTATTATTCATGGTCCCAGGGCAGGAGGAGGATGAAATTAAGTCTAAATCTTCAATACAGATCTAAAGTATAGGGTAAGCTGTGGGCTAAAATGCTTTTTTTCTTGTTCCTGATTTCCTTTTTTATATTAGGAGTCCAGTGGATCTCTCAAGGTATTGTTCATAAATCAAATGATGGACTGTTTTGCAATAATAAAATTGATATATCAAATAACATGCAATGTATTTATACTAAGGTGGAGACGTGTTTAAGTGGCCGTTCCTTTTAAAACCATCCAGTCTAATTATTACAGATTCTGAAGCAAATTGCTGGTGGTGAGAGAGATTTGGTGATTGATAGGCATCTAAGTTTTCAGCTTCAGATTAGATTCTTGACCATTTGAGAGGTATCAAAACACGGCCAACACAAACCTTTTTGTATACATGTTTGTCAGTATTATTGTTTGCTGATCGTCAAAGTTAGTTTATTGCAATGATGGGTTTTTGTTTTATTTCGAGCTGCACCCTGCCTATGCATGAAAGATTGACAGGCCATAAGTATTCATCTCTGACTGAATGTCAGTCTACTTGAATTTGACAGTATTAATGCAAAGTATAAATTTCTTAACCACTTCAATTCAATTTCCAACACATTCAGTCAAGGAACAAGGGACTTTTGGATTACTTTGAAGTACAAGATGAACAGTTTTTTGTCAGATTTGTGGGAATGAAACCTATTCTAATGGCAGTGCAATCTTGCAACCTGTTTGGTTTCTCAGGTACAGCTTAACATGCAGAACGTACCGGTTTCATTGTACTGCAATTGTTGACACTTCATAAGTGGAAGATCATACTGTTCCTTCAGATAAGTCAAGCTGACAAATTATAAAGTGCTGAATACACAGAACCTTTTGGATAATCTATAACTGACAGCTATGTCGTGTTTATTGATTCCTGTTCATTTTTCTTATGGACTCAACAAGAATCGGGGGAAAACTCTCACTGCATGGAGTCAGACCTGGCATAAATGAAGATGGTCACGGTTGTTGGAGGTCAGTTATCTCATCTGCAGGGTATTTCTGTAGGAGATCCTCAGGGTGGTGTCCTCGGCCCAACTATCTTCAACTGCTTCGTCAATGTCCTTTCCTCCATCACAAAGTCAGAAGTGGTGATGTTCTCTGATGATTACACAATGTTCAGCACCATTTGTGACTCGTAAGATACTGAAGCAGTCCATGTTCAAATGCAACAAGACCTGGACAATATTCAGGCTTGGGCTGAAAAGTGACAAGTAACATTCACGTCACTTAAATGCCAGGCAATGACTATCTTCAATAAGAGACAATCTAACCACTGACCCTCTATATTCAATGGCATTACCATGACTGAATCCCCCACAATCTACAGGCTGGGAGTTACTATTGACCAGAAAATCAACTGGACTTGCCACATAAACATAATGGCTGCAAGAGCATGTCAGAGCTAGGAATACTGCAGCGAGTAAATCACCTCCTACTCCCCACACCCTGTCCACCATCTGCAAGTCAGGAGTGTGATAAAATATTCCCCACTTGCCTGAATGAGTAAAAGTTCAAAAAAGTTCAAGAAGCTTGACACCGTCCAGGGCAAAGCAGCCTGCTTGCTTGGTTACTGTTTACAAGATGCAGTGCAGCAATTTGCCAAAGATCCTTAGGCAGCACATTCCAAATCTACAACCATTTCTATTTAGAAGGACAAGGGTAGCAGATACATGGGAACACCAGAACCTGCAAGTTCCTCTGTGAGCCGCTCACCATCCTGACTTGGAAATATATCACTGTTCCTTCGCTGTTGCTGGGTCAAATTCCTGGATTTCCATCCCTACCAGCATTGTGGGTGTACATACAGCAAATGGACTGCAATGGTTCATGAAGGCAGCTCACGACCACCTTTTCAAGGGCAACTAGAGATTGCCAATAAATGCTGGACCAGCCAGTGCTGCCCATCTCTCATGAGTGAATTTAAAGAAAACTTAGGTTCGATGGAAAGGAGTTCGGATGGGTAGGTCACACCAGTGGGCAGAGCAAGTCTTGGTTTGGACAATGAAATATTGAATTATGGTAGAAATGTGATCTGGCTTGGCAATAACATTGATATTTGTACCAATTTTTAGTGTCCAGTCATGGACAGTGAACATGTGATCAGCTGCTGGTGGGTATGTTTGTGGAATCATGCTTCAACAAAAGATTGCATTTTCAAAAGAAGAGGAAACATTGTCCAAAAATAACTGTAGACATTTACAGGACCTCACTTGAAAGCAGTTTACCACACTTTTATTAGGTGTGAAATCTTTCTAACGTGACAACCTCTCTAGTAGTCATTAAGTAGTACAGAATGTGTGTATTGCTGAAAAAGGCACATTTAATCAAAGCTTTCCAGCAAAATTACCAATATAAGGGCAGACAGCTTACTTATCTGACAAGTGCAAGGCAAAAATTCAACAAAATGTCTTTTCTCAGCAGTTTCTCTTGTCTCATGCATCACATAATGATTAGAAGTACTCTATAGTCGTACGAACAACTTCAACAAAAGAGTACAGTGCACATTAATCAAATTAAGAACCATTCTTAAAGTGAAGTTTTCACTTAAGGAAACTTTACCTTAATCATATGATATTAAAGGATAATTTATTTATCTTGTTATTAAATGTGATCGAATTTAGAATCTTTTCCCATCAGCAGCTATAGCTAATCCTTTAAGAAAGTCACCATTTGTGAGCCTTTGTATGTTTGGCTTTTTTTAAAACTTCCTGCAAATCATACCTTGCACAGCTGCTCAGTTTAGCTCTTGAATAATAACTACCTTTTGGTCATTGTGGATCTTTTCTGTGTCTTCTTCCGTTGTCTTGTGCCTGATGGTTGCACACGCAGCATCAACTTTCCAGTTTAACATCAGCTTCCTGTCATTCCATTCAAGTGGCCATTCTTGTGTGTGAGCTCAGCTCTCCAGGCTGGAGGCCATGATAAGAACCATTGCATAGTGATGAGGGGTAGAAATTACATACAATTTTTATTGCCTGTCTTTCATTCAGAATAGTGAGGTTAATTGTGGTGCTCCAGCGGCTGCAATGCCTGAGATTAGTTAACTCACTGCATACCATTACTCAAAGCTGAGACTCCTTCGATTGGCACGGCTAGAAGGATACTAAATGATGTATTGTATTGATTGTCAACATATTGATACTGTTACAATTTTATCTCGCTACATGACAGTGCAGCAAAGGTGCACATTTCTCCAGTGTCCTTTATATGGCAAACTGATTAGATCTGAGTACGGGTCACAACTGTCAATTACCAGTTTCTACGTAAACATTCACTGCAACTTTGTAGACCTGGCAATTCCCTTATGCCCATTGTTTTAGCCAGAAGTGTACACCACATCTGAAGGATTACCCCTCCAAGAGGCTCTTGTGCCTTAAACTCCGCCCCTGCAATATTCCTGAGTTCCATCATGGGAGTCGGTTTCGCTCGGTTGGGTGGATGGCTGGTTTATGGTGCAGAGCGACGCTAATGTTGTGGGTTCAATTCCTGCACTGGCTGGGGACTCTCATTCTCAACCTTCTCCTCGCCTGAGGTGTGGTGACCCTCAGGTTAAATCACCACCGGTTGTCTGTTTCTACTGAGAAAACAGCCCTATAGTCTGGTAAGACCATAGCGACTTTAACTTTCACCTCATCCATCACTATGAATGTCATCTTTCCATGTTCCAGAAGTCAACCTCCAACTTCTTTGAATGAAAAGTTCAATTTCGTCATAAATTAGAGAAACTTTGTGTGTTATTTCCCTCCCGGGTATGAATAACATTTAGGATTTCTTGTAGCCATTTCACATGGGATCCCTTTCACAGAATAGTAGATTTATGCCTGTAATTTTGGCTGGCTTTCAGGCCACACAAATGAAAAGCCTATTTGATCTGGTTCAGTGATTGTACCTACCTGCTGTACAGCACTGACTCAAAGGTCAAATATGTATGCTGTTAGAAAAGGGCTGTGGACAGACAATAACATAAACATCTAGCTTTTCTGCAGGTTGCCAGATCATTAGCTGCATGGAAAATTTGCAAGGTTTATGTTAGAGACCTTTAAAATTCAAGCACAGGACATATTGCACAGGGAAAATGCACACTATTATTATCAAGAAATCTAAGTTTGTCAGAATCATATGCTTCCTGCCTATGCGTGTGGCAAGCTATCAAAACTCGGATGGCTTGATCCGAATTCACACCCAGACCCATTCACTGATTACTCCTGTGTGCACTGATTCACATTGTCACCCTTAGAATTTTCATCCTTGTTTTCAGGTGGCCTCTTCTGTTCTTATCTCTGTAACCTCCTCTAGTTCTGCAACAACCTGACATCTCCCATCTATTTTCTGGTATCTTCTGCAACCCTAATTTTAATTGCTCCACCATTAATGGCTATATCTTCAGCAGCATAAGCCTTAAGTTCTGAAATTTCCTTCCTAATTCATATCTGTACCTCTCTTTCCTTTAAGACATCCTTTAAAGCCTCTCTCTATCCTAAAACATCCCTGTGGGGCTTGGTGTTGCTTTTTGTTTGATAATCACAACTGTGATAGTGAGATGTTGAGATATTTGACTCACTAAAGTGCTACGTAGCCGTTGTTTTTATATGATGTCAACACACCACTTGCTGCCATCTGCAAGGAGATTTGTACACAGAAACATGCACAGCCAAGGCTTGTGTGAATGCATGTTTATGCAATACACACTAGCCTATTCATTCCAATCCAATCCACTGTTTAACAACCATCACTCTTGAAAATTATTCTAAAATAAACGCACAGCTATCTGGTCATGAATTTAGAGATTTAACTTCAATAGCACCACAATATACCTGAACTGTTGCCTCATTGAGAATATTTGGTGTTCAGAAAATAATAAGAAATAACTTCAGCAATGGGCTACACAGACCCTCAAGATTCTTCTACTATTCCGTGCTATTATGGCTGACATTCGAACACAACTTCATTTCCCATCCTTATCCTTTAATTCCCTGGTAATCTCAGTCTTGCATATATCTAACAACTGAACAACCCCTGTGGTAGAGAATTTACTTGATTCACAAGAATCTTTGAAGAATGGCTGACAGCTTAGACATCCATTAGATTGTTGAGACAGCTGGGCCCCAGGGAAAATATTGCTTGATTGACGGCTCTCACTCTCTAATGTCTTCTCTCACTCTCTAATGTCTTCTCTCACTCTCTAATGTCTTCTATCAATTGCACAACATTTATTAATACAGATAAAAAGTTTGCAAGGACTCAACAGTTTCTGTGTTTGATCTATAAGTGGTTAGATGATTGAAACTTTTCTTGGTCTGTCGTAAAAGTAAATTTTTTTTTAAGGAAGTGGCATGTTACTATTGAATGTCTTTTTTGGTCTGAAACCAACCCATTTCCACACCTCCGGGATGAAATTCCTGCCTTTGTAGGCACTTTCTATCAAGGCAGGCATACCTTGATAATGACAATCCAGGCCAGAGTGGCAATAACTTCAAACTGTTTGTGGAACATCACTGCTATCAACTCCTCTTCTCAGGGTCCTCCATATACAAGGAAAGCACATCAGGATTACAGAATATAATCAGAGTCCTTGCATGGAATTGTAAGGGTTTTGATAACAAGAAGTAAGCCAGATTTATATTTTCCTACAATGTTCCACCCCATTCTCAACCCCCTACCCTACCTTCACCTGGACCAGCAGATTAGAGACACAACACACTGTCAACATTATGCTGACAGTAGTTTGGGGCAGCTGGTGAGGGATTGCCTCAACTGTTGAATTTCATTTTTGCAGTGTTGGGTGAAAGCAACAGGCTACTAGTCACTAATTTTGCAAAATAACCAAAGTTACAAGTTTGATCATTAAGGAATTGTGAGGATCAGGTTCATCTTAGCATTATTTGACAGCTCACATCTCTGCAGGCGTTCCTCAGGATAGTCTCCTGGACCCAACCATCCACTGTAAAGTCAGAAGTAGGGATATTCGTTGATGATTGCACAATGTTCAGCACCATTCATGACTCCTCAGATACTGAAGCTATCCATGTTCACATTCAATAAGATCTGGATAATATCCAGGCTTGGGCTGATAAGTGGCAAGTAACATTCACGCCACACAAATGCCAGGCTATGACCATTACCAATAAGAAATAACCTAACTACCACCCCTTAACATTCAATGATCTTAACATTACTTAATCCCCACCATCAACATTGTGGGGGTTAATATTGACTAGGATCTCAACTGGACTTAACACAGAAATATAATGACTACAAGAGCAGGTCAGAGGCTAGGAACACTGCAACAAATAACTCACCTCCTGACTCCCTAAAGCCTGTCCACCATTTACAGGGCACCATTCAGATGTGTGATGAAACACTTCCCACTTGCCTGAATGAGTGCAGCTCCAACAACACCATAGAGGAGAAAGCACCCCACTTGATTGGCACTCCACAAGCATCCATTCCCTCTACCACTGACGCTCAATAACAGCAGTGTGTACTATCTACAAGATGCACTGCAGAAATTTGCCAAAGATCCATCGACAGCACCTTGAAAACCATACCCATTTCCAAATAGAACGACAGGGCAGCATACACATAGGGACACCAGAACCTGCAAGTTCCCCTCCAAGCCACTCACCGTCCTGACATGGAAATATATGACCGTTCCTTTACTATCACTGGGTCAACATTCTGGAATTCTCTGCCTCCCAGTAATATGGATGTGCCTACAGCACGATGACTTAAGCAGTTCAAGAAGGCAGCGCATCACCACCTTCTCAAGGGCAACTAGGGTGGGAAATATATGCTGACGACACCACATCCTATAAGAGAATGAGAAAGCTGAGCGGGTATTTTGAAGGACAAAAGGTGCACAGGTGTTGGGTTAAAAATAGATCTATAAAATAAATCTGTGTTCCCCAGTTTATTTCTCACTGCACAAGAGTTGATGTGCTTACTAAGATTTACTACCCAACCAGAGAAGGAACCACATGCCTCCACTTGGAACACTCAAGAGATGACTGGGCCCTTAACCTCCACACTACCATACACCTCCCTTTACCCCAACCAAAACACCACGACTAATGGGATCCATCGCCAAACAGAACCTCTCCATCCTGGTAAGATTCCATTTTTTGCATGTGCTTTAACTCTAATTCACATACTTTTCTTTTCAACCATTCATGTTTCTTTTTTCTCTATTCTAAAACTCATTGATTAAAGGTAGTTGCGTCACTCATTGTGGTTTCAGATACTCCAATGTCAGCTCACGCTGAGCAATTTGCAGAGCACAACAATTTCAAGCTGAAAATTGAGGAACAACATTACACAAACTGGACCTGTTGTGTGATGCTCTACACAACAAAAGCTGAGCTATTGCTGAATTTTCCCTTTTATTTTGCTAGCCCCATCTGTGAAACTTCATTGTTACGTTGATATGTATGAAAGAGTGCTTCTTATACAATGGGATTTGTGTTACTGACTGCACACTGCTGCACTCTAGAAGCTGGCCAGACTCATTTTCAAATAAATCCTTGTGTCATGAGTACAGGTGAGATATGACTTTGGAAATAACCAATTACATGTTCAAGTACAGGATGTTGTATTTTTGGGGAAAATAAATAGCTCCTCAATTAACCTGCATCTCAACCAATTTGCTGTCAAAACATACAAAATGTCCTTACAAGGACTCAGCATGAACACAGTTATGGTTTTGATTTAGGTTAGCTTTATTGTAAAGTTTTGGTGTGTGCTTACAAAATACCATGTATGTATGCTTGTGTGAAGTGTTTCCAATAACTAGTGAAGGAATAGTGGATCTGGTTTCAAAATTGCACTTTGAGACTCTGCAATTACAGATGAAGGGAAAACTGTATTAAAGCTGTATGAATCTGTGAAAGCATCACAGAAACTAGATTAAAGACCTAAATTGGAATGAGGGAATCTTGGGAGTGGGTTGTATTTTCAAAAAAATGAATATATGCTCTTCAAACAAAGTGCTTTGAATCAGAGCCATTGCTATTGTTAAACCACATCTGTAAATCAGTTCTCCATGACTAAAAGGAAATAGAAAGAATTGCATTTATGAAATGCCTCTCAAGACCACAACCTCAGGACATCTCAAAGTGTGTAACTTCAATGACGATCTCTTATTCTTTTCCTAACCTGTCCCTAACAATAATCGTGAAGCTTTCATAACTTAAGAACATAAGAAAGAAGATGATGTAGCCTATTGAGCATGCTCTGTCATATACTATGAACATGGTTGATTTTATTGGTTTTAACTATGCTTTCCTGTCTGCTGTCATTATCCCTTATTTTCCTGAGAGACCAAAACTCTTCCTGTCTCAGCCCAGTATATTAAATAATAGCACATTTACAACCCTCTGGCATACAGACTTCCAAGGAATCTCAATGTTTTGAGTGAAGAAATTTCTCCTCATCTCAGTCCTAATTGATTGACTCCTTATCCAGAAACTGTGTCCTTTGTTCTAGATTCCTCAGTTAGGAAAAGCAACGTCTCAATATTGACCTTGTCATGTTCTTCTTGACTCCAGAGATTTAAACATAATTTACTCAACCTATCAGCATGGGACAATTGTCATCCCAAGCAAAGTCCAATGTATTGAGCTTCCATTGCATCTCCAATTCCTTCCTTCCTTTCCTTAAACATGGAAACTGCTATTGCACACAATATTCCAGGTTTGTCATCAAGCCTCATGCAACTGTAGCAAGACTTATTTATGTACGCCCATCCTCTTTCAATAAAGGCCAACATACCATTTGCTTTTCTAATTACTTGCTGTACCTGCATGCTAATGTTTTGTGTTCTTTCTAATGTTACATTGAAGTTTCTCTGAGCATCAGTATTTACAAATTACATATGATAAATTTTCCCCACCTTATACTCCATCTAATGCCCTGTCCATATACTACTTGTTGCCCATTGACTTAACCCCTCTATAACTGTTTGTATCCTCCTGTGTTCTCCTTGTGACTTGCATCCCCATCTACCTTTCTCTTGTCAGCAAACAGATACTTTACTCTGTTCATTTGAATCATTTCAAAAGTAAATAGCTGAGACTCCACAGTGAGCCTTGCAGAATCCCACTAGTCACAGCCTGCCAGCAAAAAGAGGGAGGTGATGGCCTAGTGGTATTATCACTGGAATGTTAATCCGGAGACCCAGATAATGTTCTGGGGACCTGAGTTCAAATCCCACCATGGCAGATGGTGGAATTTGAATTCAATAAATATCTGGAATTAAGGATTTAATGATGACTGTGAATCCATTGTTGATTATCGGGGAAAAACCCATCTGGTTCACTAACGCCCTTTAGGGATGGAAACTGCCATCCTTACCTGGTCTGGCCTACATGTGACTCCAGACCCACAGCAGTGTGGTTGATACTTAACTGCCCTCTGGGCAATGAATGCTGCCTAGCCAGCGACGCCCTCATCCCGTGAATGAATAAAGAACAAAAAAAGAAAATACCCATTTATCCCTACTGTGCTTCCTGTCAGTTACTATCCAAGCTCCACTATCCAAGCTCATATATCACACCAACTCCATGAGTACTTATCTTGTCTTTTTAGATCTTTTATCAAATGCCTTTTGTAAACCCAGGTATACTACATCTACGGGGTCTCATTTTTATACCTTATGAGGAAAATATTCCTTTTGTAAAGCCATGTTGGTTTCCTTTGAAATATTTATGCTTTCCTAAGTGCCATGGTTAAGAGCTCCATATTAATAGGTTTCAGCAGTTACTCGATAACTCATGTTAAGCTAACTGGCCTGTAGTTCACCATTTCCCTTCCTCTCTCCTTTCTTGAATAGCGATGTTACATTTGCTAACTTCCAATCTCAGTTCTGAGGAAGGGTCACTGGACCCGAAACATTAACTCTGATTTCTCTCCACAGATGCTGCCAGACCTGCTGAGCTTTTCCAGAATTTCTGTATTAGTTTCCAATCTCCTGGGACTGTTTTGGAATTTAGGAAATTTTGGAAAACCACAGGCTGTGTATCCATTGCCTCTATAGCTATCTCTTTTAGAACCTTCGTGTGTGGGTCATCAGGTCAGAGAGATTTCATGATTTTATTTGTCTGACTATTCTAGTCTCATATTCTTGTGTTTTTCCTTTATGTCATCTTTCTGATAGTCTGATGTTGGCTGGTAAAACGCAAGTCCAATGTCTCTCTGTGAAGGCTGCTTAGTTCCATCTCTAAACTTTAACTGCTGACGTCACTATTTAATTCCCACTGCCGCTGAAACTCTCACCTAAACGTTTGTCATCATTTTAACTGCACTCTATGTAAACTCCTATTTCATTCAAATCTCTGCTGTTCACTTCTTCCATTAAAAAATGGCAGTTTGCACACCTATCAATTTTGCCATCACCAATCTGTGAAGAGCCGTGGTACGTACAATACAATTTTCTTTTCCATTTTGTTTTCAAATCTCTCCATACCTGCATCTCTCCACTTGACCTCTGTAATATTTTATACTTTTACAAATCCAATGTACATTCCCTGGTGTTTCTACTTCATTTTTAGTCATATCTGCATTCCACACTTCTGTGCACAGTCACCTCTACCTCCCGCTCTTTGTGCGCTTTCTCTGCAGCTGTAATATTGTATTCCTCGCTGTGTTCTATTACCCTAATGCACTTTGTACGGTATGATCTGCCTTAACTGTACACAAAACAAAACCTTGGTATATGTGACAATAATAAATCAAATCAAAAAACTTTCTTATTGCCACTCAGTGCCTCCTCAGCTCTTTGATTGTGCCTGCCGTAATTTCTCTTGACCTTTCTTCAACTTTCTTTTGCATCCATCTTTCTTCTGTAAAGACTGTTTACAGAGTTTCTCTACTTGCAAGGTGCTATACATTACTGATTATTCTGTTCAATAATTTAATCTGAACCAGCACAGCCTAATAAGGAGCCAGATCAGGAAAGGATGTGCCCACGCATATGTTGTGAAATGTCTGTCTTTAATATTAGGTTTGGATGTCAGGATGATGGAATAACATGCACAATAAGGATTTTGCATTTTCTTGAAACAATGCACCATTTCTATTTCTGTTCCACACTTGAACTCTTTCCAAAATCTCTTTGTCATTCCCTAGAATTACTTTCCACTATGTTTTAAATTTTAGGAATACAGTGAATTAATAGATTTTAAATCAAGTTGAACGTTCCAACACTTTTTTCTTGAACAGATGTTCAAAGAAGACTAGAGTTTTCAGTATACTGGAGACAGAAAAGAGCAGGCCATTTAACCCTTCAAGCCTGCTCAATATTCAGTGAGATCCCTGACTGACTTCATTTACTCACCTTTGCCCCAGTTCCCTAATATCTTAAATGGAAATCTATTAGTCACAGATTTAAAATGAAGAATTGACTCCATGCATATTGTTCTTTTCAGAAGACACTTCCAAACCAAACCATCCTCTATATATTGAAGTGTTTCCTAATTAGACCTCGGAAAAGCTTGACTTTAATTTTTAAGTTATGCCTAACTGAACTTCTTAACCAGCAGAAGTATTAAGAGACAACAAGGTGCAGGGCTGGATGAACACAGCATTAAGTTATGTTAAAAAAGAGTCAAATAATCTGTGAGAGATAGCAAGAACTGCAGATGCTGGAGTCAGAGATAACACAGTGTGGAGCTGGAGGAACACAGCAGGCCAGGCAGC
>NC_063355.1:30208638-30232350 GCF_021869965.1 Rhincodon typus
TCTCAGCCTTTCCAGTTATTCCTTCTGTCCGTAACACCCATGTTTGTTGCCTGCCTGTGTCTGTAGATACATGGTTGTGACAATACTATGGCTTTAAGGGGTATATGTTGTCCTTTTTTTTTTAAAGAGAAAGGTTTTAAGATGTACATGTTGAGATGTTTATTGAAAACTCATGAAGTAAACAGCTTGTGAGGCCTTGGTTTTTTTTTGAAAGGTAGAACAATAGAAGTAGCATGAATGGGTGTGGTCAAGCTCCTGCAGAACCAGGATTCTTAGTTTCTGAGTTTTTTGAGCAGCAGTTGTTGTTGGGTCTGTTGCTACAGTAATCTCTCCCTGATGTACTTTCTCAGAGTTCTCTTGATGCTTTTTGTCTTAGGCTGTCAGTGTTGCACATGAAACAATCTTTGTTCTGAATTTGCCTTTTGCCAAGCGTGTGTTTATGGGATATTGTTATATTGGAACAGTTGCTGTTTAGTAGCTAACTAGTCTATTATTTTGTTAAGTTTTCCACTAGAGTTAAAGCTAAGCCAATGCATTTCTTTTATTCTTTATTTTGTTGTATTTTAACTAGAAGATATGAATATAGTGTGTTTTACTTCAAATCTGGTAGTTTGACTAATCGAATTGCATCTGGAATGCAGCACCTTACACTTCCCTTTTAAATAATCAAAAGTTAGGGTCTAGATTATCTTACGAATATCTTGACGGTGTTTGGTCTGGTCCATAACATTGGGGAGTTTGCAAAGGAATCAGAGTTTTAATTTGTAGTGGTATATGGTAATGGTTCATAAATGTTTATCTGTAGCTACTGTTTACTTATTGTAATAAATATTAATTTTGGTTAACTACAAAAACTTGGTCCATGTCTTCAAACATCATAGGTGTGCAAGCAAGATAAATTGTGGAACTTTTGCATTCTTTTAAAAATCTTAACTTTAACTTTGTGATAACGCCAGGAATAGCAGACATGATTTCCAGCACATTCCCCCAATGTAGTATAATACTCCAAACAATAATTACCATAACAACTTGCATTTATATAACCTTTCTATGCAGAAAATTATCACAAGGCAATTGACAAAAAGTGCTTAGTGAATCGAGTAAAGATTGGATAAGGGAAGGAAAAATACAGAATCTTTGAAAGAAGATTTATTTAGAGAGGAAGCTTTCAGAGACTGGAATTTTGTTTCAGGGCTGGTGGGACTGGAGTTATACACCACATCTTAGGAAGGGTATATTGACCTTGAAAGGAGTACAACATAGGTTTACAAGAATGATAACTGGACTTTAGGGGCTAAGTTATAAGGAGACAGTATACAAATTAGAACAGTATTCTCCAGAATTTAGAAGGTTAAGAGGTGATCTGATCGAAGTCTTCTAGTTATTAACAGAAAAAAACAGGGTGGATGAAGATAAACCATTTCCACTGGTTGGGGATTCTAGAACTAGGGGGCATTATTTGAGAATTAGGGACAGACCGTTCAGAAGAGACATTAGGAAGTACTCTGACAGACAAAGGGTGGTAGAGGTTTGGAATTTCTCTTCTACAAATGACAGTGGATGTAGGATCAGTTGTTAATTTTAAATCTGACATAGATAATTTTGTTAAGCAAATGTTTTGAGGGATACAGGCCAAAAACAGTTATATGGAGTAAGGCAACAGATTAACCATGGTATCACTGAAGGATTGAATGGTCTACTTCTATTCCTATGTACTGAATTGAATTGCCATTATCAAATGCTCAAATCTATGGAGTGGGACTGAACCTATGAACTTCTGATTCAGACATATTTGGTTAAGCCAGAAGATAAGTTGGGCCAGCTTGCAAAATATTTAAGCAGACAAGGGTGAACATCTAGAATACAATACACTTAGATTTAGCAGATAAGACAGAAATACTGAGGATTCTTTGCTAAGTTCACCAACCAAGGGGACTCAGCAAAGATGGATTGAAAGCAGGAATGGTAACATAGAAAAATGGGAATACTTGGTAAGTGGGCTGGCTGGGTGGCTGGATGCACTGAGATGGATAAGGAAGTTGGCAGCTATACCAAAAATATCCCAAACTATACAAATAGAAATCATAAGGATATTAACACTATTTGTTTACAATGGGCTTTAATGAGTTACTAATTTATACAATATCTTTGAGCAACTTACTTTTTGTTGTGACTGAAAGGATAAAATTGTGTTTTATTTTACAGAATCCATTAGTTTATGGTGGTTAAGTGCATTAAACTTTGTTTTTATTTCATAAGAGTTAAGAATTATATTTCAGATTATATTTTAGAATTTAATCATTTCTGGGAAAACTGGAAATCAGTGACTCTACCTTTAATCTTTTCAATCACAATATATCTTGTTTATCTGATTTGCCATACTTGCCTTCATTGGTCAGAACACTGAGTACAGGAGTTGGGATGTTATGTTGCGGGTGTACAGGACATTGGTGAGGCCACTTCTGGAATACTGCGTACAATTCTGGTCACCCTTCTATAGGAAGGATGTTGTTAAATTTGAGAGGGTGCAAAAAAGATTTACAAAGATGTTGCCGGGACTGGAGGGTGTGAGATATAGGGAGAGGCTTAATAGGCTGGGGCTATTTTCCCTCAAGCGCCGGAGGCCGACGGGTGACCTTATAGAGGTTTATAAAATCATGAGGGGCATAGATAGGGTGAACAGCCAAGGTCTTTTTTCTAAGGTGGGGGAGTCCAAAAGTAGACAGCATAGATTGATAAGGTGAAAGGGGAAAGATTTAACCAGGATCCAAGGGGTAACTTTTTCACGCAGAGGGCAATGCATGTATGTAATGAGCAGCCACAGAAAATGATGGAGGCGGGTACAATTACAACACTTAAAAGGTGTCTGAATGGGTGTATGACTAGAAAGGGTTCAATGGGATATGGGCCAAATACTGGCAATGGGATTAGCTCAGATGGGCAGCACGGTGGCTCAGTGGTTAGCACTGCTGCCTCAGAGCGCCAGGGACCCAGGTTCGATTTCAGCTTCGGGTGACTGTCTGTATGGAGTTTGCACATTCTCCCCGTCTCTGTGTGGGTTTCCTTTGGGCGCTCCGGTTTCCTCCCACAGTCCAAAGATGTGCAGGCTAGGTGGATTGGCCATGCTAAATTGCCCATACTGTCTAGGGATGTTTAGGTTAGCTGGATTAGACACAGGAAATTAGGGGAATGAGTCTGGGTGGGATGTTCTTCAGAGGACAGTGTGGACTTGTTGGGCCGAATGGCCTGTTTCCACACTGTGGGGATTCTGTGATTCTGAGATTTGGATATCTGGTTGGTGCGGATGAATTGGATCGAAGGGTTTGTTTCTGTTCTGTATGACTCTATAACTCTAGTTTAAAAAATCATATTTCAACTCAGTATAGGAATGTTCTTGGAAAAATGCAGGAAGAGGAATAGGGAAACCCAGTTATACTGGTACTGTTTATGGACTTATACTGCAGGATGAGATGGATAAATGAACAGATTTGCTCCTCCACACTTCTGCTTTTATTGCGCTTTAATATTTAATGCTTCATGAAAAAGAAGCTCAAACAAACCATAACAAATGGCAGCAAAGTGTAAAGAGTGAAACAAGTGCGAGTGTTTCGATGCATTACAACGGTAACTGCAAAGGGCTGACACTCGCAAATTTTAATGATCTCAAACATAAATGTAACAAAGCACTTTGTGACTGCCTTTCAATCTGTCTCTGAAAGAAGCAAAGTGAGAATGACGTCTTAAACACAGAGAGGATGTCAAAATCAATAATTACCCTCAAAAGAAATGAAAACATTACCTGGTATAGTAGGAGTCAACACCGAGAGCTTCTCGAACATTGGTCACATACTGTTCGAGGGTAGAGAAACTGGAAGCCTGCATGTTGATGCTGCTTGTTTCATTCAAATCATTGTTTTCTGCCAGGCCATCACCCAAATAGCATTCATGAAACTTTAATATTCCTGCAAGAGGAGATAGGAAGACAAGTGCAGCATTACTCTGGGGATCAGAAAGCTGCTATCAATAATTACAGTGGCGTGCAGTCCCAGACTCCTTCAGTTAAATTTTTGAGGATGTGCACCAATATCAAGGAAAACCTGAAAACGTTTTGGTTACATCTACAATTTTATTTTAGATAAGAGGCCATACTGATGTTTTTTCAAAATCTGAATGAATGACATTATTTCACCCACAGTGACCTGCTCAAAGAGTTCTATACGTGTCAAGACACGTATAGAAGAACCAAATCACACTATATTGTCTCCTTCAAAACAAGTACCTCATCATCAAACTATTTCCAAAACAGGAATGTTGGAATCAGAACCTGTCCCTTGTATCAAATCAAAACATTAGGAAGTGGTCTCTTTTAATAAGGTTGTCCATTTAGCATTAATTGCCCCAAACTTCCATGCAGCATTTTTCAATTTGCCCACATCCCTGATAACAAGGCAAGCTGTTTCATTTGGTTTTAAACTGAACTATCCAGTTCAGATAGCAATTGGTTTTGTGAATTATTGAGAACTGGGCAGAAAAAGCTGATTCTCCTACAAGGAGCATGATCAATTACTGGAGGTCAACCAAATCAGTGCTTCGGTGATGATTATGGAGGAGACAGTAGCTTAGCAGCAATGCCAATGGACCGATAATCTAGAAGCACAGATTAATGGTCTGGGACCACAGGTTCAAATGCCATGACAGCTGATGAATTCAATAAAGAAAATCAGGAAATGAAAGTTTGATTCAGTGATGGACGCCATGAAACTATCTTTGATTGTCGTAAAAACCTGCCCTCTGGTTCATCAATGCTCTTTACGGAAGGAAATCTGCTGTCTTTATCTAGATTGGTCCACCTGCGACTCCAGATCCACAGAAATGTGTTGGACTCTTAAGTGATCTTTGAATGTCAAGCCACTCAGGACCAGGCTCATCTTCTGGGGACCTTGAAACCCACTATGGCCGATGGTGAAATTAAAAGCTAGTGTACTGATGGCCAAATAATCATTACCAATTGTAACAACAAAAAATATCTGGTTCACACATGTCTTTTAGGGTAAGAAGTCTGTTGTTTTCAACCTGGACTGGTCCACATTAAACTCCAGACCCTCAGCAATGTAGTTAATTCTTAAATGACCTCTGAAATGACCCAGCAAGCCACTTAGTCATATCAAATTTGTTATGGACCAGACCTCTTCAAAATTTTAAGGTAGCCTAAACCCCAGCTTTTTATTATTTTAAAAGGAAATGTAAAGTGTCATGTTCCAGATGCAATGTAACTAGTCAATCTATTCAACGTTAAGCAAAGCGCAATTTATTTAAACACTGTAGTTTGAATACAATGAAAGAAAGAGGAATTTAGAATAACAACTCGAGTGGAAAACCTAACCAAATAATAGATACAGTAACTATTACTAATTAACTGTTCCAATATAGTAAAATTCCATAAACACACCCCTTGGCAAAAAGGCAAATTCAGAAAAATACATTTGTCTCACTGGTAACCCAGCAGCAGAGAAAAACCCCAGCTTCTAGCTGTAACAAAGAGAGGGAAAAGATAGCTTTGATTTCTTCAAGCCCACAACAGCAAATGCTTAAACCTGAACCTAAAAAATAAGCCCAGTCTGAGAGACAACAAGGTGCAGGGCTGGATGAACACAGCGGGCCAAGCAGCATCATAGGAGCAGAAAGGCTGATGTTTCGGGCCTAGACCCTTCATCAGAAAAGGGGGAGGGGAAGGAGGTCCTGAAATAAATAGGGAGAGAGTGGGAGGCGGATAGAAGATGGATAGAGGAGAGGATAGGTGGAGAGGAAACAAACAGGTCGAAGTGGTGGTGATGGAGCCAGTTCAGAAATGGGGGAGGGGAAGGGGGTTCTGAAATAAATAGGGAGAGAGTGGGAGGCGGATAGAAGATGGATAGAGGAGAGGATAGGTGGAGAGGAAACAAACAGGTCGAAGAGGTGGGGATGGAGCCAGTCATCTGCAGTTCCTACTATCTCTGATTCAATCCTCTCCCAGTCTGAGAGAGCTGGCCACACCCAACCAGGCTGCTTCCATTGTTCCAACTTTAAAAACCATAAGGCCTCACAAGCTGTTTAGTTTCTTACGGATAGCTCACGACCTCTCGTTCAATCTCTCTTCAAAGGAAACAGGACAAAATAACCTCTTAAAGCAAAAGCATTGTCACACATCATCTAAAGAAATGAATGAAACCGGAAGGAACACCTGACATCGACCTAGACACCAGATGCATCACCTGTGGACCCTGCCAAATGCTTCTTAGCAAAATTTGGGGGCTTCTGCCAAAATTGGGACAGTTGTCCCACAGATTAATCAAGCAAAAGCCTGTCACTGTCATGCCCACAGAATCATGGCTAACAGACAATTTCCCAGGCACCACCATCACAATCACTCGATATGTCCTGTCCCGCTGGCAGGCCAGACACATCAAAGTTGGCAGCACAGTGGCACAATCGGAAAGGAGTTGTCCTGTGAATTCTGACTACTGACTCTAGATCCATGACGTCTCATGGCACCAGGCCAAACAAGAAAACGTACTGCTGATCTCCACTTATCAAACTCCTTTCAGGTGAGGAAGCAGTACTCCTTCATGTTGAATACCACTTGGAAGAAGCAGCGGCAAATGCACAGAATGTTCTCTGGGTGGAGGACTTCAACACCAATCACCAAAAGTTGCTCAGTAGCATCATTACTGACTAAGCTTACTAAGTCCTCAAGGACACAACTGTTCAACTGGGTCTGTGGCAGGTGACGAGGTAACCAACTTCATTGAAAAATCTTACTTGATCTTGTTCTCACCAATCTACCTGTCGCAGATATGACAGTTCTGTGACCACCACACAGTCCTGTCTTCACTCAGAGTATGCCTTTCTTTGTGCTTTATGACCTTATCATAGAATCATACAAAACAGAAGAGGCCCTTTGGCCCGTCAAGTCTGTATTACTATTTTCCCTCCCAGTCCCATTTTCCCACACTAGTCCATAGCCTTGAATATTATGACACCTCAAGTGCTCATTCAAGTATTTAAAGGTTGTGAGGTTTCCCAGCTCAGCAATTCTCCCATTGCAATGCATCCCAACCCACCACCACCTTCTGAGTGAAATAGTTTTTCCACCGTGCTCAACAGGATAGGCTTCGAATAGATATAAAAACTTAAAACTAGGCGTTTGTGATACATCGTGTGCTACTAGTCACAAAGCAAATTTCTATTTAATTACCATCTGTCACCTCATAGCCTGACATATCACTCACACTAACCATCCACAATCAAGCTGAGTGATCAAATCTGGTTCTCTGAAGATTGCAGGTGAACACGTCAGAAGCAACACTAGGCACACAAAAATTGTTAATGTATGATTACAACACAGAATTACTTGCATGCCGAACAGCAGAAGTAGCATATAATGGTAATGTGAATTCCATGACCAATGGATCAGTACTAGATCCTACAGACCTGCCACATCCAGCTATGAATGGGAGCAAACATCTAACAGGAGGAGGGGGTTCCAGAAATATACTCATTCTTAACAACAGGAGAACCCAGATCATCAGAGCAAATGAAAAGGCCGAAGATTTGTATCCATCATCAGCCAGAAGTGCCAAATGGATGATCCATCTCAACACCCTACTGAGGTCCCAGCATCCAAGATGCTTGTTCAATCAATTCAATTTATTCCAAATGACATCAAAAAATTGCTGAAGGCACTGGATCCTGGAAAAGCTACAAGTTCTGACAATATACACGAGAATTGTGCTACAGAACTCTTCATGAACTCTTCTTGCTTACAGCGGCCGGAGAGGTGAGACCCCGAGCCAGGGGGCAGTCAGGAAGGCAAGGTTTTCCTGATAAAAGCTTGCCTCGTGAGTCAGCAGCCTTCTTGCTTACAGCAGTGGGAGAGGTGAGAGCGCGAGCTGGCAAGTGAACTATTATATTCAGGCATTGGCTAAACCCAAAACACTACACGTGTAGTGTCTCCCACCCATCCTCCTCCTCTAACCAAAAAAAAAGACTTTGGGAGGGTCAGAAAGGTAAGGTTTTTTTATTCTCTTGGCAATCGAGAGTAGAGGGAATGGAAGCTAGGGCAGTTGCATGCTCCTCTTGTAGGATGTGGAAGGTACGGGTCACTACTAGTTTCCCTTCTGACTTCACCTGCGAGAAGTGCACCCAACTCCAGCTCCTCATAAACCGTGTTAGGGAACTGGAGCTGGAGCTGGATGAACTCTGGATCATTTGGGAGGCTGAGGGGGTGATAGATAGGAGTGATAGAGAGGTTGTCACACCCAAGTTACAGGATAAAGGTAGCTGGGTGACCGTCAAGAGGGGGAAAGGGAATAGGCAGACAGTGCAGGGATCCCCTGTGGCCGTTGCCCTCAATAATAAGTATACCGCTTTGGATACTGTTGGGGAGGAGGACCTACCGGGGAAAGACATAGCGGACTGGTCTCTGGCACGGAGCCTGGCTCCGTGGCTCAGAAGGGAAGGGGGGAGAATAAAAGAGCAATAGTGATAGGAGATTCAATGGTTAGGGGAACAGACAGGAGATTCTGTGGTACCGAGCGAGACTCTTGGATGGTACGTTGCCTCCTGGGTGCCAGGGTCAGGGATGTCTCAGATCGGGTCTTCAGGATACTTAAAGGGGAGGGAGAGCAGCCAGAAGTCGTGGTACACAATCGGTGCCAATGACATAGGTAGGAAACGGGATGAGGACCTGAAAAGTGCATATAGGGAGTTAGGATGGAAGCTGAAAGCCAGGACGAGCAGAGTAGTAATTTCAGGATTACTACTGGCGCCATGGTCTAGTGAGGCTAGAAACAGAGAGCGAGTGCAGCTGAACATGTGGCTATAGCGCTGGTGCAGGAGGGAGGGCTTCAGATATGTGGATCATTGGGATACCTTCTGGGGAAGGTGGGACCTGTACAGGAAGGACGGGTTGCACGTTAACTGGAGGGGCACCAATATCCTGGGCGGGATGTTTGCTAGAGCTCTTTGGGAGGGTTTAGACTAGTTTGGCAGCAGGATGGGAACCGGAGCTACAGTTCAGAGGATGGGTTAGCCAGTGTACAGACATTTACAGCATGCAGAGAGTCTGTGAGGAATGATAAACAATTGATAGGGCAAAGTTGCAGTCAGTGCGACGGGTTGAAGTGTGTCTATTTTAATGCAAGAAGTGTCAGCAATAAGGGCGACGAACTTAGAGCATGGATCAGTACTTGGACCTACAATGTTGTGGCCATTACGGAGACATGGATAACACAGGGACAGGAATGGTTGTTGGATGTTCCGGGGTATAGATGTTTCAAGAGAAATAGGGAGGGAGGTAAAAGGTGGGGAAGTGGCATTGCTAATCAGGGATGGTATCACAGCTGCAGAAAGGGAGGTCGTGGAGGAGAGTTTGTCCACTGAGTCAGTATGGGTCAAAGTCAGAAACAAGAAAGGAGCAGCCACATTATTGGGCATTTTCTATAGACCCCCCAGTAGCAACAGAGCACTGAAGAACAGATTGGGAGACGGATTGTGGGAAGGTGCAGAAGTAATAGGGTTGTTGTCATGAGTGACTTCAACTTCCCTAATATAGACTGGAACCTCCTAAGTGCAAATAGTTTGGATGGAGCAGATTTTTTTCAGGTGTGTCCAGGAAGGATTTTTGACTCATACGTAGATAGGCCGACTAGAGGGGAGGCCATATTGGATTTGGTGCTTGGCAATGAACTAGGCCAGGTGTCAGATCTCTCAGTGGGAGAGCATTTCGGTGATAGTGATCACAACTCCCTGACCTTTACTATAGTCATGGAGAGGGATAGGAGCAGACGGAATGGGAAAGTATTTAACTGGGGGAGAGGGAATTACAATGCCATCAGGCAAGAGCTGCGGAGCATAAATTGGGATCAGATGCTCTCACGGAAATGCACAACAGAAATGTGGAGGTTGTTTAAGGAGCAGTTGTTACAAGTACTGGATAGGTTTGTCCCACTGAGACAAGGAAAGGATGGTAAAGTGATGGAACCTTGGGTGCCAAGACATGTAGAACATCTAGTCAAGAGGAAGAAGGAAGCTTACTTAAGGTTGAGGAAGCAAGGATCGGACAGGGCTCTAGAGGTCTACAAGGTAGCCAGGAAGGAACTGAAGAATGGCTTAGGAGAGCTAGAAGGGGGTATGAAAAATCCTTGGCGGGTAGGATCAAGGAAAACCCCAAGGCGTTCTATACTTATGTGAGGAACTAGAGGATGGCCAGAGTGAGGGTAGGGCCAATCAGGGATAGTGGAGGGAACTTGTGTGTGGAGTTGGAGGAGGTAGGGGAGGTCCTTAATGAATACTTTGCTTCAGTATTCACCAGTGAGAGGGACCTTCACGTTTGTGAGGACAGCATGAAACAGGCAGATATGATCGAACAGGTTGATGTTAGGAAGGAGGATGTGCTAGAAATTTTGAAAAACATGAGGGTAGACAAGTCCCCTGGGCCAGACAGGATATACCCTGATAAGGCACAAATACCATCTACACTACACAAGCACCAGACAATAATCATCACCCCTTGACATTCAACAGCATTACCATCACTGAATAACTCATGATCAACATCTTAAGGGTTACAACTGACTAGAAACTAGACTGGATCTGTGGCTATTATACGACAGTCCAGAGGCTCGGAATTCTGTGACAATTAACTCATCTCCTGTCTCCTTACTGCCTGTTTTTCTATCAAAAGGTACAAGTCAAGTGTTTAATAGAATACTTTCAAATTGTCTGAATGGATACAGCTCCAACAACACTTAAGAAGCTCCACATATTCCAGGAAAAATATACTGTATACTTCTCCAACATCTAGTTTCTTCACCACTGACACACAGTGGTAGCAGTGTGCACCATACTGTAATGTGCAACTACAGTAATTCCCAAGGTTCCTTCAAACAGCGCCTTCCAAACCCACAGCCTCTCTCAACCATAAAGACAAGGGTAGCAAAGCTTGGGAACATCATCAACTGCAAGTTACCCTCCAAGCTACACACAATCCTGACTTTGAAATGTATCATCATTCCCTCACTGTTGCTGGGTCAAAATCTTGAAACTTCCTTCTAAACAAAACTCTGGGGGACAATGTGCCTACACCCCAAGAACCGCAGCCACCCTCTCCAGGGCAATTATGCCTGGGCAATAAATGCTGGGACCAGTTGGCAAAGCTGATGTCCCATGAATGTATAATAAAAATAATGCAGTACTGCACTACAGATTTGCACAAAAATAAGTTTTCACACAGCCTTTCCAATACAATTATTGAACAATGTCTTGGCAATGGAGTAAAAGCAATGCCATATTTCAAATTTTGATCAGGTCCCACCTTGTAATAGCACACTCTCTGACTGTATCAGGTTTTCATATTCATGGTTGAGAGGTGGGCATTGTTGGCAAAGTTGGCATATAATGCCAAACTTGTTAAAACTGAGATACTTGATAGGCCACTTCAGAGCGTATGAAGCCAAACTTGAAAGCAAAACATTGTAGAGATAATGGAAAGGAGGGGGAATCTTCTCTAAGTGAACCAGTTGGCTAACAATTCAAATGCTTCACTGTCACTTTGATATCCAGATTTATCTGAACGGAACTCAAATTCTCAATCTATTGTCATCTGAGGGGATTATACAAAATCAGTGTTTGCACTGCTCAACCAAATGTTCCAAACAAAAACTTCCCTTGCTTGATGGAATTTTTGGAATAAGACACAACAAAGCATTTCGTACAGAAAGGACCAACTTCAAAACCAGCATCCCGTGGTCTCTTTGAATAAGATTGCCAATTTAGTGTTAAAAGACCTAAAATTCCACGTGGCATTTGTAATGGATTTGTGCCAAGTAGCTGGGATTTAGACAGCCAAATGTCTGCAGAGCTGAATCTGCCAAATGTGCTGGGGTGGTGCTCAAGTGAAAGTTTCATATAATACCAAGTACAATGCTGGGACGTTTGGAAATTAATGGTGCATTAATTTCATCCATGAAATTGCTACATGCAAATAAGGAAGTATCTGACTAATAGTTAATTTGCAAGTAGGTGCACTGGATTACTCAAGTGATTTTAGCTCACTTTCCAAAAATGTCTCCCACTGGATAATTTGGTATAGTGATCTGTGGAAGGAGCAAAGACCTGGCTAAGCAGAAACAAGGAGCATCAAACAAGTTTAGTGACACTGAAACAAGAACTAAGTGCTTTAATTGATGACGAAAGTTATATTGTTAAACAAACAACAAAATTCAACAGTCAATATATTTCTGAAGAAGGGTCGCTGAACCGAAATTGTGCTTTCTCTGCACACATGCTGCCAGATCTGCTCAGTTTCTCCAGAAATTACTGTTTTTGCTTCAACGGTCAACTGTGCTTTGATGCTCTGGCTTGTTGTGACCAGGTCATGCCCCAAGGATTTCATCAGGAGAAGGACTTCATTAGTTTACCTTCCCAATGCCTTTCTTGTCAATCAAACCTTTCCAGAGGTTTGTATCCCACCCAAATCTGGCATTCAAGGAGGATAAGCTTGTCTACCTTTGGGACAAGGGACAGCAATGGATCAAGGCTGGAATGGAATTCCTCTTTGATTCAGCCATTGCTTCTACAGTTGAGGCATATGTGCTGATGACTACGGTGTACTGTTTCTGGGGAAGGGTGAGTTGAAGGGCCATCATGCATTCTCTTATCCCATAGGGAGACTCAACGAGGTGGTCAACTACCTTGTTTCTTTTATGGCAAAACCAATCCCATGGAGTCAACATTCTTCCTCGATGTCCTCCTCCAGAAGAACGACCACCTAACTTTTGGGTTTACCTTCTGCCCACGACATCTCACTAAGGGTGTTGACATCAACGTCATAACAAAAAAGTTTCCTGTGATTGCAGTGCAACATTCAGGATGGTTACTGCTGAGGTTGTTCTCACATTTCAGGACCAACATTTCATTTTGGGGGTGAACGGGAAGATGTGTGTGCGTGAGATCTTTCAACATGAGGTGGCTGTTGAAAACCAACTTCCATATGGTCCTGGCAGAAAACGATCTTTCTGGAGTGGCAATGACAGCACAATTGGAAACCAGGCTCCAATGCACAGCTGTGCAGGAACACACATATAATGTTGTCCCAACCCACTCCATCATCCAAGGAGTCAGGAGTCTTGCTCATGGGTCAGTGTCGAGTGAGTGCTTCTATCCATCAGACTCTGTAATGTCCGCAAAGTCTCATTGCTTCCACTGTGTGCCAAGTCTTGTTCGGGGCTCAGGGCCTCTATATCCTCGCTCTGCTAGGACTTCCTCTCTTCTGGCCGCTTTCACTCAGTTCAATCATCTATCTGCTTTCCTGTGAGTTACAACTCAAGCTGATTTCTGATGGCAGTGACAGTATCCACTGTGTTCTCACTGTCATCACATGGCCTTTATCCCCACTGCTGGTCTTGTGCAGTCTCACTGCACCCCTGCTGTGTTCCTGACATCTCTGCAAAGTTTTTATCCTTTGTCCCTATGACTCGTTCTCACCACCTCCGCATGGCCTTTATCCCTGCTGGTCTTGCTCTTTCCTGCTGCTCTCCATTGTGTTCCCAATGGCTCTGTGCTGTTTTTATTCCCATTTAGAGTCATACAGCATGGAAAAAGACCCTTTTGTCCAACCAGTCCACACTGACCATGTTCCCAAACTAAACTAGTCCCACGTGCCTGCATTTGGCCCATATCCCTCCAAACCTTTCCTATTCATGTACTTATTCAAGTGTCTTTTAAATATTGTAACTGTACCTCCATCCACCACTTCCTCTGTAGTTTATTCCACACACAAACCACTCTCCATCTAAAAAAGTTGCCCCATATGTCCTTTTTAAATCATTTTCCTCTCACAACATGTCCCTCAGGTTTGAACTCCCCCACCTTGGGGAAAAGATCTTTGCTATTCACCTATCTATGTCCCCCATGATTTTATAAACCTCTATAAGGTCACCCTCAACCTCCTATGCTCCAGCGAAAAAAGGGCCAGCCTATCCAGCCAATGTTTATAACTCAAAACCAACCGGCAACATGCTGATAAATCATTTCTGAATCCTTTTCAGCTTAATAATATCCTTCCTATAGCAAGGCGACCAGAACTGCACGCGCGTGTACTTGAGAACAGGCCTCACGATTGTCCTGTACAATCTAAACATGATGTCCTAACTGCTATATTCAAAGGTCTCAGCAATGAAGGCAAGCATACTAAACATCCTCTTAATCACAGTAGCTAGCGTTTATCAAAACAAAACTCCATCTGCCACTCCTCAGCCCATTGACCCTCTTTGTAATCATAGATAACCTTCTTCACTGTCCACTATATGACTAATTCTTTTCATTCATAGAATCTGTACAGTGTGGAAACAGGCCCTTTGGCCCAACTAGTCCACACTGACCCTCAGAGCATCCTACTCAGACCCATCCCCCTACAACCTACCTAATCTACATATCCCTGAGCACTATAGGCAATTTAGCATGGCCAATCCACCTAGCCTGCACATCTTTGGACTGCGGGAGGAAACCGGACCACCCGGAGGAAACCCATGCAGACACGGGGAGAATGTGCAAACTCCACGCAGACAGTCGCCCGAGGGTGGAATTGAACCCGGGTCCCTGGTGCTGAGAGGCAGCAGTGCTAACCACTGAGCCACCGTGCCGCCCATTCATTTTTTGGTGTCATCCGCAAACTTACTAACCACACCTCCTGTATTCTCAATCAAATCATTTATATAAATGACAAATCGATCCCTTAAAAGACAACCCTCCACCAACACCCTCCGTCTCCTACTATAAAGCCAATTTTGTGTCCAATTGGAAAGCTCACCCTGAATCCTATGTGAGCTAACTTTACCATAAATTAGTCTCCCATGTGGAATCTTGTGAACGGCTTTATTGAAGTCCACGTAAACAATGTCTACCATACTAATCTCAACAATCTTTTTGGTTACTTCTTCAGGAAAAACTAATGCGAAATATTCATTTAATATCTCTCCCATCTCCTGAGCTTCAACAGAAGGAAGACCTCCTTGACCTTTAAGATGTTCTACTTTCTCTCTAGATGCTCTTTTGCTCTTAATGTACGTGTAGAATATCTTTGTATTATCCTTAACCTTATCTGCAAGGCTATCTCATATTCCTTCTTTGCCTTCCTGATTTCCTTCTTAACAATGTCCCATACTCTTTGTACTCAAGAAATTCATTTAATCTGAGTCATCTATTTGTAATATATGATTCTTTCTTATTCTTGACTAGAACCTCAATATCTTTATTTATTCATTGTTCCCTAACCTTAACAGCCTTAACCTTTCACTCTGACAGGAACATAACGCCTCTGCAGTCTCGTTATCACACTTTTGAAAACTTCCCACTTGTCAGTTGTCCCTTCACCTGTGAACAGTCTACTCCAATCAACTTTTGAAAGTTTTGATCTCATACCATTAAAATTAGCCTTACTCCAATTAAGAACTTTAACTTCTTTGGAAGGCTTATTGTTTTCCACAAGTATTTTAAAACTAATAGAATTATGATCATTGGTCCCAAAGCGTTCCCCTACTAACACTTCAGTCACTTGCCCTACCTTCTTTCCCAAGAGAAGGTCAAGTTTTGCTCCTTCTCTCATAGGAACATTTACATATCGATAAAGAAAATTTTCTTGAACACACTTAACAAATTCCTCACCATCTAAACCATTAACATTATGGCAGTTCCAGTCAATGTTTGGAAAATTAAAATCCTTTCCTTATTTCTAATTTCAACCCACATATTTTCACTGGGCGATCCCTTAGAAATATTAACTCTAAATCCAGTAATTTTTTCCTTAATCAAAAACGCCACTCCCCCTCCTCTCTTGCCTCCCTTTCTATCCTTCCTATTTCTACTATTGCTTTTTCCTACTACTACCCACAGTGTTCCCACTACCTCTGCACTGCTTTCATCTTCACTGTTAGTCTTACTCATTTACACCCTATTTCACCAGAGAGACATATAAACAAGACCTCACGGCAACATCGTCTCTCCAGAAGTTGGCCCTGTTTGGCTATGTCATTGTTGGAGCGAGGGACTGCAAGAATGTTCACATCACCCAAGCCATGACAGGAGCTAATGACTGCTGCATCGACCATTGCCCAAACTGGTCTACTACCTCCATCGGCCTGACCCAAAATCAAAATGGACCGCATTTTCCAAATGCGATCACACAGGCCCATATATCTGAAAATTACGGACATAGTGAGAAACCAGTAAACAAGCTGTAGATTCCAAGGTTGTACAGCTGGCATGCAGGAGATAATGAGGGCCACCAAGTGTCAGATTGAGCCAGTTGTCTCACGCATGAAAAACAATGTAGAGATCAAGGCTATAAAAATTCTCTGCATGGATCCAAAGGGAGGCACCAGCACTTTTGTGAACACAAGCAATAATTTCTGCCCTCTATCAGGGAACTTTCAGGATGGTTACATTTTACAGAACTTCCAGGTTCCTTGAACGTCTCCTCTCCTATGTCAGTTCCTGTGCTGTCTCATGGGTAAAAAAGTGTACCCCAGAAGACATGGTCAATGACCCCAGTGTACAACCTTCACACTGATGCTGAACAATGCTACAATGCGGACCATGCCATCATCGAAGAAGTGATGTTCTGAAGATGCATTTCCATTGCTGGGAGTTGATTCTGGCTTCTCAAGGCAGCAAAAGTGCACCATCAACACCTTGATGATTATCCTATGACCTTTTTAGGAGAGGCATGTACTTCATTGCTGCTCTGCATTGGTCACGAAACTTCAATCTGATCATTATCCATGTGAATGGAGGCATATATTGGCACCAGAAAGTCATCTTTTGACATTAATTTATGCTCTGAAAAGAACAGGAAGGACCAAACTCTGAAGCAACAATATGTCAGGGCAACTTACAACAAATCTCTGAAAGATTCTTCGTTACATTTACGGTGTGAAAACCATTTCTGCAGAGGAAGATGACGGGTTAAAATGCAGAAACTTTCAAAGCAACATGGATGCCGTCTGTTGCACTCTGGACTTTGCGAAAGCGAGTATGCCATAAAACGGGATAGTCCTGTATCATTGCTGTTTCTCTAAACTCTGAAAAATGACAGTCACTTCATCAACATGTATGAATGGCACACTGACAGATAAGGCACAGGTCCCTCGTGGCTATTTGAAATGTCCCTGTTCCATAAAGTGGAGTGCAATTGTCACCTTCATTGTCACAGAGCACTTTGATCAGTGTACTGTGACTACAGGTCCTTAAGGCAGTCGTCAGCACACTTGCACAATTGTCTTTTGGGGATTTTCAATTTTCTGATTCACATCCTCTTCCTATGGTTTTTTTGCAACCCCAGTTAGTTATAAATTGGAGAGGAAAACCAGCTGCTGAAGTTTATCCTGCTTAACTGTGCTTCACTCTTCTCCATGCTGTCTTGCACCCTTTCCTCCATGAAAACTGCCTACAAAATTGTGACCATAGGGAAGGCCATTCTTGCTCTTGATAGGCTTTTCCTTTATGCATGAGTGGGAGATGAAGGAGGTAAAATCGGAATCTCTCAGTGGTCTCAAACTTCCACAGGCTGTCAGAAACAAGTTTAAGACTGTCTAGGCTTGATGCCAAAAAAATGAATTGCTCCAAAAGGCTGTTTCCAACTGCAGTAATTCAAACTTTCAGCCATCATCAGACTCAAAAACTCCTTACTTCAGCTAGTCTCAGCTGATCTTGAAAACAGCTGTGCCTTATACTTCTCATTCTAACCCAGCCCATGCGGACTGCCAGTGTAAATATAGGACATTCTGAGCTGCAGCATCAGTGTCCTCATTCTAATACACATTAATTAAAAGCATGACGGCTCAAGGGCTGAAAATATACGTACTTTACGTTTCATGCATTAAACCAGCAGAAACAGTTTCAGCCCCAGTTGAGTCTTCTGATTTAAGCAGTGTGGAATTTGGGTCAATTTGTGCTCAACTTAAGCACATATTTATGCCATGGGACATCTCCATGAAGTATTGAGTTGAGTCTACACAAAAATCATTTCTTATTGGATCCTTACAGCCAACAAATAGAGATGCTTATCTCACCAGTAAGAATTAAATTTTAATGTAGATTGCAGAGAGCAGCAAAGTAATCTAGATGGTAGATGTTGGACAAAACAGGCATATCTTCTGCCTCAGGAGATCTATTCCCATTATAAGGTTTGAATCTGGAGCTGTAGTGCATTGCAGCCTATCACTGTGGTAAAGCTGCAGTCACAGTTGGAATCTGAGACAACAAGGTGCAGAGCTGGATGAACACAGCAGGCCAAGCAGCATCACAGGAGCAGAAAGGCCGACGCCTCGGGCCTAGACCCTTCACCAGAAATGAAGGTGTGGATGGGTCGATCAAGAAGTGATGCCAGCATCACAAAGATCTGGAAGGAACATTGAAGCTAGTCTTAATCGTCCGCCAAGTATGTTTTAAACTTCTGGCTATTCACAGAAAGGCACGGGGAGAGGCCCTGGTGAACTGAACAGGATGAATATACAAAAGCAAATACATGGTAAGAATGAGTGGTTTTTATTACCTTCTGCAGATCTATCACTGGATATTAGAGAACAGAACAACTTACAGGAAACATGTTTTGGTGCAAAGGGAATTTTGAGGAATTGGTTTGATTTTGGTTGAGTTCTGCAAACATAAAATGAGCCAGATTATAACAGTCTAGAATTACTGCAACTTAAGTTTTGAAACTATGTCCGTGGTCTGATGCAAAACCATTTCTAGTGTGAAGTTTTACAGCAGAACTGACTCCCACATCTTACATAGATTGTTGGTAACTTATTTTCTTATTAGGACAGGAATGACTGCCTAGACCTCCACAGTCTCCAGTGGGTAGGAACAGCAACCACATTTATACTGAATCAGCGTCTGCACTGCTAAACTATGATCTGTGTTGTTCTCTGCTGCCCCAGCCTGCCCTGCAGCATTCCAAAGCAACCGATACAGCACAATGTACAGCATATTCTGGATAAAACATAGTCATTCATGCATTTGACAATGTTTGCATGGGCAACAAATGCACAATAGGTAACATAAAAAATGAGGCAGGTCACATGTATCTTCAGTCACTGCACATTCCTCAACGCAGTAATGTTTTAGGATAAAACCTGTTCCCATTGAGGGAGATTTACCAGTCCTACCTTCTCCCCAAGGAGTGGAATTTCCACAGGGGTCTTCACCTATGATGTCAGTAGAAATCAGAGAGAACTGTTGGAAAGGCCATTTACATCAATTCTCCAGCGTTTCAACCTATCAATTATTAAGATAATGATCCAAGAAAAAGTCTCTGTGCACAATCTATCCCCATGTGTCTTAATCAGAGCTTCCCAAAATGAGAGACAAAGTGTGGGATCAGACACCACAACTTTTTTTTAGCCAAGGGCTTCACTGAGCAGTATTGAGACCTGACAGAGTGAGACTCCCTTAAATTCTCAGACATTTTTAATGGTGGGTGTGGCCTAAACTGGCTTAATTTTTGTTCTGAAAACCCGATGAGAAGATAGGTGTTTTTTATTTAAAGGCCCAGCTACTGGAAAGTTCCACCCCACCCTGATCACAGAATCACCATCAACCCTCACCCACTCTCACTGTTCTTCTCCTCCTCCAGTCCTGCTCTCCTAGCTCTCTACACCCTGGGTCCATGGCAACTTTCAAGCCACAAAATGGTCTCACAATGGGAACCACTCTCCCTCCTCTTTCTAGAAATCAACTTAATTTTCCCTTGATCTGATTAATACAGTTATCCTTTGTGGTCTTTTCTAGTAACTTATCTCTCTTTAGAGTACAAAAATTCTGCCAGTCTTCCCTTTAAGAATGCCTTCCGGACGCTTAACATAAAATAGGAGCCTAAATCATTGAGAAATTTGGAGTCCAATATCAGATCATATTCAGAACTGTGGCACGACAAGTTTTTGTTTAATAGTACTGGTGAATTAATGATTAACATTTATCACTTTCATCAAGTGTTTAATTCCACTTCAAAAACAATTGGTGAAGACATTAAAACCGTTACCAAATTTTGTAAAGGAAAACCAACAGGGATATTTTTCCTGCTGTTTCTTTCCGATGGACTGTACTGGAAGTTACTTTTTATTATTTCCAGCAGTTGTGCTTTATTTCCCATTCTGAGGGACAAATATTCCAACACAGACCCCACTCTGATTAAATACAATAATGTAGCACCTAACACCATTTCACACATCCACATCTGGGGCTCATTGCTTTTTGGCAATCACTGTGTAGTGTACTGAAGCTGCATAATAATGCATTTTCAAAATTCTCTCTCTCAACATGGTGTAAAAAATATATTTTACAAAGTAATGCTTGAAAGATATTTTGACAGCAACGCTCTTCAAACAAGTTTTAATTAATTATTAATTTTTTTGGAAATTAAGCAAAATTAAAATCAAGTCAGCATTTGGTGCAAAATGCCCATTGAGCTAATCATCACGCAGGAAATGAATCACCAAATTAGTTGACCTCATTTCCTGCATTTGACTATGTAGTGTAACATTGTCTATTAAAACGTTATAGTCTGAGAGTGAATGGAAAATCATGTATCCAATTCCTTTCTAGCTGAAATTACATTACCTCTGGACCATTTGTTGCTCCACTTCATTTATATTTTTTTTCTCATTTAAACAAAGTAACCTCTCAATCACTTTCACTGTATTGAGGTCAATTGGACACGTAAATGTGAATTGAATGTTAAATGATTAAAAACCTGCTACTGAAATAACTCCACAGGGGCTGATATCCCGTCACCAAGTCACTATTTACGCATGGAAAGTCCTTGACACTGATCCAACTCCCTCAGAGCCAACTCTCAGAGTGAACAGGATATCTGACACTCCTGTTCTTTTCTGTCAGCCAGGGCTCCCTGATTGAACCAGATTAACAGCCCCAATTAGTGAACTCATATTCTATGAGGTCAATCCGGCTGACTTTGTTACAATCATTATAGTTATCCTTCTGCGTAATATCTAAATAATAACAAGCAAATTACTACTAAATTTAAAAATATTAGTATTTTAGTTTAAAATGTGTCCATGAAAAATATTTCCATTATTTGGAGAGGGAAAAAAAAATGGTTTTATTTAGAAATTCTACTAGTGAAGCATAGGAACAGGAGTAGGCCATTCAGCCCCTTGAGCCTGTTCAACCATTCAACGAGGTCATGACTGATGTGTGGCCTAACTCCATATACCTGCCTTCGGCCCATATCTCTTTAAACCTTTGCATAACAAAAGAACTATCTATCTCAGATTTAAAATTAACAACTGCATTCACTGCCATTTATGGAAGACAGTTTCCAAACCTCTTCCACCTTTTGTGTGTAGGAGTGCTTCATAATATCTCTCCTGATCGATTTGGCTCTGATTCCCAGACTATGGCTCCCAGTTCTAGAATCTCCAACCAGCAGAAATAGTTTATCTTTATCTACCCTGTCTTTTCCTGTGAATATCTTACAAAGACTTGATCAATCATTCCTTAACCTTCTAAATTCTAGAGACAACAACCTTAATTTGTTTATCTCTCCTCATGACTTAACCCCTGAAGTCTAGGTATTGTTCTTGTAAACCTACGTCGTACTCCCACCAAGGCCAATACATCCCTCCTAAGGTGTGGGGCCCAGATCTGCTCACAATACGCCAAGTACGGTTTTGCATAACTACAGCATAATGTCTACATCTTTTTACTCCAGTCCTCTCGATGTGAAGGCCAGCACTGGCTTTTTTGATGATTTTCTGCACCTGTTCATGACATTTTGAAGATGTATACACCTAAGGCCCCCAAATCTCTTCAGAAATCCACTGTATTTAAATTCATACCATCTAAAAAGTACCCTAATGCACCTTTTATCAATCCAAAATGGATAACCTCATAGCAGCAAGAAAATCTTTTGGTGCACGAGAAATATTTTAAGTCTCACAGAATCCATTCACTTGAGCTGATTTAAAGTCAGACCCAATATTTTGTCATCTGATCATTGAGTTATAAGGAGTGATTTTTCCCAGGCCCTGAACAACGGCAAGTCAGTTGGTAAAATGCGGTGAGTTTGGAAAAATGAGATTTGCGATGTCAAGACAGTCTGATTCTGCAACGAGGTTTCAACTGGTGAGATGGCGACTTGCAGTACAGCTCAGACAGAGCATGACTGACACTCCTGAAATGCTCTGTTCTGCACATCTGGAGCAGGCAAAGCAAAGATGCAATGGACTCAGATGAGCTGGGAGAGCTGCAGCAGTTTTCTGAGGTGCAGGATAAGGACATTGAGCAAGACAGCTTGGTAAAGCAGACAAGGCTTAATTGATACTAAGTTGGAATAGGTGTGAGCTGAGAGCAATGATCATTCATTGACTGTAAACTTGCTGTTCAAAAGGCACACAATGCCCTTTTGTTCCCAGAAGCATTTAATTGTCTTTTCATTTCTGCTGTTGTTGAATAAAAGTGAACATTTTCAGCAACATGAAAACTTTCCAATATGTGATGCTCACACATTGAACAATGAGAATATGTTATGCTACACTGGGCTTTGGGGAAAGAGTACATCCTATCCACAGACAGTGTTCTAAGAACACGTGCAGCTTGTTACAATGACGGTCAGTCAGACAGGTGATTCAAAATGGCAATACATTTATCAATGTGAGCTTGTATTTGCAATGACATGTCTCATGGCATCTATGAATCCTCAGAAGCATGTTTTTTTATTCCTGTCCTACTAGGTGCACTATAAAGATTAAAACTGGGCTGGTTGTGCAAGTGCTTGTGCAGGACTAGGCTTTAAATATGGTTTTGGTGCTGGAAATCCCAGGGTATTCTAGCACTGGCAAGTATCTCTGCCCTTGCTGAGGGCATGATAGCATAAACTAGAGACATCTTACATACACAAACAAGGTGAGCACGAGGGGATTACATAAGATAACTCGCTTGGGTTTACAGAGAGAAACCCTCCATGAAACTCCCCGAAATTTAAATATAGCTGATTTTTTTTTTGGTGAAATTCAACCCAAAGGGTCACTACAGTGCAGAAGGAAGCCATATGGCCCATCATGTCCATGTCACTTCTCTGTGACTAATTCATTATCCCCATTTCCCCAACCTATCACTGTAGCCCTGCAAGCTTATTTCCCTCAAGTGTCCATTGAATGTCCTTAATAAATTAAATGCCTCTGTTTCCACCAACCTTACAGGGCAACGAATTCCAAGATGTTACAATTTACTGCATAAAAAACTTTATCCTCACATAGGTGCAGGGCTGGATGAACACAGCAGGCCAAGCAGCATCATAGGAGCAGAGAGGCTGACGTTTCGGGCCTAGACCATTCATCAGAAAAGGGGGAGGGGAAGGGGGTTCTGAAATAAATAGGGTGGGAGTGGGAAGCGGATAGAAGAGGGATAGAGGAGAGGATAGGTGGAGAGGAAACAAACAGGTCGAAGAGGCGGGGATGGAGCCAGTAAAGGTGAGTGTAGGTGGGGAGTTAGGAAGGGGATAGGTCAGTCCAGGGAGGACGGACAGGTCAAGGGGGCGGGATGAGGTTGGTCGGTAGGAGATGGAGGTGCGGCTTGAGGTGGGAGGAGGGGATAGGTGGGAGGAAGAACAGGTTAGGGAGGCAGGGACGAGCTGGACTGGTTTTGGGATGCGGT
>NC_063355.1:30235350-30274813 GCF_021869965.1 Rhincodon typus
CTCCCACCTCAAGCCGCACCTCCATCTCCTACCGACCAACCTCATCCGCCCCTTGACCTGTCCGTCCTCCCTGGACTGACCTATCCCCTTCCTAACTCCCTACCTGCACTCACCTTTACTGGCTCCATCCCCGCCTCTTCGACCTGTTTGTTTCCTCTCCTCTATCCCTCTTCTATCCGCCTCCCACTCTCTCCCTATTTATTTCAGAACCCCCTTCCCCTCCCCCTTTTCTGATGAAGGGTCTAGGCCCGAAACATCAGCCTCTCTGCTCCTATGATGCTGCTTGGCCTGCTGTGTTCATCCAGCCCTGCACCTTGTTGTCTCGGTTCAATTCAAGTTGTGAAACATGCAAACTCCACACATGCAGTTACCTAAGGCTGGAACCGAACCTGAGTTCCTTGTGCTGTGAGACAGCAGTGCTAACCACTGAGCCACCGTGCTGCCCCAAATAGGTCATGGCACATGAGGGACAGGATGTAAGATCCATGGATTGGCAAAATGAGGTAAAGAGGCAGAAGGCGAGTAAATGTAGTAGAAGTACTGGAAATGAACATGGCCCTTGGAAAACATCATTAATTTGAAAAGTAGATTTGATCATGGCAGGAGAAGATCTTGTGACAGCATCACAGATATAAATAGGAAGGTAAGTCAAGGTCATAATTTGATGAGGGCAAGGACAATGAAATGGGCTGGGACTGCCATAAGAAGTAGAAGCCATTATAACAAGTTTTGGTGGCTACAAGTAAGTTGGAACCTAAGTTTATAAAGGATTCCAACAAAAACAGTTGGAGAGATGGAAAGAATTTGGTGTATACACTAAGGTAGCAGATAGGGGACAGTTAGCCAGATGGATATGCTCAGAAAAAAATGTTCACTGATGGGACATATAAGGCTAAAACCAGACTTGTGACTGGAGTTTTGAAGAGAACCTTGCTGATCAAGGTGTTGGAGTAAATTTCCCTATTAGGAAACAGTGATCTTGAAGTTGCATTTTTAGCAACATACTCCTGCGAATGTAAGTCAATTTATATAAAAGTTGCAATTTTGCAACGTGAAGAATTTCAAAGGAAAACATTTTGAAACAAGCAAATGAAGCAGGTGATATAGAATAAAAGCTAAAGAAATGAAACAAGTCTTTTTTAGGTTGAATCAGTACGGTATTTCTCAGTTGGGCCTCATCTTGTTGAAAGTTGTACTCGGCTTAAAGCAGACCAAGTGATTACAATCCCAGACCAAGGTATTACAAAGAGAAACTGGCAGTCATCTTTATGATGCATAATGGTTTTCTCTGGACTTGTTTAATGAAATTTGAGCAATGTGTGATAGATAAAATATAAAGGGAATTTCAAATTGAAAATAGGTTTTGAGGGCTTTTAAATGTTGAGACAATACTATGGCTTTGAGGTGTATTTTGACCTTTTTTTATGAAGAGAGGTTAATACAGAGCTAACGAGTGGACTGCTCCAAAGCCAATAAAGTAAATCGCTTGTGAGGCCTTGAGTTTTTTTTTTAATTTTGGAACAATAGAAGCAGCCTGAATGGGTGGGGTTAAGCTCCACAGAACCAACGTTTCTAGCTTAACTTTCTGCAGTTGCTGTGGCCTTGAAGCTGGATGTGGAAGTTTTTAATTCTCTCGCTGTTATAGCTAAAAGAAGGGGTTCTCTTCCTGCTGCTAGAATTGCATGTGAGACAATCTATTTTACTGAATTTATCTTTGCCAAGGGTGTGTTTATGGGATGTTACTACATTGGAACAGTTAATTAGTGGTAGTTAATATGACTATTACTCTTTTTAGAATTTCAATGGAGTTACAGTTAAGCCAATTATTTTCTTTTATTTTGTCTGTATTTTAATTATACAGTATGAATTAAGTGTGTTTTGTTTCTAGCCTGATGGTTTCACCAATCAAAATGCATCCAGAACAGAATGCCTTACAGTTACCTTTAAAATAATAAATAGTAAGGGTCTGGTCTATATTCTTAATGTATTTTGAGAGGGTTTGGTCTGGTCCATGACAATGTGTAGGGTTAGACATTAAGCAGAATAGATCAGTAGTGACTTGGGATCAACAGCCTTATTTGGAAAATGTCAACTGAATCCCAATTAATTGAGGCAGATCCTCACAGAAAGTTAATTTTGCATCCAGAGGAAAAACAAACCAGTTAAGATATTTGTTTGGACAGTCAAATTGGTTGTGTGCTCAGATAGATCAGGTGCCAGTTCTGTTGTATTAGAACGGAATACTATAATGAAACATGCTACTGTTGACAATGTTATGAGAGCAAATAAAATGTTAAAGAAATTAAATTCAGAAAAACATACACTCTAATTTCCAGGCAAGGGGGAACAACGTAGTTACCGGAAATTCTTGAAGAGGGACAATTGGTGATATGGAGTCATTAGAAGATGGAAAAGATCAGTTTTTGTTAGGATTGCTTTATGATTAAACATCTTTTAACTTTTTTCGTTTAAAAGACGGGGATACATGGAAGTTGTACAGTAATTTGTTACTAATTAGTTGTATGATAAGATAATATATAGAATGAGGGAAATTTTTAAAATTTTCATGTGTTGTTCAAGGATTGCTTGCAAGTCTTCAAAACTTTAAAGCAATGAGGGGAATCTGTTAATATAGGTCATTAAGCAAATAATTGGGGTTGATTAATTAAATTAATAGCTATAAAGATAAGATTTGGTGATGGAAAAATGTTCAGTTGTGTGCAAGAGCATTTCTGAATATAGAAAGATAAAAAAGAAAAGAAAGTCTAATGAGGGCTCTTGTGGCACAGTGATTGTGTCTCTACCTCCAAGCCAGGATGCCCCAGGTTCAAGTTCTACCTGTTCCAGAGGTGTGTCAAAATATTGACATTTTTAAAAAAAATTTAAAACTGAATAACTTGCTGCAAGGGCTGTTATGGTGCTGCAATAGTGTCCCTTGGGCCAGAGGGTCCCAGTTCAAATTCCATTTGGTATGGAAGTGCATCATCATGATCAAATAAGCTGATTTTAAAAAAAAACTCTATCCACAAAGAAAGGTTTATTTGTTTCTGTCTCAGTGACTCATTTGGTTCTGGATTAACACTACTCATGTTGATTACTCCTGAAGAAACTTGCCATCCCTGCTAGAAGAGATGACCTGAGGCAGGTCAAGAACAGGGAGGGCAGCTCAACATTGAGATGATCTCAGAGTTGTATATCGAAAGTTAAAATAATAAGAGGGTGAAGCCGTTCAAAGTGGAGGAGAAACTCCTTTGGGTATACTATTTGGACCACAGATGAAGCCTTTGTGGCTGGTAGTCTCCTGTTTGGGGCAGGAGCCAGTGTCCAATAATCACCTTCATGGAGGTGGAGGATTCCACTTCATGGGTGAGCTGGTTCACCTACTGGATCTAATTAGATCTGCAGTTAGCCTTATTGGTTGCTGGGCCCTGCAGGGCACCACATCCTTCATTTTGTATAAAGATTCTCCAGCGTTAGGTACAGGTTAGGGAGTCATAGTTTTTCCTCCTTTTTTTTCACCCAACCTGCTTCTAAACTGTCATTACAAGGTCAAGAAAATTAAGCTTTTATTGCTCTTCCTGTGTCTGATTTGACATTTTAGTTCATGCCTTTAATTCACCTACCTCCTCTGTCTTTGTGCTGTTCATTTAACAGTCCTCAATCTGATTAGTTAAGGAGTTGCTTGCCCTGTCGACAGATATCCTAGATACTGTTTTCTCATAGAGTCAGAGTCATGCAGCATGGACATAGAACCTTTGGTCAACTAATCCACACTAAACATATTCCTAAACTAAACTAGTCCAACCTGTCTGTATTTTCCCATATCCCTCCAAACCTTTCCTATTCATGTACTTATCCAAGTATCTTTTAAACGTTGTAACTGTACCTGCATCCACCACTTCCTCTGGCAGCTCATTCCGTTCCTGGCAACAATCTGGTCAGTCTTTCCTGAACCCTCTCCAGCTTAACAATATCCTTCCTATAACAGGACAACCAGAACTGAACACATTGCTCCAGAAGAGGCCTCACCAATCTCCTGTACAAGCTCAACATGATGTCCCAACTCCTACACTCAATTGTCTGAGTAATGAAGGCAAGTGTGCTAAATGCCTTGTAATCCACCCTGTCTGCCTATGACGCAAATTTCAAAGAATTATGTACCTGAACGCAAAGTCTCTCTGTTATACAACACTACCCAGGGCCCTACCATTAATTTATAAGTTCTGCCCTTGTTTGTTTTATCAAAATGCAATAGCTTACATTTATCCAAATTAAACTCCATCTGCCACTCCTCAGCCCATTGACCTAATTCATCAAGATCTCTTTGTCATCTTGGATAACCTTTTTCACTGTCCACTATACCACCAATTTTGGTGTCATCCACAAACTTACAAACCATGCCTCCTAAGTTCTTATCCAAATCATTTATATAAATTATATCCATTCCTTATTGACTCTTGCTTTTAAACGTTTGCCATTCAAAGTGGTTTTAAAGATATAAGCATGAGTGAGCAAGTTCAACTAACAATAAATACATGTCAGATGCCCAAGTGCAACAATATTTGAGTTAAAATCAAAATAAAGACAAAATGAAATTTAACCTTTATTTTCAAAGAAATAACATTAAATGAAATACTGTTTTTTGCCAGGATTCTCTGAATGCTGAATAGTTTATCCATTAATTTGAGCCATTATGATGTGAAAGGTATAAGATTAAATTCTGAGTCTTTGCTGAAAACAGATTTTAGTTGGAGAGGTGATCATATACTTTAACACCTCTCTGTTAGAAAGGGAAATAATAGTCTACTCCTGACTTTCTATCCTCTAATCCTTGTTGGAATGGATATGTGAAGACAGGATTAGACTAGGCTTTTCTGTAGACCCAATGCTCACATGTGAATAATAATCACTTGAGTGAGGTACTGGAGGGTACCCAATACCCATGAAATTTTATCCTACCAAGGACTGAATGTCTTCATAGGGAAAGGGCGAAAATTGGCGAGGAAATAAAAAGCATATTCTATTAAATTGTGTTTAAACAGGCCTGTTTTTGGCTTGATGGGGCTTATTTTTCTCTTGTCTTTCTTGGCTGCACTCAGAGTTCTCTGCACCAAGCCAAAAATGCTGATGTCTTCTAAGGACACCGTGAATGAAGCAGGATCTCAAGCCAGCCATTTCCTCTCTTAACCGCTTGAATCTCAATAGATTTCTCTTTGTCATGGTGCATTTTTTTGGGGGGGGGAACATGTAACCCTTTCCAAGCTGCCTCACTCATTCAAATATATTTATTTATTTGTGTGTTCCTATAGTAGGAGCCCAATTGTTATAGTTTGTTGATAAATAATAGTATCTCAAAAATGAAATAATATGCGCTACTTTAATTCTTACGGCTGGTCTTTTTGAGTGGCTGTTTCATTCTGATGTCTCCCTTGTGGCCTATCTTACATGAGCCTGTAAACTAACAATCTGAGTTCGTAGTGTTAACCTCTTCATTACTGCAACTTTTCGAGATTTTCATTTAGTTTCACAAGATTTTGTTTAACTTTATATTAAGTTGCTATAAGATGTGGTTTGGTTCACAAGCTATCCACAAAGCGACACTTAGAAAAATCAAATAAAGCAGTTATCAAAAGTTGTGTTTTTCACAGATCATATTAGTTCCAGTCAGTGGTGAGCCATTTAAGACATAGTGCTCAAACTGCTTACATCTCAAATTCTAAAATTGACTTAATTCAATATGCCCAAGAGAGTGATGTGAAGATGGAAACTAAATAGGCAAGATAGGTAACAAAGCTATAGTGCAAACAGGGAATGTTCTCATTAAAGGTGATTGCTTGGATTGACAACAGGGTGAGCCATTTTTGAAATTCAGCCTAAGGCATGTAAAGGGTCAACCTTTGTCTATCTATTACTCCTTCTATAGAAAATATAACTTTGGGCATTGTGAGTCTGATCCATTGAGAGAGGTCTGGAAATCTAACTTTCTCTCCTTCACTGAGCAAAACTATCAGGCACTAGGCTGAGGCATAGATATCACTAAGAGTAAATTTAATCCTGGTTAATTCAGGGGTTAAATGTAAAAGTTTGAGACAAATTTGACATTGTAAAAATATTTTATATTACAAGAAGCCCTGAGGAATTGATTGAATCTCACTGTAATAACAGTTTATTGCTCTATGATTGACTATGTCACACAGGGTGCCTATCGGATTGTCTTCTGAAACGTGTGAACAATTACAGTTTCCACTACACTGAGCAAAGTATCTTCCGCCAATAATTTAGCTCATATTATTGTTTAACTAAGTAAGGAGCAGTAAAAGGACTGTTAATCCAGTTTATAAGATGATCACATGTTTTGGTGCCAAAGTGCACATTTAAATCTAAACTTGGTGTATCACTGACCCTCCCCATTTTTCAATTACTGGATGCATCTGTAAGTCTGTATTAGGAATCAACCTTAATTTCTCAACTCAGAAATAAATACTTCTTCGGACTCAAGACAATAACACTGTTTCTGTCTCTAAAGATGTTGCCAGACCTGCTGAGTTTCTCCAGCAATTTGTTTTTGTTTCAGATAGCCAGTCTCCATAGTTTATTCATTTTAAAATACACATTATAGGTTATACTTACCTTCTAAATTGGTGCATGGAATCATGTGTGTAATCCACGTTGTGCTGCTAAGAAAACATGTGGAAGTATAACTACACCCATGCAGAGCAGACAATGCATGGAAAGTAATGATCAGGAATGGATCCTCCTGTAAAAAGAATGAAATACAAAGCTGGTTTCAAGCTAAAATTAATAAAATTGTGGACTAAAATGGGAAATGGAATGTTTTAAAAAATCAAAGATAACTTGCTTTTAAAAAGTGTAGCAATCTGATAGATATTGTAAGTGCTGTTTACACTACTGTTTGTTCAAGCATTAGGGAAGTTTAGTTGCAGATAGGCTGGAGCCAAGGGGTGTGTAGAAATGGAAATTTAACCTGTGGACAGTAGTAACGCTTTCTGAGTCTTTCCCTCCACTCATTACATGCATTTAATCTTTGTGACTCTCTGTGTCTGTCTGTATGGGGGTGACATGGTGGCTCAGTGGTTAGCATAGCTGCCTTACAGCACCAGGGACCCGGGTTCGATTCCACCCTTGGGTGATTGTGTGGAGTTTGCACATTCTCCCCATGCCTGCGTGGGTTTCATCTCGATGCTCCAATTTCCTCGCACAGTCCAAATATGTGCAGGTTAGGTGGATTGGCCATGGTAAATGAAGGGTTACAGGCATATGGTCAAGGGGTGGGTCTGGATGGGATGCTTTTCGGAGGGTCGCTGTGCACTCGATAGGCTGAATGGCCTGCTTCTATACTATTGGGATTCTATGTGTGTGTCAGGGGTATGTTTAATAAGGGGTTGGAGTTCTAACTAGGAGAATCATACCTGGCACAAAGGAAGATGGCTGTGATTGTTGGAGGTCGATCATTCTCAGTTCCAAGACATCTGCAGGAATTCCTCAGGGTAGTGTCCTTGGCTGAACCATCTTCAGCTGCTCCAAGAATGAACTTCCCTCCGTCATAAGTTCAGAACTGGGGATGTTCGTTGGTTGCTGCTGAACAACATACATTTGTGAGCCCTCAGACACTAAAGCAGTCCATGTCCAAATGCAAAAAGATCTGGTCAATATCCAGACTTATTTTGACAAATGGAAAATAACATGTGTGGCACACAAGTGCCAGGCAATGACAATCTCCAACAAGAGAGAGAATCTAACCATCGCCCCTTGACATTCACTCTTATTATTAATGCTGAGTCCCCCACTGTCAAATTCCTGGAGGTTAGCATTAACCACAAACTGAATTCAACTAATCATGTAAATATTGTGGCCACAAGCAGGTCAGAGGCTAGGAATCTTGCAGTGAGTAATTTGGTCCCTGACTCCCCAAAGCCTGTCCACCATTTACAAGGCACAGCTCAGATCTGTGGCGGACGTAATTTAACCATAAAAAGTGTGAGGTGATGCACATTGGACGAAGAAACAAGGCAAAGGGAGTACTCAGTAAATGGCAGGGCAGTAGGAAGTTCAGAAGAATAGAGGAATCATGGGATGCTTGTCCACAGATCTCTGAAGGCAAAAGGACAAGTTAATAGGGTAATAAAGAAGACACACAGGATACTTGTTTTAATCGGTCATAGCATAGATTATAAGAGCAGGGAGGTTTGTTGCAGCTGTTCAGGACTTTGTTCAGGCCACAGCTGAAATACAGTACGTAGTTTTGGTCACTGCACTATAGAAAGGATGTGATTACACTGAAGGGGTACAGAGGAGATTTGCCAGGTTGTTGCCTGGAATGGAGCAATTTGGCTATGAACCGAAGCTGGATAAGTTTGTGTTGTTTTTGTTAGAGAAGGCTGAGGAGATACCTGTTCGAAGTGTATAAGATTTATGAGTGGCATGGACAGGGCAGATAGGAAGCAGCTGTTCTCCTAGTCGAAGGGCAAATAGTGAGGAATATAATTTTAAGGTGAAGGGCAGGAGGTTTAAAGGGGATTTAAGGAAACATTTTTTCATCAAGACGGTGATGAGAATGCACTGCCTTGGAGAGAACTGGAAGCAAGAAGAGTCACAACCTTTAAAAACCACATGGATGAGCACTTCAAGGCTATAGGCCAAGTGTTGATAAGGGGATTTGTGTAGATAGGTCAGCACATAGCCAATGGCTGAAGGGCTTCTTCTGTGCTGTCTGATTCTTTATGACTAAGTCAAGAGTGTGAATGAATACTTCCCAATTGCCTGCATGACTGCAGCTCCAACTTCACTCAAGAAGCTTGACACCATCCAGGTTTATGCAGCTTACTTGATTGGCATCATATCCATAAACATTTAGTCCCTCCATCAGCGCTCAGTAGCAGCAGTTTGCACCATCTACAAGACGCACTGCAGAAATCCACGAAGGCTGCTTTGACAGTACTTTCCAAACCCACAATCATTACCATCTAGGAGGATAAAAGCATGATACATGTGAACAAGTCATAAGATAAGAGTCCACAGTGTTGGAGATGGTTTATTCTCATAGATAGAGAATTGACTAAGGGCAGCAAACAGCGAGTGGGGAAGAGAAGGTTTTTTCCATCTTGGAAACTTGTAACCAGTAGGGCTTCACAGGATCAGTGCTTGGATCACAACTATTTACAATATAAATTATTGGGAGGAAGGAAGCAGATATACTTTAGTCAAATTTGCAGACGACACAAAAATAGGTAGAAAGGCAAGTTGCGAAAAGGATGCAAACAATTTGCAGAGACATGTTCATAGGTTAAGTAAGTGGGCAAAATGTTGGCAAATGGAATACAATGTGGGAAAATGGAAAATTGTTCAGTTTAGAAGGGAGAACAAAAGAACAGTATAATTTAAATGGAGAGAAACTGCAGAAATCTGCAACACAAAGGGACTTGGGGATACTTGTGCACAAAGCACAGAAAGCTAGCAAAAGCCAAAAAAAAAACTGTGGATGCTGTAAATCAGAAACAAAAACAGAAATTGCTGGAAATGTTCAGCAGGTCTGGTAGCATCTTTGGAGAGAAATCAGAGTTAACATTTCGGGTCGAGTGCCCCTTCCTCAGAACTTCTACAGTTCTATAGAAAGCTAGCACACATGTGCAGCAGGTAATCAGGAAGGGTAATGAATATTGGCCCTTATTTCAAGGGGTATGGAGTATAAGAGTAGGGAAGTCTTACTGCAACTGTACTAGGTGCTGGTGAGACCACATGTCGAGTATTGTGAGCAGTTTTGGTCCCCTTATGTAGGGAAAGATATCACTTCATTGGAGGCGGTTCACAGCAGGTTCATTAGGATGATTCTGGGAATGGAGGGATTATCTTATGAGCAAAGGCTAAACAGATTGGGACTGTACTCACTGGAATTTAGAAGAATAAGAGGAGATCTCATTGAAACATAAAGGATTTTTAAGGGGTTTGACAGGATATGTGCTTGAGATGTTTCCCCTCAAAGAAGAGTCTAGGACTAGAAGGCATAGTCTGAGAATAAAGGGGTGCCAATTTAAGAATGGGATGCGGAGCAATTTCTTCTCTGAGGGTTGTGAGTCTTTGGAGTCCCTTGCCACAGAGCCCTTGTGTAGAGCTGAGAGAGATTCTTGATCAGTAGGGGAATCAATAGTTACAGGGATTGTAGTGAGGTCAGTCGGATGGACCTAATAGGATAAGTTTCCTGACTGGGGCTGTTAATCTGGTCCAGTCAGAGAACCCTGGCTAACATATAAAGTGGGTGTCAAAAATACTAACATACTGGTACCTGACTCTCATGTGTAAATAAAGGGTGATTGGGGTGGGGGGTGGTGTGGTGGTGGTAGGATACCAGCCTCTGTGGAGTTATTTCAGGAATAATGCAGGAAAGTGGACGTGAAGAATGCTGGATCAGTCATGATCCTGTTGAATGCAGATCAGCCTTGAGGGGCTGAATGGCCTACTGCCTTTTATTACCACAACCTGGAAGTTCCTATCCATGCCACTCACTATCCAGACTTGTAAATGTATTGGCATTCCTTTGGTATAGCTGGATCAAAATCCTGGAATTCCTTCTTAGCGGCATTGTAGATGTACCAACACTAAATGGACAGCAGCAATTCAAGAAGGCAGTTCACCACCACCTTCTCAAGGGCAACTAGGGATGGGCAATGAATACTGCCCTTCTAGTGACACCCACATCCTTTGAATGACTAAAAGGATTATGTTGACAGTGTACAATTTTTTAAATATAATCTGTTTATGTGTAATAAGTGGTAATTCTAGTTAAGTACAGAAGACTGGTGTGTGTTCTATCAACCTGAGTCTACAAGACAGATATATTAGAGAATTTTGGATACCTTTATAAAATCTTTAACTTTTGTGATAACTCAGGGAATAGTGTGGCTTGTTTTCCATTACCCTGGCCCAGTGATGGTGTAACAATGCGCATCTAAACACGTTAAAATAAAACCAGAGTCTAGCAAAGATTTCAGATGAGCAGCTCATTGGTGCAGCAGAACTGGTGTGGCAGAATATCAAAATCTTGCTGAGACTACTGTCACAAGCATACCAGACATATGTTCAGATTGGTCCACTGGCTATGAATTTGCAAAACTGGTTTAGCGACTTGTTTTAGTTTTGAATGTTCCAATTTAAAAATAACCAGCAACAAACATTTAGTCTTAAAAACAATAAAGGTTAGTTTATTATATAATCATTGCTGAAGGTCGCTAAGTGAATAGTGATATAGTTACTAGCTGAAATACAGATAAAAAGATCATAAGTAGATATGGATAAAAGAGACTTACAAAGGTGAAAGTAAGATTAGTTTCTCATTATTGCAGTCCATGCTTGTTTTGATGTGAAAGGTTTTGAAGCTTGGTTTGAGCAGCTGTAAAGGCTTCTGAAGTTGAATAGTTGAAGGTTACTCCCATAAAAAAGCTGAGCAGAATAAGTGATAACAAGGTGTAGAGCTGGATGAACACAGCAGGCCAAGCAGCATCAGAGGAGCAGGAAGGCTGACGTTTCGGGCCTAGACCCTTCTTCAGAAATTTTTCTGAAGAAGGGTCTAGGCCCGAAACGTCAGCCTTCCTGCTCCTCTGATGCTGCTTGGCCTGCTGTGTTCATCCAGCTCTACACCTTATTATCTCTTATAGCTACAGATAGTTCACTACTGGGAAACTGCCCTTCGTAATATAAGTGCAATAACGTTTACAAACTTTTTTATTCACTCACAAGATGTGGGCATTGTTGGCTTGGCTAGCATTTATTGCCCTTGCCTATTTATAGAGTCATACAGCACAGAAAAAAACCACTTTGGTCCAACTCATCCACGCCAACCAGACATCCCAATCTGACCTAATCCCATTTGCCAGCGTTTAGCCCGTATCCCTTTAAACCCTTCTTATTCTTATACCCATCCAGAGCCTTTTGAATGTTGTAATTGTACCCATGTTCACCACTTCCTCTGGCAGCTTGTTCCATACACGCACCACCCTCTGCGTGAAAAGGTTGTCCATTAGGTCCCTTTTAAATCTTTCCTTTCTCACCTTAAACCTATGCCCTCTAGTTTTGGATTCCCCCACTGGAGGAAAAAAGGCTATTTGCCCTATCCACGCCCCTTATGATTTTGTAAATCTCTATAAGGTCACCCCTCAGACTCAATGCTCCAGGGAAAATAGGCCTAGCCTATTCAGCCTCTCCCTATAACTCAAACCCTCCAACCCTGGCAACGTTCTTGTAAATCTTTTCTGCACCCTCTCAGGTTTAACAACATCCTTCCTATAGCAGGAAGACCAAAATTGCATGCACTATTCTAAAAGTGGCCTCACCCATGTCCTGTACAGCTGTAACATGACATCCCGACTCCTGTGCTCAGTGATCTGACCAAAGAAGGCAAGCATGCCAAACGTCGTCTTCACCACCTTGTCTAACTGCTGTCCTTGAGAAGGTGGTCCAAGCTGCAGTCCACTTGCTGTAGGTAAACCCACAATGCCATCACCCACTTGATGTGAGATTTATAGATGGTAGACAGGCATTGGGGAGTCAGGAGGTGAGTTACTTGCTGCAGGAATCCAAGCTTCTGACCTGCTTTTGTAGCCACCATATTAATATGGTGTTCTAGTTCAGTTTCTGCTCAATGGCAATCCCCAAGATGTTAACAGTGGTGGAAGATAATGATGGTAATGCCATTGGATGTGAAGGGTGATTATTACATTCCGTATTGTTGGAAGTGATCATTGCCTGGCATTTGTGTGGCATGAACGTTACCTGCCACTTGTCAGTCCAAGCCTGGTCTTATGCATTCAAATATGAGGGTCCGTCAATATCTGAGGAGTTGTGAATGGTACTAAACATTGTGTAATCATCAACAAACATCTCCACTTCTGACCTTATGATGGAGGGAAGGTCCTTGATGAAGCTCCTTGAACGAGGACGCTGAAGAACTCTTGCAGAGATGTCTTGAAGTTGAGATGATTGATCTTCAACCAGCACAACCTGTTTTTGCATTTGTACCAATATAACACCAACCGATGGAGAGTTTTCCTCTGATTCCCATTGACTCCAGTTTTGTTCGGGCTTCTTGATGCCACATTGATGTCAAGGGCAGTCACTTTCACCTCACCTCTGGAATTCGGCTCTTTTGTCCTTGTTTGAATAAAGACTGAAAAGGAGGTAAGGAATTGAGTGGCTCTGGCTGAACCTTAACTGAATATGACTGAGCAGCTGCTGCTTGACAGTACTATTGATGACACATTCCATCACTTCATTGATGATCGAGTGTTGACTATTAGGGTAATAATTGGCTAGGTTGGATTTTGCTTTACCTATGCAGAACATACTTTGGCATTTTTGCACATTATTAGGCAGATGCCATTGTTGTAGCTGTACTGGAACAACTTGGCTAGTGGTGTGGCAAGTTCTGGCACAGTAGTCTTCATTTGCATTGCTGGAATGTCATCAGGGCCCATAGTCTTTGCAGAGTGCAGTGCCTTCAACTATGTATTGATTTGTCATGGAGTGAATCAATATGGCTGAAGACTGGAACTTTTGATGCTCGGGACTTCTGGTGGAGACTGAAATGGATCATCCACTTGGCAGTCCTGGCTGAAGATTGTTGCAAATGCTTCAAACTGACATTTTACACTGATACCCCCATTATTGAGGATGGGACTGTTTACGGACACCCGTCCTCCAGTGAGTTGTTTAATTGTCCACTAACATTCGTGATTAGATGTGGTCTAATGTCACATAATCAAACATCAGGTAATGAATATGATTGACGATCCAAAAATTTCTCAAACCTCAGCTGGAAATCCTTAAAGCCACTTTATCAGTAACTTTAGTCATTTTGCCAAATGACTTGCAGTGATGCAAAGCAAATGGAAGAGAAGACATAACAGGTCCTCTCTCCAGTACATGATGGAGAAAGAGATGTTATTAGTTTCAGCTACAAAGGTTTTGAAGAAGCATACATAAGACTTTTTCATCACCCAGAAGAAAGGAAAGCTTATCACCATTAAGAAAGTGTGTGAATTAACATGATCTTCACTACAGTACTGAATGTACTAGCACAAATCAAAGATGAACTGGACACAGGAGAGTGTTCAAGCTCAATTACCATGAGTTGAAGCTTTTATTTTAATGCTGGCAAAAAATAATGTCATGCACAACTGAATAAGATCTAACTTACTTAAGCTAGAAGAAAAATGTGACCTAAGAGACCATGGAAGACAACATTGCTAACAAGACTAATGGTGATCAGTGTTGTGTTGTTCTGAGTGGTAACAACTGGGTGTTTTTCGGGATTTATTTAAAACATTTACAATGGTGTGTTAGATGTTGTATTAGTAATTAAGTCTTATCCTTTTTAAAGTGAGTATTGTGCTTTCCGTTGGCATGTCATTTAGTGATTGAGTGTTACGTCAATCAGGACAGTTTTGGTATGATACTTAAGGCTGGATGTTTTATCATCAAGATGGGTGGTTCAAGTTTGTAAATTTCCCAATAAGAGCTACCTCAGCTCACACGCCTTGAAATAAAAGATCCTGTTAAATTCAGCTTTTGCTTTGGGAGCATGGGCTAGGATAGAGACAGGTGAACCAACCTCAGGAGCAGATGTTAGGCAGCATTTCACAGGCCCACCTTCTTCATCTAATACTTCGTCCCAGTTATTCTAAAAGCTGTTCAGTCATCACACCCCTCCCTCCCCACCAACCCCATGAACCCTTATATTCCAACGTTAACTCCATGCCAAGTTATGCCCCCACCTACCTCGCTAGCCACTTAGCCGGTCATCATAATGGATAAATTTCAGGAGCCTTGTGGAGATGTTGAAAATTATCTAATACAGCTCTCATTCACACACACTTGACAGTGGAAAAACTCCCATTCGTGAAACCCATTTAAAACTGTTAAATCCAATCAAGTCATTCATCTGTTCTAAAAATAAACACAGTACCAGTATCAAAGAATGCTTTGAGGAAATAACAAGTCATATAGATAAAAGCTGTAGATGTACTTGTATTTACAATTTCCAAAAGGCATTTGATGAACTGCCACGTTAAATGTTACTTCTCAAAATGAGAACTCATGGCACAGAGAGTAACACATTATCATGGACGGAGAATTATTTGGCTGACAGGAAGCAAGAGTAGGGATATATAGATCATTATCTGGTTAGTAAGTTGTAAGCAGTGGCATGCAGGGATCAGTGCATGGGCATCACTGTTTATAATCTATATAAATGATTTGGAAGAGGGAACTGAATGAATGATTGTTAAATTTGTTAATTACAGAAGTGCAGTTGGAAAAGTAAATTGAGGGTAGTGAGAGTTTACAAAAGGATTTAGATAGGATAAATGAATAGGCAAAAATGTGGCAGCTGGAGTATGATGAGTAAAATGTGAATTTGTTCACTTTGGCAGGAAGAATAGAAAGACAGTACACTATTCAAATTGAGAAATATTACAAAACTCAAAGGTACGAAGGAACCTGCAAGTCCTGTACATGATTCACAAAAGGTTTATTTGCATGTCCAGCAAGTGATTAGGAACATGAAGTGATTGTTGTTTATCACAAGAGGGCTGTCTCCTTACTTGAGACAAGATACAATAATATTAAAAACTGTTCAGAGAAGGTTCACTCAACTCATTTCTCAGAGGAGAATTTTGTCTTACAAGGAAAATTTGGATAGATTGTGCCCATATCCTTGGAATTCTTGCTATTATTGTAGGACCACGGAATCTTCCTCATTTGTCGAAAATACAGCCATTTGTTTCTGAGAAACTGTTTTGAGAGGGAGAAAAGTATAAATCATTTTTTTCAACATTCTGGGACAATGTGAAATATTTTTTATTGACATGCTGTGCTTTAGAGATGGTGACCCAAATTTTCTGATGGCCAAATAGTAGATTCTATAGTGTAGATGGGAGTTGCATTCTGGGAATCTGCAGAATTCCCAACATAGCAGATTTCAAGGGAATTGTCTGGGAAATTGAGGCTACTGATTGGCAATATCCCTATGTCTGGAACCCTGTGTGTTTAAAGGTTGAGGGTGATCCAACAATGCTGTTTGAACTCAGGACGGGGTTTGATAAAATCAATGCAGGGGGGATATTTTCCCTGATAGAGGATTCAGAACAAAGGGGAACAAGATGAAAACTGAAACTCCACTTATTTATGAGTGTATTTAGAAAGAACAAGTTATTGGATATTAGAGAAAGACATTCTCTTCAGTCAAGAGGCAGTGTCTGCTGGATCAGTGGAAATTCTCAGGGTGGAACTCAAAAAATCTTTATAATGTATAGGCATGAAGGGGTTGTTTGAAAGGCAGATAAATAGAAATGAGGTAAACCTCAGCTATGATCTAATTCATGGTAAATATACTTAAGGGGCTGAAGTACCAAAGTCTTTCTCTGCTTAAGTTCACTCTCTTGCTGGGCTAGTATTTAAGTTGTTTAACTGTCTTTTTAAAAGTGTGTCAGTTTGTCATGGTTTAACTTCCCTTTGTTCACAACTAGAGTATGGCAGGTATTCCTTACCAGTTCTGAGGAAGGGTCACTGGACCCAAAACGTTAACTCTGTTTTCTCCTTCACAGATGCTGCCAGACCTGCTGAGCTTTTCCAGCAACTTTGTTTTTGTTCCTGATTTACAGCATCCACAGTTCTTTCAGTTTTTATTCCCTATCAAATGCCTAGGAATGCTCAAAACAATGGATGTGAGGTGCTTATTGATAGGCTGACAAATTAATGATTGTATTTGGTCTCTACAGCGGAGCTTGTTAGTATTTTTATATATTTCTTTAATTAGTTGATCATACGTTTCTATAGCTGTTGTTACCATATCTTTCGAGAAATATTCTGCAGTGATTTTCACATTGACCCACCCTCTTCTTGTGATTACAAATATATAATGCAAAGATATGGATTGATTCCTTTCCATTTTTAACTCACCAGCTTTTCCTTAGACAAAATTCTCATGTTCTTTTGATGCAGCATTCACAAAATTGGCAGATCCCTGTGTATTATTGTATTCATGTCCCCACACTGTTCCTTCTTTCTTAGGACGGCATGAACACCTGTGGTCGGGGATTTGTATTCCCTGTTAGTGCTGAAAGTGGCAAGTCCAGTTCACCATTCATTAATTTTTATGCATTTGCATATATTACAATTGAAACCCTGTCAAAAGTAAAAGGGTTGATTAAAAGCAGAATATGATATATAGAGACATGGTTATTTTAATCTGTACCAGATCATACAAAGTGGCTGTCGCCTTAAAAGTTCTGTCAGAAGATTCCAGATTGTTGTGAAAACGGACGAAGGAGAAGAAGTGATGAGAACGTACAACAAAGGGAATTGACACATCCTGGTGCAGGAAATTATTGGGTGGCGGTTACTTGCTGTACACTTTCATTATGGCAACCCTGAATCCGATATTTCAATAACACTGAGGCTGCTCATTAAAAAATAATAAAGCAGTGATTTATAAAATGAGCCCAGTGCCAACTATTTGCTGTTCATTTCAGCTTTGGCAGCGCATTCTACATTTGTCAGAACTTGCAGGGAGAAGAGATTTAGAAACAAAAAATTGTTTTTATGTTTACAGAGTGAGAACATGTCTTTTACAAGGGTACTTAATGCTGAGAATAACAAGACTAAATATTTATGTTGTTTTACAGAAGAACAGAATAGTGCAGAGTTTTAAAATGCTAAAGAACGGCTGGATGACCTTCATGTCAGAAATGGCATGTTCCTGCTCAAAGATTATATAGTTGCCAAGAGCAACTAGAAAAACACTAAGCAAATTGAGACCAAACATATAGAACACAGAATAGTAATTTATTCATGAAGAAAAGAATTAAACTTTTCCTGCTTAATAACAGACTTGAAAAAGATCTGCTTATTGTTTAATTTGCATGGCTCTGGGAGTGCTTAGGGAGTCCCATTGAATTATTAGTTTAACACTACATGCATGGCATGCCATTATTGTCATGAGCTTACATGAAGATCCCTAAAATATGTTCATTGTTATATTTAAAATCGTGTCAGCTGCATATTGATCAGATGCCAAGAACACAGGTGATATATGAGAGTGGAATGTTTAGCAGGACATTACAAAATGTAGCCAAATAAAAGCAAAATACTGCAGATGTTGGAAAATTGAAATAAAAAGAGAGAATGCAGGAGTAACTCAGCAGGTCTGGCAGCATTGGTGGAGACAGCAAAAAAATGTTAACGTTTCAAGTACAATGTGACACTTTTTCAGAACTGAAAGGAGCTGGAAAATGATGGGGATTTTTTTCTGTTGAGGAGGAGCAAGTGTGGAAGTGACAAAGGGAGTTTTAATGATAGTAGAGATAGGGATGTAAAATAGGTGTGAATGGTAAGTATGTGGGTCCTCTCTGCTGAAAGCAAAGTCAACAAGGCACAAACAAGACATGATTTGGAGAGTGGGGAAGAGGCGGGTGGTGGGTATAGTTGTAATCAAAATGGAGGAAGGACGTCATTCTCTGAAGTTGTTAAACTCAACACTGAATCCTAGAGGCTATAAGGTGTTTAAGCAGAAAATGAGGTGACGTTCTTCTAGCTTGCACTGAGCCTGAAACACCATAGCAGGCCCAGGATAGATCAGTTAGCATGGGAACAAGATGGTTTATTGAAATGGCAAGCAACTGGAAGGTCAGGATCATTCCTATGGACAAAGTGGTGGTGTTCTAAAAAGTGAAAGTGTCTTGAGTGATGGCAGAGTGTGTCACAGGTGGAGTGTTCCTTGTGAAAAGCTGACAGTAGAGGGAAGGGGAAGATGTGTTCAATGGTGGTATTGTGCTGCGTGCAGCGGAAATGGTGGAGGATGATCCTTCTAAACATGGAGACTGGTGGGATGAAATGCTGTTCTAGAAGGCTGAGAGCCATGTCCACCACAGTGGTGATTGAGATAGGGGGGTGTGGTGGGGTGGGGGTGAAGGTGGCGTGGGTGGAATCCTCTGTGAAAGGGGAAAAGACTCTATCCCTCCTCCTAATCTCGCCTCTTGCCACGCTTACCTTTCTAACTGTTCTTTTCGATTCTGAACAATCTACACTCAGCAAAGGATTTAGTTTCATCCTATTATACCCACACTTCGATGAATTTTGAACATGACATGACGCTCAACTCTTTCTGTCAACTTTATTTCTCTCTCCACAGACACTGCCACACCTGCTGAATTTCTCCAGCATGTGTTCCTTTCACAACAGAATGTAGCAATTTCTGGGCAAATGGCTAAAAATGTATGTTGATTATTTCCAAAAGCTGTGTCAGGTTAAAGAAAAAGCAAAGGGAAATCCATTGTTGAGACATGCAAGAGATTCCATAGTCACCTGGAGAAGCAGTGAAGTATTAGCCCATTCTCTGTTTGCTAGGTGGTAAATTGCAATGATGCTGTTCACCTCTTAGTAAACAGTGGCCATATTCAACACCATTTGCTATATCTGCAGCAGTACAAATTTTTAGTTCTGGAAGTAGATTTGAACTACGGTGATCAACAATTATGGCCAAAATTCCTGTTTAAAACTGATTTATGTTGGCATATCTTGTCAGCACATTGCCCATTTAGCGCCTATCCTCATTCTTTCACCAAATCAATCTTACCACTATTCTTGCCAATTGAGAATGGTGGTGGACAACCAAAACATCAACAGAGGAAGAATAGACTGGACTCCGGCAGGTCAGATCAAACTGAAATATTTTGTGAGTAACTTCAGTCAGAAGTGCTGAGTGAATTATCTTGATCTGCTTTTCTAACATCTTTGCTGTCTTGTATCCACCCAATTATTAAACTCCATTGCCAAGAAATAGCCAGTGAAATCACTAAAAGTGCTGATAACTTCCTTGTTGCAATGCTTTAGAGCAGTGCTGTTCACACCGTTGCAGGGCTCTTCACAATCACAGTTTCCGGTGGAAATAGAGCTAGGTGTGTCAGGGCAGAGGCGTTCTCCAGAGAACAGAAACTAAACTGGACAAGCCACATCTCAAACAATACAGAAGGAAAAATGTTGTGTTGGACATCCAAATACTGGAAGTATTCAACAAGACTGGCAGCAGCACTAGAGACGAACAGAGTTAATGTTTCAGGTCTCCTGTTTTCACCCTCCGCATGCTGATGTCAACTTCTGAATATTTACACATTTTCTATTTTTCCATCACAGCACCAGTGTTGGGCAGGGACAGGACACTCTGTTACATGTGTGTCATCACCAAAGTCACTGCACAGTCGACAAGGTTCAATTGAGGGATGTGATAGAATGCTCACCATTTGTTTGTATGCGTGCATGTATGATAAAACTCAAGGAAAATAATACCAGGATGGAATAGTGCTGCTGCCAATCTTCTCAATAGCCACTCTTCCTCCATACTGCATTGTGGCTACAGCATATACAATCTGCAGGATGTAAAGCACCAATTCACTAAGATTGTTTCAGTATCTCCCTTTCTTGAGACCTCTAACACTGAAGTTCAAGAGCAATAGTTCTGTGAGAGCGCCATCGCAAATCACATACCATCCTGACCTAGCCATGTGTCCTTTGCTACCTTTCTTCCTTTCTTACCATTCAATAAGCCTAAATTCTCTACTTCGCACCACTGTGGTAGCACCATGACTTTAGAAACTGTGCTTGTTCAAGGAACATATCAGCAAAGTTGGCCATTCAGCTCCTCAAGTTCGTTCTACTATCCAACTGGATCATGGCTGATCTGTATCTCAACTCCATTTACCTATCTTTGTTCCATTTTCCTTGGTAATCTCATCTGATAAAATTCTATTGATCTGAGTCCTTAAACCTCAAATTCATGCAGCATTCAAAGCCTTTTGGAAAGAGAATTTCAGATATCGTCAACCATTTGTGTGAAAAACACTTCCTGATATCCTTCCTAAATGACCTGGCTCATATTTGAGTATTATGTTCTCGACATTCCTGTCTAAGGAAATCATGTCTCTGTCTTCCTTATTGAATTGTTTCATAGTTTTAAATTCACCCAATAGATCATCTCTCAAACCTCTAAAACCAGTGGAATACATATTAAATTTATGGAACCTGTCTCTTAATCTCACCCGAATAAATCAAAATCTAAAACTAAATGATACCTTCCAAGGCCAATGTATCTTTTCTGAAGTTCTGTTCCCAAAATTGAACACATTTGTCTAGATATGTGTTCCCCAATTTCCTGTGAATTTTGATATTGGAGGCACTCCAAGTGGCATTGCCCCCTGTTTCGTTTGTTGCTATTCTGCTAAAGTTTGATGAAAGGTACATTTAGAGAATAGTTTCTGGGCACTTAGTAGGAAATAACTATCTATCTTTTCATAATGTGTGAATAAAAATGCTCCCAACATGATATTCTAGGTGCACTAATAAAATCTGTTCAAGAAGAAACATAGTATATATGAATCATTGAAAAAAAAACTTTTCACACAACTATCAAACCAATTTTCAAAGTCTATTCCCAGTAAGAGACCAATCACACATGTTGTCAGGAATTATATAAGAAGAAGGAGGAAGCACAGTCCACAAATACCACTATCCTGGCTTTTGCAATAACTTAGTTTGGACACTCCTATTCTTAATGTTGGTATTTCACACATGCCTGACTGGCTTAAAACAAGTCCCATGATAGTGATGTTTTTTGCTGGGACATGCTTGGCTGAATATTAGAAACTGTCTTGTATATTGCCTAAACGAGTGTCATTGGGCTGTTTAACCATGGATGACATTGGAGCTGGATTTTATCCGACCTTCTTCTGAGATCCGTACATGCTTCTTGTAGCAGGGAGGTCGGCTGTTGTCCAACAATGGAAACTGGCTGAATTTTCTTTTCCTGTCACTGGGGTGCCCAGATTGAACTAATGCAGCAAAAGTAAAGAATTTGCATACAATTAACACATCATTCACTGTCCGGGGACATTCAGAAGGTATTTGATATACAACTGGAGTAAAGTCAAAAATTAATATTTCTATGTAAGTCAATGTGACAGGTGTTTTTGTGAATAGCAAGCTGTTCTGAACATTAACACAGTACACTATCAACGTAAGTTGAAGAAAAATTATTGGTGAGGACACTGGAAGAACTTGAGCGATGTGCATTAGTGTTTAATATCCATCTGAAGATAGGCAACAAAATTTTGGTTTAACATTTTGTCTGAAGCAGCTTGAACTGCGCAACATTCTCAGTCATTTTCCTTCATTCTAGATTCTGTGCTAAAGTCTTCAAGTTGAGCTTGAACTCACAAATTTGTTACTTAGCCATGACAGCCACACTGAGACAAACAACGCGTGAACCAACAATATTTGATTTATCCAGTCGAGAGAATGGTAAAGCAGTGTGGCTCACATTACAGAGATTGTATCAACATAACTTATGAAAGAAGTCCAGGAATGGAATGGGAGGATTGGGAGAAAGAGACATGTCGAACAACTTAGTATTCCCACTTCTGAAGCACTTTATTTGCTTATTGTTGTTAGAACATTAAATCAGTTTATTGTTTCCCGTTTCATGAGGTTGGCGTATTGTGTCCAAGGAACAATTTTCCCTTCAAAACTCATGGGCCACAAACTGGTGGTCATTTGCCATTGATTTTCAGAGTTATCTTACTTATTAAGGTTTTAACCATAGTTTCACTTAGGTAATGACAAATATGAAGAATGTCACTTGGCTGTCTAAAGGACTTAAAAAAAAGTTGTTGGCCTGCTTCCACACTGCAGGGGATTCTGTGATTCAATTCTAAGATTCTATGAATTGAGCAATTTGTTTTACTTATAGAATGGCAGCCTAAAAATGAGCTTGAACAATTTTGATTTGGTTGATTTATAATGTTTGGTGATTTTTAATTGGCTTTTCCTATGTATTAAGTTAATTAAATTTGGCTTTGGCTGGTTACCAATTGATCAATGTGAAATTCATTCGGATCTGCACAGTGCACAGATTGTTGCACCTTAGAGGTGCAACACTGCAGATGCAAGATTTTTATTTAATGTGGATCTTTCACCTGCAACAAGAAAAATTGAGTCAATAAAGAGAGATTGAGGATCATAACGACCAACTAACATAGCTGAAATGCAAGAGGTATGTAACAAAACAGTGACCAATAACGCTAACTAAAAAGTGCATTTGTACCCAGTATTCGGGGAAATTCAGCCCATTAAGTGATGTTATTCCACCTGAATTACTTTCTTCCTCTCTCACTGCTATTGTAAATCAATTTTTCCTCTGTACTGCCAAGTTCTGACAAGTAATACTGTATTGAAGTAGCAAGATTATTTTCTGCATTGACTGATAAAGAATTTTTTCTTTCTATTTGTTGAATCATGGAACTTGATATTCACAGTAGTGCCATGATTCATTGTGAAAGAGATTGTATTCTTGGCCAAAAAGGCCCCTTTGGGTTTTTAATAATTTCAGTGGTGGCCAATTGCTTCTGAACACTGCAGACTTGTAGTGTAATAGGCAGTGCTCCTTGGTTCTTTATACATTTTGCAATCATTGTTAAAACTAAGCCTTAATAAAGCTATCTTTATAGTCGTTATATCAATATAATGCAGGGTATACTGATCAATGCTCAGTTCTGTTGGTCTGTTTCGCATTGTTGCTGTGAAAATACAGCAATAAGAAATATCCGTTTTTCACTGAGATTTCCTCAGTTTCCTTAAGCTCTTGATGCTACAACGTTCAGCTGGAAAGAGATCAATGTTTTTTTTTTCTGTTTTTTCGAAAATCTCAAATTTCTTTCTGCTTTTTTGGAAAATTAAAGAGCAAACAGTAAAATCAGCATGGCCAGTGGATAAAATGGACTTGAGTGGCTCAGATTTCGAGTGGCTTGAAAATGGGACTGTAATGTGGTCGAAAAGCTGCTAAATTAATAGCAGCTGTCTAATGCTGACTGTATTACAGAGGCCCCATAAGCATGTGCCATCACATACCTACTGTACAATCCGCATAAAAGATGGTGTGGCTCTGACTTCCCCCCAACCTCCCAAAAAAAACCTTGGGTAGAATTTAGATAACAGCCAATTAGAGATTGGAATTATAAATCATTCGACAAGGGTCAAATTAGAAAAGACATGCCAAAATTCTGTGTTTTTTTTTCATGCAGTAATTTGCCTCCTTTAGTTTAAAGCTACATTGTTGATTAGACTAATCCAGCTAGGCCTTAGCCTGAATAAATATACAGAATCCATACAAGTCCGTGAGAGAATTGTATGGGCTTAAAAGCAGAGTGCACCACTTCATGATGCTGCACTGTGTTGCCTGTGATTTCATTTTTAGTGATTGATGCTGAAAGACTATGTTCTTGTCCTGATAGTTTCTAAATTTTAGCACTCAGAATCAAATGCTCACTCAGCTTGTTTTAAACTGGACAGTTTGATATCGTGAATAGTCATTTGGCTAATACAGAAAAGCAAAAACAAACAATAGATAAAATACTGTGCTCTCCTGCCTGTTTTGCGATTATGCAATATGTTTTTCCTTTAGAAAATGCATTTCTTCTATCTAGATTTGGATTGAACAGTGACAGCCTTATGCCAGATACTCAAATGAATGCCAGTCACTTTTGCCTGCAGCATTTATCATCAGCAGTGAGGGCACTTGCTGATTTATTTTCCTGCTGTTGTTGCAATTTTCTGCAATTTTTCCTGCTGCACTATGCAGTTATTTGCATGGTGATCCATTGTCCTATCTGGCTGTTTAAAGGGTTTTCCCATGGTGGAACATTGCAGTTATTCTTTATGTTCTTTGGTCATACTGGGAAATTGATATAGAAGGTAAAGACACATGGGATCTGGGGTAACTTGGCAAATTGGATCTGAAATTGGCTTTGTGGCAGGAGACACACTGTTTCTATGACTGGAGTCTGTTTTGCAGTGGTGTACAGTATTGGGTCCCTTATTATTTGTGGTGTTAGAAATTATGTAGATGAGAATGTGGGGGTGAATTTGCGGATGACACAGATTGGATGAGTGGTTGACAGTGAGAAGGAATAGCTTAGGTTACAGGAGGATAGAAACAGATTAGTCAGATGGGCAGTTCAGTGGCAGATGGAATTTAACTCTGATAGATGTGAGGTAATGCACTTTGGAAGAAGTTACAAGACAAGGGAGTACACTATGAATAGTAGGACACCAGGAAGCTCAGAAGAACAGAGGGACCTTGGGCACTTGTCAACAGATCCCTGAAGATGGCAGGACATGTTTATAGGGTGGTTAAGAGGACATAAGGGATGATTGCCTTTATTATTCATGGCATAGATTATAAAAGCAGGGAGATTATGTTGGAACTTTACAGAACTTTGGCTAGCCACATCTGGAGTACTCTGCACAGTTCTGGTCACCGCACTCTATGAAGAATCTGATTACACTGGAGGGGATGCAAAGAAGATTCATTGGAATGTCACCTGAAATGGAGCATTTCGGCACTGAAGAGAGGCCAGAAATCTTGGGTTGTATTCTTTGGAGCAGAGAAGATTAAGGGGGACCTGATAGACATGTATAAGACTATGAGGGGCATGGAGGGTGTCTGTGAAGCAGTTGTTTCCCTTAGTAGAATGGTTAAGAACAAGGGACATACTTGTAAAGTGAATAGCAAACATTCACAGAGAATTTGAGGAAAAAGTGTTTTCTCCCAGCGCATGGTGGGGATGTGGAGTGTACAGCCTGGGAGAGCAGTTGAGATGGGAAAACTCATCATCTTTAAAAGTACTTGGATTAATACTTGAAGTGTCGTAACATTCAAGGCTACGGGTCTGGTGTGAGAAAGTGTAGGATGTAGTATATTTTACAGACTCAATGGGCTGAAGGGCCTCTTCTGTGCTGAATGAATCTATGATATTTTTGGTCATATTATGCCACTGCCTTGTAAATGTGTCAGTCTGTACTAGTGTGTGTATTTGCCCCAGAGTTAGTCTCATGGTGAATTATGAACACAATTATGTTCTTTGGTCATAGTGGGAAGCTGATAAGGTTAAAGCACATGGGATCCAGGGTAACTTTGCTGGGTATTTAGTTTTGAATCCTCCTGCCATTGTGGATTGGCTGAAAATCCAGGTAGCTATAACTCCTTTCAACATGACTTTATTTCCCGCTAGATACCAGAGGGAACTCAAGTCCACCTCCAAATTTCCATTCCACAATTGACTGACTGAATAGACTTGATATCTAACATATACTAGAGATTTCAGAGTACTGTGTGCCAGAATGTTTGTTTCTTCAGATCCCTAACATTAGTTGTTCTGAACTCTTGGCATGATAAGTTTCTTGTTCAGTATTATATTAATCCAAACGCAACAAAAGATCAAAAATTTGATTTGATATCTTTACCAAGTTAGCTAGAATCAGCTGAAGAAATGAGAGGATCACTTGCATCCAGTTTCTGCTCAACTAGCAATTGTTCGGAAAATTTAAACAAGACTCCCAGTCCTGATGATTATCCAGTTAATCCTGCTGGGAAAATATGTCTAGTAGTTGGCTCAGGATCTGATTGCATTCAACTTTGTTGGCCTTCACAGTTGAATGATCAAATAGTATCCATTGTCTGTGCTCTATCAGGAATAATGGACAATTGGGCAAGTTACTGAACAGTTCTTATGAGAGGAAAACTAAATAAGACCTTACATAATATCACACTGTCCTTTTAAAAGCAGTTGGACCTAAGCAATTTGGATCTAATTGATTCCCTTCTTTTAAAAAAAGTCTTTGTTGGCAAGCTCTGTTTATATTATTTACCACAGCCTGAATACATGGGAAAGGCTGGTGAACAGTAACAGAAAATGTTAGAAATGTAAAGCAAGTCACTTAACATTTGAAAGAAAGACAGGTTAATATTTCTTGTGAAAGTCTCGATTTGAAAACATTGACCTGTGTGTTTTCTTTTAAATTGCTCATTGGCCATTTTGAGCATTTTCTTTAGGATTGCTTCTGTTTTTATTCTTATCCACAATGCGTGGTATTTAATCTGAAACTGATGTTTTGTTTTGACACCAAAATTTCTGCTTTTTTAACTTGGAAAGTTTTGTTTCAGTAACAGAAATGTTAATGTGTGCCAGAAAGAATTGAACTTCTGTGGTGAGACCATTGTGGACAGGAATTTCCTGTCCCATGCACATCCTGGACTGGGGATTTCTTGAATTCGTTTTGGAGGTGATCATTACAGGAGGTTAGGGCTACTGAGCAGAGAGAGAGTTGTTGACTATACAGCCAGAGACACGGCTGCATCGGAGTTTTAATTAATCCTGCTGTCTTCTTTAAAACCTAAGAAATGTACAATATTCCTATTTTAATTAAATAGGAAGAAAAGTTGGCATTTCACTCATATCAGGAATTGTATGGCCTACTTGTGTTGCTGTATCAACTTTTAGAAATTTGCTGCACGTATACACACAAATATAGTAAAAGCAAACCAAACAAGTTAAAAAGTAAGGCCAACAAAATTTTCTGAAGAAGGGTCTCGACCCGAAACGTCAGCTTCCCTGTTCCTCTGGTGCTGTCTGACTGCTGTGTTCTTCCAGCTCCACACTGTATTATCAGCCAACAGAGTGTTCCTCATGTGAAAGCAAATAGTTGCATGAGCTTTATAAAATAAACTTGTGGGGAAATTAAGAACATAAAGACATGAAAACTTAAAGGGGAAGTCCGCATGTTGAATGCATAAAATGATGAGGGTCTTGGGGGGATGTTCCCCTGGAGAAGGTTTGAATTTTTAAACTAAAAGTGATGTAAGCTATTTAATTGTAGGTGCTTTTTTTTTAATTCAACAAGAACAACATATTATTCATACATAAGGAATTGGCCAAAGGTGCTTCACATGAGTATAATTGGGGTAAATTTGATACTGCAAAAGAAGGAAGGAGATTAATGATTTGGATAAAGAAATAGCTTTTGGTTTTAGGAGAGGTGGAGAAGCTTGGAAAGTAAATTCACAAGCATAGGTCCTAGATTTTGAGCATAAGGCCTCCTGTGGATAGTTAAGAAGCCCAAGTTGAAGTAATGCAGATTGGGATGAGGGTTGGGTAGTAGGGATGAAGGAGGTTTACAACATATGGAGTTTAAGGCCACAGAGGAATTTGTGCAGAATAATGAGAATTTTAAATTAGAAATCAGTGTTGGCCAACTTCTTGTGATGAGGGTAAATAGGACGTGGTGTGTGTTAGGTAATGGTAGCAGAATTTGCATGAACTCAGGATTATGGAAGGTGCAAGTTGGAATATTGGCCAGAAGAGCGTATTGGCACAATTGAACTTGGAGATAACAAAAGCAAAGATAAGGTTTGTAGTGGAAATGGGCCAGTGACCGAAACAGGTTATGTTAGAGAAGTGGAAGTAAACATAATTGTGACGAATTGGGCATTGGGCCAAAAGCTTGATTTTTCACTTGTAGAATTGATACATGATCATAACTATGTGAACACAATTATCTACACAACTAAACAGCCAATGGCATGGAATAACATTATCAAAATTGCTTCCTCTTAACCTGTAAATATTGTAATTCCAACTGTAGAAAAGGAGGATAGATAAGCAATGTTTACAGTGGGAATTATAAAAGATGGAGTACACATGTCAGGAACCACAACTGATAATCATAAATTAGAATGCAGGAGAACTGCAAAGTAGTGGTTGAAAATTCAAACTTTGGTTAGGTAGTGCAGTGATTAAGAATTAAATATCTGTTTTTTTTAAAGTTCATTACCAGCTAACTGATCCTGTTTGTGATTTTGTTGATTAGGTATAATTCACCAGATGAAAGGGGATTATGAAACTGCACTGAAACTCCACAAGACCCACCTCTCCATTGCTCAGGAGCTCAATGATTATGCTGCGCAGGGAAGAGCCTATGGGAATATGGGCAATGCCTATAATGCTCTGGGAATGTATGACCAAGCAGTGAAGTACCACCGCCAAGAACTACAGATCTCCATGGAAGTTAATGACCGGGCATCACAAGCATCAACCCATGGTAACCTTGCTGTTGCGTATCAGGCTCTGGGTGCCCATGATAGGGCTTTGCAGCACTATCAAAACCATCTAAACATAGCACGAGAGCTACGGGATATACAAAGTGAAGCCCGGGCACTTAGTAACCTCGGCAACTTCCACTGTTCAAGAGGAGAATTTATTCAGGCTGTTCCATATTATGAACAATATCTACGCTTGTCACCTGACCTACAAGATATGGAGGGAGAAGGAAAAGTATGTCATAACCTTGGCTACGCCCATTATTGTCTGGGAAACTACCAAGAAGCTGTGAAATATTATGAACAAGATTTAGCTCTAGCCAAGGACTTGCACGATAAACTTAGCCAGGCAAAGGCCTACTGTAACTTGGGCCTCGCATTTAAAGCCCTTGGTAATTATGCTAAAGCAGAAGAAAGTCAGAAGTATGTCCTATCATTAGCTCAGTCCCTGAACAACTCTCAAGCCAAATTTAGAGCTTTAGGCAACCTTGGTGATATCTTCGTGTGCAAGAAAGATGTGAATGGTGCTGTTAAGTTTTATGAACAGCAGCTGACTTTGGCTCATCAGGTTAAAGACCGGAAGCTTGAAGCCAGTGCTTATGCCGCTCTGGGTACTGCATACAGACTAATACAGAAATATGACAAAGCACTAGGATATCATACACAAGAGCTTGAGGTCTATCAAGAACTAAGTGACTTGCTGGGAGAGTGTAAAGCACATGGTCACCTTGCAGCAGTCTACATGGCACTAGGTAAATATACCATGGCCTTCAAATGTTACGAAGAGCAATTGGAGTTGGGACAGAAACTAAAAAATCCCAATATTGAGGCACAAGTTTATGGCAATATGGGAATCACCAAAATGAACATGAATGTAATGGAAGATGCTATTGGCTACTTTGAGCAGCAGCTCGCTACACTGCAGCAGTTGAGTGGCAATGATGCAGTTCTGGATAGAGGACATGCCTATGGAAATCTGGGAGACTGCTATGAGGCATTAGGAGATTACGAGGAAGCTGTCAAATATCATGACCAGTATTTATCAGTGGCTCAGAGTTTAAATCGGATGCAAGAGCAATCCAGAGCCTATCGGGGACTTGGAAATGGGCATCGGTAAGTACTGGGCTGAATGTGATCTGTGTTTGTTCACTGTGTGAATGTTTCTGCATATGTATCTCTCCCTGTCTTCTCTGTGCTCAATCACTGGGGAGAAATAAAATACTCAGATTTATAAAATTTCCTAAATTGCACTTAAATAACTCTGAACACATTTGGTTTCAGACCATCTGCAAAAACAACTTAATTTAGTTTAAAAATAGTAAATAAGTGTCTGTGTAATCATCTAAAGGCAGTAAATGAGGAGTCAGATCAAAGAAAAGCAAAAAGAGCTTTATATCACATTGACACACTTGTATTGCTGCTATTCCTTGGGCTGTAATTGAATCCTATAAAAACCATATGCCTGTCATTACAGAATGCACACTATTGGGGAGAAACTAGGTGGGGTAAGTGAAATGCCAAGTTTTTGAATTGCTTCTGCCATCTTTTGCATGGAGACCATTCAGTACAGATTCAGGATACCTCTTGGGGCTCCACAGTTAGTGGGTTTTTGTGCTGGCATTGATGTTGGGCTGATGTACCATTAATTGTCCACTTAAGGGTCTCATTTGGTGGCAGATTGGGGTTTGTCTTGCAATCCCTGACTTAATTGGGGAAGGGACAGGAGAAGTGTGGGGAACTTAACTGCTACTGTCTTACCTTATTATTACCAAATCTTGCCATGGGCACAAGACTGAGACCCTAGATCCACTTACTCTGGACCAGGCAGGTAAAATTCATACAGATTTCCTGCTCCTGATAGGCCCACACTGGAGATGGCATGTGTGAATGCTGGAAGAAAACAAAATTGAACTTCACTGTGGTATCTGTCATAATGGAATAAACTGCCAACACTTCATATGCCATTCCATGCGTGACAAATTAATGCCTAGGGAGCAATTAGCATTTGTTAAAGAATGCCCCTTAAAACAATCAGGTCCCTTCAAATTAAAAGGGAGAAAATTGAAAAGTCCAAATGATGGCTGCTGATCTGGGAATAATTAATTCATAATTCAAAGCCAATCCAATCTCAAAAGGCATTTTTAGTGGTTAGAATTTCACTCAATTACATGACCTTTAAAAGGGGTGTGAGAGGATGCAAATTGCAAGATAGATTATAAATGGAGGGAAAGGCCTATCGATAAATTGGCATTCCCCAACATTAACCCTTTGTCCCCTTGCTAAAGGAGAGGTAGATATAAGAAAGTAAGCTTTCCTATTTGACTCTGTATTGTTATTTTCAGTCTTGTCCTTTAGGATGACCCTATGCACCATTTCTATCTCCTTCCCTGGCTGCCACTTAGGCTGTAACAGACAATTGGCAATCTTGGAGCACTTTTTGACATTGGACCCATATCATTTCCACCGCAATGGCTTCCACTTCAGCATCTGTAACATTGCCTTTCTTTGCCAATGCTTTGGTTTATCTGCTTTTGAAACCATCATCAATGTTTTTTGTTAGTCTCAGGCTCAGTTATCCTGGCTGGCTTCCATCTTCCACCCTTCAGTTTGTGAGTTAGGATGCTGGCAGCTGTGGAGAAGAGCCAGATTCTGTCATAGAGTTAAGAGAAACCAGTCTCATTACAGAACAGAAGTGAGAAGGAATGCTTAGCTGTTATATACGCATGTTCTGCAGTGATAATCAGCCCTGTTAAAGACTGAGTCCTGACTGGGGTAGTATATCAATAATTAATCTTTTGAAGCCTAACACAACAGAGGGAGCATATTCAACAGCATTTCCACCCACGTGTTTTTCGGACAGGAACTTTTTTAGCACATGGTATTTCTAGACAAACGTTTGACTGTAGCTGCACATCGAATTCACTTACAACCTAATTTTCTTAATCTTCATATATGTGCATGAAATTAGATTATTCTGCAATAGGTAACTTAATTGAGAGGAAGTAACACAGAATGAAAGCGTTATCTTTCTTGTTGCATTGCACTATTCATAATGGAGGCATTTACTGGGTAAAGCTGGCCCCAGCTGTGACAAATTATTTGAAGTATTTGATTACAATGTATTTTGTAATTCTTTTGCGTAATATTTCCCTCCTGAGACCATTTTAACTGGATACTCTCTGAACAATGAAGCCAGCAGGAAGAAGTACAACAATTGGAGTTCTATTGCTGTGCAGTCCAGCTGGAGTTAGCTCAGAATGGAGCAAAGTGCTATCAGCAGCTTGTGATCCATCAGTTGCATTGGTTTTGGGAATCAACTATTGAAATTTATTATTTTGCAATTTTGTACAATGCAGTCATGTTATTGTGCAACTGACTGACCTCACAGTACCACTGAATGTTGCTGTATGTCTCACAGAAACACCTCAACAACAAAGCTCTGTCACAAGTTAGCACACTTACCTTCCTGCCTGACTGTAATAGTGCAGCTTTGTCACTGTGACTGATTAGCCGATAAGAGTGCAGTACTGTTTTGCATGACTTACTGACTGACCTCATGATAGTGGAGTCCTATGACTAACAGCACAACAGCCTGCTTGTGTCATTGGACCAATTGACTAATCCTGCAATAGTACAGCCCTGTCATAGTGTGACTGATTGGCACTCTGATAACAGGGACCCTGATTTAAATCACTCTTGCATATCCTATTACTGTAAGCCCACCTATTTATTTATATTAGTGGCATTCATGCAGTTCTGTAATTTAACATGAATTCAAAAGCTTTCAGGCACAGTTGGTTATGTTGTTTTCTACAATATAACAGTTCTATTGCAATGATCATTTAATATTGAAAAAATAATTTAAATAGTTTTGTCAAAGAATAGCATAGCTGCTGAATATGATGTCAATTAATATTCTGTGAGTTACTTGAGTCACTGGTAAGAATTAATCTTTGGTGACTGGCATTTATAAATGATTATTAAGATATAGTGCTGAGTGAAACAGAGCTTGAGGAAAGTATTGAGTATCCAACTGTAACTGAATAATTGTTACTAAAAGAAAAGGTTATAATGATTCATGACCGTGCTTGCTGGTGTAGAATGATTGAATTTTACATCAAAGGGTTCGCTGTGAGCAAATCCTCAATTACGTTCAAAGAGCAGTGATCTTCTTAGACTAAATTTACCAAACTGAAAACCGGACTAAGTGCCCTTTCATTTGTCCCAAGCTCCTGATAACCTCCAGATGTGCAAAACATTGATCTGACAGCTTCCAGTATTCTCGACTCTGTTCACTCTCTCTTCTATTTTTCACAAATTAAGTTCAGGCCATGACCCGCATAGAAATGCTTCGGTGACCAGCAAGTGTTATGATCTATCCACATAGTGCTGTTGTAAGTATTGTTGTTGGTGTCAACCTGTTGAAGCTTTTATTTGGACTGATTGCTTCAGGTGTACATGTTCAGGTGTGTTAGAAAATCACCGAAGACAAGGCACGGAGTGCTAGGATATAAATGGGACTTTCAAGGGAAGTACTAAATAGAAGCTCACTCTTTAGCAGGGAAGGAATCATTGTTTATGGCATCATTTGTTTGACTCAGTCTGCTAGTGTCTGCCTGATAAAAATGGTGATTGAGACCATAAAAGCCCTCAAGCCTGTGGATCCCCAAGTGGTCACTGTCACCAACAGATTTCTGTCGCTGTCACGTGAAATTAACATGCTCACTGTCCAACAAGAATGAAGTGTCATGGTGTGATCCAGAAATAGTAAGGTCATAGAAAAAGAAACCTAAGAAGCACTCAGATGGTGAAAAATAAAGTATTTGTGTGCTATGAGTTATTGAAGTGCAAAATATATTCATTACTTTTAATTAACTATATTTCTGTTTGTTTTTGTTTCTGAATAATCGGTCAGCTTTAACAATTCTGTCAGACATGAAGAGTTATTAGAAAATTCAGAAAGGCCGATGGATGTTAATTAGGAACAAACAATAAGTTGACTAAAATCACAAATGTAATGATAGTGAGGGACAGAATGATTGCCTGTATGCTGCTTCTATCTGAAACATTACATTGTTATGTAATAGATTATTGGAGAAATACACATTTCGGAATGTGTTGGAGTTTGTCTATGCCCAGGGCATTTTAATAGGCTGAGCAGCAGGAAACCAAGAAACACGCAGAGCTCTGAAATATTGTGTTGTAAACATTTTCTGATTTATTAAGTTTGTTTCTATATATCTTGAGGATATACAGAACACAGTTGCACAATAGCAAGCATTTAATTTCACAGTAAGTTTCACATGATGATGTCATATATCATGAAAAAAGATTGGAATGGTTGAATCTCATTTATTTCAGTCTTGATTATTAAATCCATTCAGTGTTTGCAGGTAAAATACAGTGAATATGTCATCAGGAGTTTAAATCTGTTATTTCTGCAGATATCTTAAGAAATAACTTTTCAGGAGATCAGTAGGAAATTTATCGTGTGATATATTTTACAGTTTTATATTTTATGAGTTGGGCATGTGGAAAGTGCATTACTAATCCTAGCTGTAGCAAAGTCAAAAGCTTATTTGCTGTCAACACTTTCTGCTGCTTGGCAAGCCATAAGATACTTCCTGCAATTATTTTCAGTAGTTTTGATGTTACATGTCACTTGCTTTGGTACATCTATCGTGTGTCTCCTGTCTTTTTACATTTCTCTTGTGCATCCTGTGTAATTTTATGGCTCCTTTACACTCACTCTTTGTTGTCAAATTTTGATTACCTGATCTCCTTAACGCAAAAGTGTGTGAAGTCAAATGAACCTATAGAAATGGAAAGAATATTGAAAATTATGAAAAATCTATTTCAAAACCTTCGCATAAAATCCTCATATGTTGTTACAGGTCATTAGCTTTTCTATTCCTGAAATCAAGTGAATTTGTTTGTTTGCACAGGGCAATGGGGAACCTTCAGCAAGCTCTTGTGTGCTTTGAAAAGAGATTGGTAGTAGCCCATGAACTTGGAGAATCATCCAACAAAGCCCAGGCTTATGGGGAGCTTGGAAGCCTACATAGCCAGCTAGGAAACTATGAACAGGCAATTTCTTGTCTTGAGCGCCAACTAAACATTGCCCGTGAGATGAAGAATCGGATTCTGGAGAGTGATGCAGCCTGTGGTCTTGGTGGAGTTTACCAACAGATGGCAGAATATGAAACTTCACTGCAGTACCATCAGCTTGATTTAGAGATTGCAGAGGAAACCAATAATCCTACATGTCAAGGTCGTGCCTATGGTAACCTTGGATTGACCTATGAATCTTTAGGAAATTACGAACGAGCTGTAATGTATCAGGAGCAGCATCTGAGTATTGCTGCCCAGATGAATGACTTAGTGGCCAAAACTATTGCATACAGCAGCTTGGGGAGAACACACCATGCCTTACAGAATTATTCGCAGGCCGTCATGTATTTACAGGAAGGTATGTGCTCTCTTACATTTATATTCTGTGATCTCTGATGTTTTCTGTCTAACACTTCTCCTTCTCCCAGGACACTATAATTTCTGATGCTATGCCCATTGATTTTGGTATTGCTGTTTTTACATAAATAATGCAAAATGTGTTCCCTAAACAATTAATGACTCATCAAATATAGTGGAGATTAAGAGCAGCTTAAAATGCAGTATTGTCACACCGACCTTGATATTCCTGGAACATTTTTGCATAATTACAGAGTCACATAGGGCTGATTTTGTTTGTGTGGACATTTGCATGATTTATGTTGAGTCCACGGTGAGCACAGCTTCCTTTGATGGTCTCTACTGTTTCTGAAGTACATCTGTGAAAACCCTTTGTTTTTCAGTTGCATAGCTTCATGTCTCCATACACAACATTTACTTGAGTTCCCTGTATTTATGCTGGTATTGCATAATTCAGGCTTGTAAACTCAATGTTTGGTTTGGCTTGGCTCTCTTGGACCTGGTGCCAGCTGGCAATGTCCACAGATGATCATGGGCAAAGTTACTTCTTTTTCTATAGACTGCTCTGTGAAAAGGCAACTGCTTTTGAGACACTGGAAATATATCCAATTGTTGCTTTGAGGTTATATCCACTTCAAATTACAGCGAGAGATCCAGTGGAAATTAAAACTTTACCCCAAAATCTGTGCATTATTTTAAAATTACAGCTGTGATTTTCCTTCAAGAAGATGCAGGTTACTTTCTATTGTCCTCCTCATAGCATAATATTCTAAAATTCACATTCACGTATGTTGTTACAGAAATGTGAGTGCTATATTTTCTATTTATGTGTGAATTAAATTTACTTTGGTGCAGTTGTGGCATCTTTTGCAATCTAACATTTCTGATGCAAGTTAGTTTTCTAACCAGCACTTGGTAAATGCCTTGGTCATGCCTGATACATAAACTTTATCTTTCTTGTTCAGGACTTAGGCTGGCAGAGCAGCTTGGCCGCCGAGAGGATGAGGCTAAAATCAGACATCGACTGGGCCTTTCGCTGTGGGTCAGCAGAAACCTCGAAGAGGCACAACACCAGGTACCTGACACTTAGAGAATCAAATGAACGAAATGCCTTGCAGCAAAAATGGATTATAACCCTTAGGGTTGGAGTTCCACAAGGCTGAGTGCTATATTTTTAGAAGTCCTGTTTACTTTTCATTTCTGTTGTTTCTTCCGTTTTAAAAAAAAGGGCAAAATTAATTAAAAAAATTAACATTCCACATCACATGAAAACAGATTTCAATTCAATAAGCACCTAACAAATATTTGTGCTGACCTTTTACTTTTCAATCACATTTGATGTGCCAGAGATTTTTAAAAGTACAGGCAAATTACATTCTGTTTATTTAATCACAGTAAAATGAAAGTAAGGACAATATCAGTTGTTATCTGCAAATGCATGTAAGTCTCGTAAAGCTCGATATAATATTTAAGGCCTCAGGAAATGGTGGTGGTGATGTGTTACAGAAACACTTTGATATACATAGTGTATAGGCAGGAGCAATCGATAGTGAAGTTAGCTGCTGTAATCTCTTTCCAATGGCTGACAAGAATCTCTTTTGAATTTACCACCTGCCTTTGGCACATGTTGAAGGATTCACAGGTTGATAATTGAGCAAGTTTGTCTACTCCAGTGAAAGATGCTTTGGCGTACAAATACTGCACATGGTGGATTATTTATAATATTAGTTAAAGCATCTTTTTTTCATTTCAGCTTTATAGAGCATCTGCCTTATTTGAAAACATACGTCATGAAGCACAGCATAGCACTGATTATAAGCTTTCCTTGTTTGACCTTCAAACGTCATCCTATCAAGCTTTACAACGTGTATTGGTTAGCCTGGGTAAGTAAAGTTCCAGAATATCTTCAATGGAATCAATTCCTGGTACACTGGCAGAGCTTGTTTACTTTACTTTACTTGGTGACTTTTTTTGATTCTCAGGCAATAGCTGACATCCAGTAAAAGCGAGTGTGGCCTGGCCTGTGCCTTTATTGGTTCAGCACAGCATTCCTTTTGATATTTAATTCAACCACAATAAAGAAGTATTGCTTTGCATGGTGCAGTGCAGCTGAGATTGGGAGCAATGGATCAGATGAAACATAAATCCACATATCACTGTGTACCACCATGATTTGATAAATCCAGTGCAGGGCTCCACTCTGCTATCCTTAATAAGAAAACACCACTAAAACAAATTAATCTGCTTGTTCATTTCAATATCTTGTGGGACCTTCATTTGTGCAAATTGGCTGTCATTGCTGACTATACATGACAATGATTGCATTTCAAAATGCAATTAATTGACAGTAAAGCACCTTTAGAGGTCTTGATGACCCACTTTGAACTGCAAGATCGTTTTTCTTTAATTGGCAATTTTTACTCTGATATAGCTGTATTGTATAAATGGAACATGTCATTTCATACAATATGGATTCTCTGGAGCTTAAAACTTAACTACGTATCCAAAATGCCAGACCCAACCTGAGAATATTTGTTTATGAAAATGATAGGTTTCCATTCCCTCTCAATATCATTATTAACTCAGTGACCACAGACAGCGTATGAATTCAGAAAATTAAAAGTTGTTTGCAAAATTTCGTGCACATCTTTTTCCACGTATAAATGGATTTGCAGTTTATAGTTTATTCGTTTGGAGTTTCGAGACAACCAAAATAACACAAGTAGTGAATCAATGATACTGTCACTTTAAAATGATTATTTTTTCTTAGTTTTTTTTTAAAGAGAGATTATAAAGGCAGAGGCTTCAAAGAGTCCAGGGAGTAACAGTTTAACAATGGAAAGGGAGTGGCCAGTTCTCCCAGTTCAGGTTTTCTCTGGTGTTTTTTTTCAGCTGTAGCAGTCACAAGATGTTTTAAGTACCAGAGGGTGCAAGTCTCAATGATTCCTAACTCAGAAATCTCTCTGGATGTTGTTCCCTCCTACTTGTAAGAATCTGTGTTTGAATTTTTCTTTTTGCTGAGGAATGTGTTTGTGGGATATTACTACATCAGAACAGTTAATTAGTTAAGTTACTGTATCGAGTATTCAGTTAAGTTTTTCCAATAGTTAAGTTATTTTAAATTCTGCATTCTTTTGTTCATGTCCTCACTGCACTGTTTAAATAAATTGTGTTTTTCTTAATACCAAGTGGTTTGACCAGTTGCATCACACCTGGAACACCCACATCGCACCCACCTTTAAAATAAGAAAACATTAGGGTCTAGGCTACCTGCTTAAAATATTTTGAGAGGGTCTGGCCTGGTCCATAACAAATTGGGGGCTCGTCCAGGACAATTCTATAATTCCAATTTGAGTTTAGGGTTGTTGGACTCAAAGACGGCTAGTGGTAGATGTTGAGATAGGTATAGAGCTGGATGAACACAGCAGGCCAAGCAGCATCAGAGGAGCAGGAAAGCTGACGTTTCGGGTCTGGACCCTTCTTCAGAAATGGGGGAGGGGAGGGGAGGGAAAGGGGGCTCTGAAATAATTAGGGAGAGAGGGGGAGGCAGATGGAAGATGGATAAAGGAGCAGATAGGTGGAGAGGAGACAGACAGGTCAAAGATGCGAGGATGGAGCCAGTAAAAGTGAGTGTAGGTGGGGAGTTAGGGTGGGGGTTGGTCAGTCCAGGGAAGACGGGCAGATCAAGGAAGCGGAATGAGGCTGGTAGGTAGGAGGTGGGGGTGGGGCTTGAGGTGGGAGGAGCCAATAGGTGGGAGAAAGGACGGATAGGTTAGGGAGGCGGGGATGAGCTGGGCTGGTTTTGGATGCGGTAGGGGGAGGGGATATTTTGAAGCTTGTGAAGTCCACATTGATACCATTGGGCTGCAGGGTTCCCAAGCGAAATATGAGATGCTGTTCCTGCAACCTTTGGGTGGCATCGTTGTGGCACTGCAGGAGGCCCAGGATGGACATATCGTCCAAGGAGTGGGAGGGGGAGTTGAAGTGGTTCGCGACTGGGAGGTG
>NC_063355.1:30275213-30417586 GCF_021869965.1 Rhincodon typus
GGGAGTGGAATGCCTCATCTCGGGAGCAGATGCGGCGGAGGCGGAGGCGAAGGAATTGTGAATAGGAGATGGCATTTTTGCAGGAAGGCGGGTGAGAGGTGGTGTATTCTAGGTAGCTGTGGGAGTCGGTAGGCTTTAAATGGATATCGGTTTCCAGAGATGGAAACAGAGAGATCCAGGAAGGAGAGAGAGGTATCTGAGATGGTCCAGGTGAACTTAAGGTTGGGGTGGAAAGTGTTAGTGAAGTGGATGAACTGTTCGAGCTCCTCGTGGGAGCATGAGGCGGCGCCGATACAGTCATCGATGTAATAGAGGAAGAGGTGGGAGATAGGAGCAGTTTAGCTTTGGAAGAGGGATTGTTCCACGTATCCTACAAAGAGGCAGGCATAGCTTGGGCCCATGCGGGTACCCATGGTCACCCCTTTGTCTGTAGGAAGTGGGAGGAATTGAAGGAGAAGTTGTTAAGGGTGAGGATGAGTTCAGCTAAGCGGATAAGGGTGTTAGTGGAGGCGGACTGGTCGGGCCTGCGGAACAGGAAGAAGTGGAAGGCCTTTAGGCCATCTGCATGGGGAATGCAGGTGTATATGCAGGTGTCCATGATAAAGATGAGGTGTTGGGGACCAGGGAAGCGGAAGTTTTGGAGGAGGTGGAGGGCGTGGGTGGTGTCACGGACGTAGGTGGGGAGTTCCTGGACCAAGGGGGAGAAAATGGAGTCGAGATAAATGGAGATGAGTTCGGTGGGGCAGGAGCAGGCAGAGACAATGGGTCGACCAGGGCAGTCAGGTTTGTGGATTTTGGGAAGGAGATAGAAGCGGGTGGTGCGGGGTTGGGGAACGATGAGGTTGGAGGCTGTGGGTGGGAGGTGGTGAGGTTATGGATGGTTTGGTGGTTGGGGGTGGGGTGATGATCAAGGGGGCGGCAGGAGGAGGTGTCAGAGAGCTGGTGTCTGGCCTCGGCGATGTAGAGGTCAGTGCACCATACTACAACTGCGCCCCTCCTTGTCCGCGGATTTTATGGTGAGGTTGGGATTGGAGCGGAGGGCTGCACGTTCTGCGGGGGAGAGGTTGGAGTGGGTGAGAGGGGTGGAGAGGTTGAGGCGATCGATGTCGTGACGCAGTTGGAGATGAAGAGGTCAAGAGAGGGGAGGAGGCCTTGGGGTGGTGTCCAGGAGGACGAGGTGTGTTGGAGGCGGGAGAAGGGGTCAGTAGAGGGAGGGTTAGGCTCACGGTTAAAGAAGTAAGCGTGGAGGCAGAGGCGGCGGAAAAACTGCTCTATGTCCAAGCGTGAGCGGTATTCGTTGATGTGTGGGTGGAGGGGGACAAAGGTGAGCCCTTTACTGAGGACTGACCGTTCGTCCTCAGTAAGGGGGAGGTCTTGGGGGATGGTGAAGACTTGGCAGGGCTGGGTGCTACTGTCTCCTCTGGAGCTGCTGGCTGTGGAGGTGGTGGGCGGAACGACGTCAGATGGTGTCTTTTGTTTCGGGTGTTGATTTTGTTTCATTTAAACAAAGCTTTGCGTAGTAATGGCTCTTGTGGTCACTCGGAGTTTTCTAATGGTTGAAGAAATGATGTTGGGGGTTTTACAGAAGTTGAGCAAGGCAGAGCTGTTGGAATTAGCAGAAAAGCTGGAGCTGGGGTTGCATTTGTATGTGAGCAAAGGAGATGTAATTACAGCAACAGCTCGACAATTAATTTTGCAGAAAATGCCATCAGAATCTTTTGAAATGGCTAGAATTCAATTGCAGGTGAAGCAGCTTTAACATGAAAGGGAGCTGAAACAGTTTGAATTATGGTTAAAAGCAAAGGAAAGAGAAAATGAAAGAATTGCCCTGGCAGAGCAAAAAGAAGAGGAGAGGAAAGCCCTAGCAGAAGAAAGGGAGAAAGAGAGAGAAGAAAAGCAGAAAGAAAAAGAGTATGAACTTCAGAAGTTGGCATTTTGACAGGAATGTCGACTTAAAAGGATGGAGATGGTAGAAGGTAGGCTTAGTGAGGATGAGCAAATCCATTGTTGCCAAAGGCCTGGTGGAGACCTGTTTAAGTATGTCGAAGCATTGCCTAAATTTGATGAGAAGGATGTAGAAGCCTTTTTCATCTCATTTGAGAACGTAGCTAAACAAATGAAGTGGCCGGTGACCATGTGTGTTTTGTTGATTCAGACAATGTTGGTCGGTAGAGCTAGTGTTGTATTTGCATCAAAATGAGAGGAGGTATCTGGGGAGTATGAGGAGGTGAAGAAAGCCCTCTTAAATGCATATGAGCTTGTGCCAGAGCTTAAAAACAATATTTCAGCAATCTAAGGAGGGACCCTGGTCAGACATGCACTGCTTGATCCTTTCAAACTCAACGTAATTTTGATAGGTAGATAAGGGCATTAAAAATGGATCAAATATATGACACTCTTAGAGAGACGATTATTTTGGAGGATTTCAAAAATTCACTTCCTGAGGTAATGAGAACTGATATGGAAGAGCAGAGAGTTAAAACTGCAAGATTAACGGCTGAAATGATGATAATGAGTTGGTTCATAAATCAAAGTTTGGCACCTGACATTAATTTCAATCTGTGAGGGCTAGAAATTGGGGAAAAGAGAAATCCTTAAGTGGTAAGGGGAAAATAGATCTCAATGAAGATAATAAAGATAGCTTACCACAGGGTAAGAAGGAAACCCATGAAGGGAAAGAAGTGTTAAAAAGCTCAGGAGTTATCACTGCAATAAAGCAGGCCGTATGAAGTGTTGGTGGTTTAGGAAAAGCTCTGAAAAGACTAATGTTGGAAAACAAGATAAGTCAGTGAATTTTGTTAAAGTGGTAAAGGAAAGCACAGTGGAGGCTAAAAAGCTGCACCAGAATATACAACATGGTCAGAGGTTGGTTGAGAAGGAAGTGCCAGATCTTCTTAAACCATTTTCTTGCGAAGATAAGGTTTACTCACATAGGCCAGGAGCAGCAGGTAAAGAAGTTACAGTATTAAGTTACAGATCATGTCAATCTTTGATGTTAAAACATAAGGAGATATGTAAGTTAGAAGGACTATTGCCAGAAAAAGTGCTAGTACGTGGAATTCATGGTGAATCTAGAAGTGCACCATTATGTAGAGTGAGGTTAGAGTGTCCAGTGAAAAGTAGAGAAATGGTGATGGGAGTACTGGAGAAACCCTCAGCTCCAGGAATACAATTTGCCCTTGGTAATGATATAGCTGGATCACAGGTATGAATACTGCCTACTGTGGTTGAAAAGCCAGTGGAAAATCAGGCAACTGAGGTATTACAGGAAGTATATCCTGTGATTTTTCCTGACTGTGTTATAACAAGGTCACAAAGCCACTGGTTGAACCAGGAGGAAAAATCGACAAATACAGATAAGGGAGTTGAAGTAGAATTATCAGAGACCATGTCTGATCGAATGGATGAGGAAAAAAAAACAAGAATAGCTGGAGGACAAAGTGGATACTTTTAGCTCAGAAAAATTAACTGAGTTACAACAGGAAGTTGATAAACTGAAGCAATTGTATCAAAAAGCATACACAGAAGAAGAATCTGAGTGAATGCTACTACGTTAAAAATGAGGTCTTGATGAGGAAATGGAGACCATCATATACAGGCAAATAAGAAATGGGCAGAAGTTCTTCACGTTGTATTACCAGTGGGTTATAGAAAGGTGGTGTTGCGGGTAGCACATGAATTACCAGTGGGAGGTCATTTAGGGATTAAAAAAATCTCAAGCCATAATACAAAAACATTTTTACTGGCCTGGATTGTATAAGGATGTGGCTGAATTTTGCCAGACATGTCATACATGTCAGGTAATTAGAAAACCTCAGGCAGTAATAAAACCAGCACCTTTAATAAAACCCACATAGGGGAGGCGATGGCCGCGTGGTATTATCGCTGGACTGTTAATCCAGAGACCCAGATAATGTTCTCGGGACCCAGGTTCGAATCCCACCATGGCAGAGGGTGGAATTTGAATTCAATAAAAATATCTGGAATTAACAATCTAATGATGTCTGTGAGTCCATTGTCGATTGTCAGAAAAAGCCATCTGGTTCACTGATGTCCTTTAGGGAAGGAAACTGCCATCCTCACCTGGTCTGGCCTACATGTGACTCCAGACCCACACCAATGTGGTTGACTCTTAACTGCCCTCTGGGCAATTAGGGATGGGCAATAAATGCTGCCTAGCCAGTGACTCCCTCATCCTGTGACTGAATAATGGAAAAAACCTTTTAATATGCATTCCTGCATTTGAGGAACCTTTTACATGGGTCTTAATTGATTGCGTAAGACCTCTACCTAAAACAACTATTTGTTGTCAATAATGGATGTGTCCACTAGATTTTCCATTACGCAAATCACAGCTAAAAGGATTCTAGAAGAATTACTCAAATTTTTCACTAGATGCGGACTACCCACCTAGATACAATCAGATCAAGGGTCAAATTTTACAAAACAATTATTCAGGGAAGTTATGGATAGCTTAGGAATAAAACAATTCAAATCCACTGCATACCATCCAGAATCCCAAGGAGTGCGAGAAAGGTGGCATCAAACTTTAAAGACCATGTTAAGGACTTGCTGTCAAGACTATCCAAATGATTGAGATAAAGGAATTCCATTTATACTTTTTGCAATTAGGGATACACCAAATGAATCAACCAAATTCTGTACATTTGAATTAGTTTTTGGGCATGAGGTGAGAGGACCACTGAAATTAATTAAGGAGAAATTGGTGAGTCAGAGTTCAGGGACCACATATTTGGACTGTTTGTCAAATTTTAGGGAATGATTAGATAGAGCAGGGGGAATTAGCTAGACAGCATTTAAAAATATCACAGCATGTAATGAAACAGGAAGCAGACAAGAAATCAAAAACTTGCAATTTTGCTAATAGAGATAAAGTATTAGTGTTACTTCCGGTGATAGGTGAACCATGGAAAGCAAGGTTCAGTGGATCTTATCAAAGAATGGAGATTGAACAAGGTGAACTATTTGATAAGGCCTTCAAATGGAAAGAAGCCTCACAGAGTGTGTCATGTGAATATGCTCAAACGGTATTTTGATAGGGCAGGAAAGCAAAAGGAGAGTGTATTACTGGTTACAACACAGTGAAGAACTAAGTTCAGAGGATTCAGAAGTGGACATTCCTCAAGTTAAATTGGACAATGAGGCAGTTCTCAAACATTCAGATAAATTATTGAGTTACCTACCAGAGGAACATTGAAATGACCTGAAAGAGTTATTAGTGTTGCATGGAGAGATATGTAGAAATAAGCTGGGAAGTACGAATTTAATTATGTGTGATGTAGATGTAAGAAATGCTGTTCCTATTAAGCAACATCCTTATAGACTTAACCCTCTAAAGTTGGCACAAGCTCGAAAGAGAATGAACACATGCTCCAAGACAACATAATTGAAGTAAGCTGCACCGACTGGAACTCACCCATAGTAATGGTGCCAAAACTAGATGGTACCCAACAATTATGTGTAGACTATTGCAAAGTCAATGCAATTACAAAGTCCGATTCCATGTTTGGAAGTCTATAATGAGAAGTTGGGGCAAACAGCTTATATTTCTACGTTGGACTTTCTCAGAGAATACTGGTAGGTACCTTTATCCAAAAGAGTGAAGACAATTTTGGCTTTCGTGACACTGAATGGACTGTATCAATTTAAAGTCTTGCCACTTGGAATGAAAAATGCACCAGCCACGTTTCAAAGATGAACCAATAAAGTAATTTCTGGATTAATCAATTGTGGGATATACATGGACGACCTGGTGATTTTTAGTCACACATGGAAGGAACATTTGCAGCATTTAACAGAATTATTCGATCAACTTTGGGAGGAAGGCAAGGTGATAAACCTGGCTGAGAGTGAATTCGCCAAAGCACCAGTCACATTCTGTGCAATGTTATTGGAAATGGACAGATGGCCCTACAGAATGTGGAAACAATGGTTATCGGGGAGTTTCCCACACCATCGACAAAGAGGTAATTATTACGATTCCTGGGATTGAGTGGGTTTTATCTGAAATTCGTACTGAATTTTACCAGTGTGGTTGTTCCACTATACTGACTTTATTGAAGAAGAGCAGGAAAATTTAGCGGACGGCAGACAGTCAGAAGGCATTTGACAGCCTGAAAGCTGTATTAGCCACTGCCCCAGTATTAGCCACACCTAATTACACAAAGCTTTTCAAGGTGGCTGTCGATGTGAGTGATTTGTGTGTTGGTGCTGTACTCTTACAAGAAGATGATGAGAAGATAGAAAGACCCATCAGATATTTCTCCAGGAAGCTGAATATTCATCAACAGAAATATTCCACGATTGAGAAGGAGACCTTGAGTTTGGAGTTGGCGTTACAGCATTTCAACATTTATATTGCCAGTAACATATCTGAGACAGTTGTATATACTGATCATAACCGATTAAAGTTTTTGGAGAAATTTAAGGACAAAAATTCCAGACTGTTTTGATGGAGTTTGTTGTTACAGCCATTCAATTTGAAAATTATACACGTGGCAGAATGATGATACGTAATTGCTGACATGGTGTCATGCCTTGGATGAAGAACGACTGAGCCGTTTGGTGGCAGGAGTAAACGGACTGAAATAGAATGTAGTAATGAATGTTTGCATGCTTAGAGTCAATGTGGTGTATATGTATTGTAGCGTACCTAATACAGCGAGACTAACTGGTTTAAAATGAAGCCACCTTTGTATATAGATTTTGTTTTTTAAATGGTGTGACAATGCTGTCACTTTAAAAAGGTTAATTTGTCCTGGGTTTTTTTTGAAGGGAGGTTGTAAAGGCAGAGGTGTCGCAGAGTCTAGGGAGTATCAGTTTAACAATGGAAGGGATATGGCCAGTTTTTCCAGTTCCTGCATATTGGTCAACCTGGTCTACTGTATCCGCTGCTCCTGATGTGGCCTCCTCGACATCCCTGAGACCAAGCGGAGACTTGGAGACCGTTTTGTAGAGCATCTGTGCTCTGTACGCGACAAATGACAACACCTTCCGGTCGCGAACCATTTTAACTCTCCCTCCCACTCCCTGGTTGACATGTCTATCCTGGGCCGCCTCCAGTGTCACAATGACGCCACCCACAAACTGGAGGAGCAGCACCTCATATTCCGCCTCGGGAACCTACAGCCCGATGACCTAAACATTGATTTCATCAGTTTCAAAATCTCCCTACCCCTGGCCTCATCCCTTGTCCAACCCTCCCTGTCATCTCCGCCTCATTGACCTGACTCAACCTGTCCATCTTCTCTCCCACCTATCCGCTCCTCCCACCTCACTGACCAGTCCCCACCACACTGCCTACCTGCACTCACCTATCACCATCCCACCTACCTTCCCCAGCCCCACCCCTCCTCTCTATTTATTTCTGAGCTCCCTTCTCCCGGCCCATTTCTGAAGAGGGGTCCTGAAACGTCAACTTACCTGCTCCTCTGATGCTGCCTGGCCTGCTGTGCTCCTCCAACTGCACACTGTGTTATCTCTGACTCCAGCATTGGCAGTTCTTGCTATCTCAGGGTTTTTCTAGTTTTTTTCAGCTGGAACAGTCACAAGACGTTTTGAGTACCAGAAGGCTGCAAGCTTCAGTAAATGATTCCTAACTGACTTTCTCTGAAATCTCTCTGGATGTTGTTCTCTCTTGCCTGTAAGAATCTGTTTGAATTTACCTTTTTGCCAAGGAATGTGTTTATGGAGTGTTCCTATCTTGGAACTGTTAATTAGTTAAGTTACTGAATCGAGTACTTGGTTAAGTTTTCCAATAGTTAAGTTATTCTAAATTCCGCATTCTTTTGTTTGTATTTTAACTGCAGTGTTTAAATAAATTGTGTTTTGCTTAAAGGCAAGTGTTTTGACCAGTTGCATCACACCTGTAACACCCAACTTTAAAATAAGAAAATAATAGGGTCTAGGCTACCTTCTTAAAATATTTTGAGGTGGTCTGGCCTGTTCCGTAACAGGTACTACTTTTAAGGATTTAAGAAGGTAATACTGCAAAAATATAGGATTTCTGATCTAAAGAATTCAGTTAAAGTCTCATTAAAAATTTACCTTACATTAAGAATTTCGATCAACTTTGGAGAACATATTTATGGAGATAATCATATATATAGAATTGAGGGTATCAGGATAGTGAAACATTTTAACAAAAAATTTTACATGGCAGATGGATAATGCCCTTATGTCATACGCAAGCAACTATTTTTAAATTAGATCAGGTATGTATTTTCCTTAACTAAATTACAAGTTTCTTCCTCATATATTTTGTTCTTTTTTGATCTTCTTGTTAGGTCGTCACGACGAGGCATTGGCAGTAGCAGAGAGGGGAAGAACAAGGGCATTTGCTGACCTCTTAGTAGAAAGGCAAACCGGACAGCAAGAATCTGATCCATTGACTCCTGTCACGATTGATCAGATTTTGGAGGCTATCAATAATCAACGTAGTCTGGTGCTGTACTATTCACAAGCAGCTGGATACCTCTACAGCTGGTTACTTGCACCAGGAGCAGGTATGGATACATACTGATGTCTCAAGATTGAAATGTAACCTTGATCATTGCACCTGGTGTAGTTAATAATTCTACTGGTAACTGTCCTGTAATGTAGCACTGATTGTGCCATATGTATATTGTAATGCCAAATTTTGGCACTGTGGCTATGTCTAAAATAGGGTTCGGCATGTACATTTGAATCTGTCACTGCTGAACAATTAAAGTGTTCAATTACATTATTTGACAAAAGGCATTGTAGTTCATAGATCATGGATCATAGAATCCCTACAGTGTGGAAACAGGCCCTTTGGCCCAACAAGTCCGCACTGACCCTCAGAGTGTCCCACCCAGGCCAACCCCCTATAACCCACCTAATCTACACATCCCGGAACACTATGGGCAATTTAGCATGGCCAATCCACCTACCCTGTACATCTTTGGAGTGTGGGAGGAAACCGGAGCACCCAGAAGAAACCCACGCAGACACGGGGAGAATGTGCAAACTCCACACAGACAGTCACCCGAGGGTGGAATTGAACCTGGGTCCCTAGCGCTGGAGGCAGCAATGCTAACCACCTGAGCCACCATGCTCTTCTGCTGTCCTATAAATGCATAGACCTTAAACAACAACACTAAACCAACTTATTGTGGTCATTATTTGTGCTGTTTAGAATGTGCAATGCTCCAAATGGCCCATCACAGCAGTGTTGGCAGTTGTTTGGAGGAAAGCTCTTGGATTGTTATAAGATTATACCATCAAGATCTCTTTTAAACATTTGTTTGTCACAGTGAAAAAAGCATAATATTGGACTTCATAAACTGAGTGCAAAAGCAGAGTGATTATGCCGAATCTTTGCCAAGTTCTGCTTAAGTCATAAGTGGAATGTTGTGTCCAGTTCTGTTCACTCTATAGGAAGGATGTGATGGTTATAGTAAGGGTGCAGAGGAGATTTCTCAGAATGGTTCCAGTGATGGAAAACTTTTGCCACAAAATTAGATTGGAGAAGCCAAAAAAAATTCAGAGAAGATTTGTTCGTTGTGTACAAGATGATAGCAGGTTTGAGCAGGATGAACAAAGGAAAATGTTAAAGATTTGGCAAGTGACAAACAGAGTATGTGAGGATAAGAGATAGTAGGAACTGCAGATGCTGGAGATTCCGAGACAACAAGGTGCAGGGCTGGATGAACACAGCAGGCCAAGCAGCATCATAGGAGCAGAGAGGCTGATGTTTCGGGCCTAGACCTTTCATCAGAAAAGGGGGAGGGGAAGGGGGTTCTGAAATAAATAGGGAGGGAGTGGGAGGCGGATAGAAGAGGGATAGAGGAGAGGATAGGTGGAGAGGAAACAAACAGGTCGAAGAGGCGGGGATGGAGCCAGTAAAGGTGAGTGTAGGTGGGGAGTTAGGAAGGGGATAGGTCAGTCCAGGGAGGACGGACAGGTCAAGGGGGCGGGATGAGGTTGGTCGGTAGGAGATGGAGGTGCGGCTTGAGGTGGGAGGAGGGGATAGGTGGGAGGAAGAACAGGTTAGGGAGGCAGGGACGAGTTGGACTGGTTTTGGGATGCGGTGGGGGGAGGGGAGATTTTGAAACTTGTGAAATCCACATTGATACCATTGGGCTGCAGGGTTCCCAAGCGGAATATGAGTTGCTGTTCCTGCAACCTTCGGGTGGCATCGTTGTGGCACTGCAGGAGGCCCAGGATGGACATGTCGTCTGAGGAATGGGAGGGGGAGTTGAAATGGTTCGCGACTGGGAGGTGCAGTTGTTTGTTGCGAACCGAGCGTAAGTGTTCTGCAAAGCGGTCCCCGAGTCTCCGCTTGGTGCTGCTTGGCCTGCTGTGTTCATCCAGCCCTGCACCTTGTTGTCTCGGATTCTCCAGCATCTGCAGTTCCTACTATCTCTGATTCAATAAAATACTGTTTACACACCAGCTTTGTATTCCCATATAGAAGGTAGAAATGGTTTCACACAAATACAACTGGATCCTAATGGTGCAACCACCTTCAAACTTGGACTGGCAAGAAGGTGTCAATTATTATCATACAAATGGTATATTGCTTGCATTTTTAGGCTTCATTTACAGTGCAGTCCTGTGGACTAAATATTACCGACTATATTTCATTAAGGGTAAAACAAAATAAATAGGAAACAAATATAAACGAAACAGACATATCAGTATTCTATAAATGCATGAAAAACTCTTACTGATTTGCAGTTTAGATCTTTCAGGGTTAACTTGAAACTGAAATTATGTCATGGAATTTTAAAATACCAGCTGTGATGTTAACAGAGTTCTTTGACTCTGTTGGCTTAATGCCAATCTATTTACTTATTTGTACTCTGATAACTGTTTCAGGAGATGATGGGCAATTGCCAAGAATCAAGGCAATTCCTTTGCACACAATCCTGTAGGCAGCTGTGTTGTAGCACCGTATGGCATCACTTTACTCTGCAAAGTGTGTAAGTAACAGAGGTGAATGGATCCCTTCAGTTAATAAAACGTATTAGACTTTCTACAGTCCATAACACTGGCAGCAAATACACTTCTCTTTGATGATCTCTGTGTAGTTGCTGGAATTTAAAACATGCACTTATGAATTCATACATATTTTGGTCTCATAATCAATGAAAAGATCACACCAAAAAAATTAATTTATCATGTCTGAAAAACAATCTCTGTGGGACAAGAGGAGGATGAGGTCTCTGAAAAATCTCACCTGAGATAGTCTGCTTTATCCCTACCCTTCAGGCCTACATGACATCATTCAACAAGCTCTAATGGTTAAATTTCCACAGCATCAGACAAGCTGAAGTGTGCACATTTGGCACGCACATCTTGTTGTTAAGTGTTGAATGGGAGTGAAACTTAGAAATAATTCAGCCCTGCTGATTTTGGCCTTGGCAGAATATGCACTGGAGTCAGGGAGGTGAGTTACTCACAGCACAATTCCTAGCATCTAACCTGTCTTATACCCACATTGTTTACATGGCTAGTGCAGTTCAGTTTCTGGTCAATGGCAACACCAATATGTTGAGAGCCAAGAATTCACCAATGGTAATGCCAATGAATATGAACAGATGATGGTTAAATTCTCTCTTTTGGAGATGGTCATTTCTTGGTACTTGTGTGACGCAGATGTTAATGCCACTATTATCAACCCAAACCTGGATTTTGTCTAGATCTTGCTGCATTTGGATGCGGATTGCTTCAGTATCAGAGGAGTCACAAATGGTGCTGAACACTATCGTCGGCAAACATCCCCACTTCTGACCTTATGATGAAGGAAGGTCAATGGTGAAGACATTTGAATCTAGGACACTACCTGAGAAACACCTGCACAGATGTCCTGGAGCTGAGATGACTGACCTCCAACAATAATTACCATCTTTCTTTGGGCTAGATGTGATTCTAACCAACAGAGAGTGTTGCCCAACTCCCATTGACACCTTGGCTCCTTGATGCCACATTTACTCAACCATGACCTTGATGCCAAGGGCAGTCACTCTCACCTCACCTCTGGAATTCAGCTCTTTTGTCCATGATTCAATTAAGGCTGGAGTATGGTCAGGAGCTGAGTGGCCCTGCCATAACTCAAATAGAGTGTTGGTGAGCAGGGTATTGCTAAGCCAATGCTGCCTCGTTGCACTGTTGATGACCACTTCCATCACTTTTCTGATGATCAAGGGCAGACCAATGGGGCAGTAATTGGTCAGGTTCAATTTAACCTAATTTTTGTGTACAGGACATACCTGGCCAATTTCAATTGCAACTATTCTGTGATAAACTGCCCCAACAACAATTGACAGGCGATATATAACTTTTTCCCTGCAACGTCATGAATAATGGCAGCTCACCACCACCTTCCCAAGGTAATCTAGGGATGAGCAATGGATGCTCGCCAGCCAGTGAACCCCACTCTTACGAGTGAATAAAAAAAATACAAGCAATGACTAAGTTACTGAAATATTAGCACCACTAGAATGTACTCTTTATCGCTTATAATTTTTTTTTGTTTTGACAGTGGAATTTGGAAACATTTTGCCTTGCAGACCTCACTTTGTAAATAAAACAGAAAAGCATCTACAGTAAGAAACTTGGGAATATACTGTTATTCCTTCAACATCATTCTGTCAAAATCTTGGAAGACCTTCCCTATCGGAGATAGTCACTGTTTGCTACTTGTGCGACACTAATGTTACTTGCTACTTATCAAGCAAAGCCTGGATACTGTCTAGGTCTTGCTGCATTTGGATTTGGACTGCTTCAGTATCAGAGGAATTGCAAATGGTGAACATTGTATAATCATCGGCAAACATTCATCCTTCTGACTCTATGATGGAGGGAAGGACAATAGTGAAGACATTTGGGTCTGAGACACTAGCCTGAGGGGCTTCTGTAGATATGTCCTGGGGCTGAGATGACTGACCTCCAACAACCACAACCAGCTCTGTGCTAGACATGATTCCAACCAGTAGAGAGATTTCCCGATTCTCATTGCCACTTGTTTAGCTTAGGCTCCTTGATACCACACATGCTTGACTGTGGCCTTGATGTCAAGGGCAGTCATTCTCATCTCACTTCTGGAATTCAGCTCTTTTGTCCATGTTTAAATTAAGGCTGTAACGTGGTCAAGAGCTGACTGGCCCTGCTGGAACCTGAACCGAGTGTCAGTGAGCAGGGTATTGCCTTCAAGATCTACCCCCCCAAAGCTACTTACCATGCTGACCTGGAAATACACTTCTGTTCCTTCAGTGTCACTGGATTTAAATGTTGGAACTGTTCCCAATGGCATTAAGGGTCTACCTACTCCAAATGGACTCCTACGCTTCAAGTAGGCAGTTCACCAGCCCCTTCTCAAAAACAACTGAGAATGGGAAATAAATGTTGACCCTGACACCAGAGCTCACATCCCATGAATGAATAAAAAAAATCCAACTTCAACTGACCATTTCCCCCAAGGAGCGGTATTTTTAATTCTCTTTCTGAATACTGTTTTTAATACTAACTGCTCTTCATTCATATTTCTTGAAAGCATCAGCGCTGATGTTTTGTTCCTCCTCTTGTCACTTACATTGTGCTATTGACCTGAATCACAGCTGTTTCAAGAATTGCTACATAGAGGCAAATAGTTTCTCTCTCCACACCACAGTGATAACCACTTCATGCGTGGAAAACACAAGAGAAAGAATCAAATTTCATTAGATCTGCATCCTTTTATATTGTCACAGTGTCATAGAATCATACAGCATGGTAGCAGACCCTTCAATCCAACTTGTCCATGCTGACCGTGTTTTCGAAACTAAACTAGACCCAATTTTCTGCACTTGGACCACAATCTTCTAAACCTTTCCTATTCATGTACCAATCCAAATGTCTCTTAAACATTGTAATTGTACCTGCATCTACCACTTCCTCTGGTAGTTCATTCCACATTCAAACCACCCACTGTGTGGACAAAGTCGCACTTCAGTTCTCTTTTAAATCTTTCTCTTCTCACCTTAACATTATTCCCGTTAGTTTCAAAACTCCCTAACCCTAGGGAAAGGACATTTGTTATTCACCTTATCTATGCCCTCATAATTTTATAAACCTCAATAAGGTCAACTCTCAACTTCCTACACTTCAGTGAAAGAAGTCCCAGCTTATCCAGCCTGTCCTTATAAATTAAACCCTCCAATCATGGCAACATCCTTATAAATAGTTTCTGCATCCTCTCCAATTCAATATTTTTCCTATAGCAGGGCAACCAGAACTGTAAAAAGTACTCCAAAAGCGGCCTCACCAACGTCCCGTACAACCTCAACATCACGTCTCAACTCTGACACTCAATGCCCTGAGCAATGAAGGCAAGTGTTCCTAACCCCTTCTTTATAACCCTACCTGTGACACAACTTTCAATGAACTATGCATCTGAACCTCAAGGTTCCTCTGTTCTACACCATTCCCCATACCATTACCTGTATAAGTCTACCCCAGTTTGTCTTATCAAAATGCAACACCTCACATTTATCTAAATTAATCTCCATGTGCCACGCTTCAGCCCATTGGTCCAATTAATCAAGATCCCTTTTTAACATTAGGTAGCCTTCCTCACTATCTACTAAACTATCAATATTGGTGTCATCTGCAAACTTAGCAACCATGCTTCCAATGTTCTTGTCCAAACCATCTATATAACTGACAAACAACAGTGGACCCAGCACTGATCCCTGCAAAAACACCACTGGTCATTGGCCTCCGGTCTGAGAAACAACCCTCCACGCCACCCTTTGTCTCCTACTGTCAAACCAATTTTGTACCCAATTGGCAACCTCTCCCTGAATCCCATATGATCTACTTTACCAACCAATCTACCATGTGGAACCTTGACAAAAGCTTTACTAAAATCCATGTAGACAACGTCTACTGTTCTCTTCTCATCTATTTTCTTGGTCACATCCTCAAAAAACTCAATCAAGTTTGTGAGACGCAAATTCCCATGCACAAAGCCATGCTGACTATCCCTAATTATTTGTTGTCTCTCCAAATGCAAGTAATTCCTGTCTCTCAGAATCCCCTCCACTAGCTTACCTACCACTGATGTCAGACTCAGTGGACTATAATTCCCAGGCTTCTCTCTGCAGCCTTTCTTAAATAAAGGCACAACATTAGCCACCCTCCAGTCTTCCAGCACCTCACTCACAGCTACAGATGAGCCATGTGTCCCTGAAATGTATCTCCCTTTTCCTCACACAAAAACTAGTGATTACTGCTAGGCTGTGATTCCACTGGCTACACCTGGACAATGACAGCTGGATAAAGGGCTTCTGCATGTATCAACCTAACATTGTCGGTCTGTGTGATTTAGTGCTTCTAGCAACAAAAGGACAAGGTTGGAAGGGAAACCATTCTGATGTCTAAATCTTAAACTCAACATTTTATGAATTGTGTATTTTAAATTCAATAAATTATCTCACAAGTTATGATGCTGCTGGGCTCAGAGAGACTATAAATAAAAGGGCAGTATGCTCCTTGAATCTACTGAGCATCTGTAACTCTGTTGGGATAGTGATGGAAATGCTGTGATACCAATGGAGGTTCCACCGCAGTTTCCATCACATTGGAGCTGCTTCTGTTCTGCTGAGGAAAGTTCTGGTCAAATTCCAGACTGACATCTTATTAAATAGAAAGGAACGGCCACTGGGCCGTTCCAATGCGGTCTCCATTTTTAAAAAATGATAATAGAAACCTAGCTAACTACAGATCACTGTCTCATATCCATTATGTAATACAATGATGGACCTTATCGGGAACAGAGTTGAGTACAGGACAAAGCAACTCTCCTGCCTCTCTTACCCATCAGGTTGCACTATCTAAAATTGAAAGCGTTGGTATAATAAACCTGGTTTCCAGAAAACTATGATAAAAGCTCTATTATTCTTCGTAGGATCCACAACCTGAACTCACAATTCTACTCGCTTTATTGGACACTAAAAACCGAAAGTACTTTAAACTTACTGGTGCCTGCCACCCTACCCAGGACGTTCCCCACCATATGCCCGCCGCCATTGGCCATGTGGCCACCTTCAGAGCACCCATGGATGGCATCACATCCGCCGCCACCCGGTACGCCACTTCTGGTACAGCCAATGTCATTGACACCGCTGCTGATGCCGCCGCTTCCGTTTCTGAGGCCGACACCACAGACATCCAAGATTTACCGGCCTACGTCACTCCGCCCACCGCCGACATCGCTCCGCCCACCGCCTCCACAGCCAGCAGCTCCAGAGGAGACAATAGCACCCAGCCCTGCCGAGTCTTCACCATCCCCCCAGACCTCCCCCTCACTGAGCATGAACGGTCAGTCCTCAGTAAAGGGCTCACCTTTGGCCCCCTCCACCCAAACATCGATGAATACAACTCATGCTTGGACAGTGAACAGTTTTTCCGCCACCTCCGCCTCCGCGCTTACTTATTTAACCGTGAGCCTAACCCTCCCTCTACTGACCCCTTCTCCCACCTCCAACACACCCTGTCCTCCTGGACACCACCCCAAGGCCTCCTACCCTCTCTTGACCTCTTCATCTCCAACTGCCGTTGCGACATCGATCGCCTCAACCTCTCCACGACTCTCACCCACTCCAACCTCTCCCCCGCAGAACGTGCAGCCCTCCGATCCCTCCGATCCCTCCGCTCCAATCCCAAACTCACCATAAAACACGTGGACAAGGGAGGAGCAGTTGTAGTATGGCGAACTGACCTCTACATCGCCGAGGCCAGATGCCAACTCTCCGACACCTCCTCCTACCGCCCCCTTGATCATCACCCCACCCCCGACCACCAAAACATCATCTCCCAAACCATCCACAACCTCATCACTTCAGGTGACCTCCCACCCACGGCCTCCAACCTCAAAGTTCCACAACCCCACACCGCCCGTTTCTATCTCCTTCCCAAAATCCACAAACCTGACTGCCCTGGTCGACCCATTGTCTCTGCCTGCTCCTGCCCCACCGAACTCACCTCCATTTATCGCGACTCCATTTTCTCCCCCTTGGTCCAGGAACTCCCCACCTACGTCCGTGACACCACCCACACCCTCCACCTCCTCCAAAACTTCCGATTCTCTGATCCCCAACACCTCATCTTTACCATGGACGTCCAGTCCCTATACACTTGCATTCCCCATGCAGATGGCCTAAAGGCCCTCCGCTTCGTCCTGTCCCACAGGCCCGACCAGTCCCCCTCCACTGACACCCTCATCCGCTTAGCTGAACTCGTCCTCACCTTTAACAACTTCTCCTTCAATTCCTCCCACTTCCTACAGACAAAGGGGGTGGCCATGGGTACCCGCATGGGCCCAAGCTATGCCTGCCTCTTTGTAGGATACGTGGAACAATCCCTCTTCCAAAGCTACACTGGCCCTATCCCCCAACTCTTCCTCCGTTACATCGATGACTGTATCGGCGCCGCCTCGTGCTCCCACAAGGAGCTCGAACAATTCATCCACTTCACTAACACCTTCCACCCCAACCTTAAGTTCACCTGGACCATCTCTGATACCTCTCTGTTTCCATCTCTGGCATCCACCTGGAAACCGAAATCCATTTCAAGCCTACCGACTCCCACAGCTACCTAGAATACACCTCCTCTCACCCACCTTCCTGCAAAAATGCCATCCTCTATTCCCAATTCCTTTGCCTCCGCCGCATCTGCTCCCAAGATGAGGTATTCCACTCCAGGACATCCAAGATGTCCTCGTTTTTCAAGGACCGCAACTTCCCCTCGACAGTGGTCGAAAACGCCCTCAACTGCGTCTCTCGCATTTCCTGCAACTTATCCCTCACACCCCCTACCCGCAATAATAACCAAAACACAATCCCCCTCGTCCTCACGTACCACCCCACCAACCTCCGGATCCAACGCATCATCCTCCGACACTTCCACCATCTGCAATCCGACCCCACCACCAATGACATTTTTCCCTCCCCACCTTATCTGCTTTCTGGAGGGACCACTCTCTCCGTGACTCCCTTGTCCGCTCCACACTCCCCACCACCCCCGGCACTTTTCCCTGCAACTGCAGGAAGTGCTACACCTGCCCCTACACCTCCCCCCTCACTCCCATCCCAGGCCCTAAGAAGACCTTCCACATCAAACAGATGTTCACCTGCACATCTGCTAATGTGGTATACTGTATCTGCTGTTCCCGATGTGGCCTCCTCTGCATCGGGGAAACCAGGCTTGGGGACCGCTTTGTGGAACACCTATGCTCGGTTCGCAACAAACAACTGCACCTCCCAGTCGCGAACCATTTCAACTCCCCCTCCCACTTCTTGGACGACATGTCCATCCTGGGCCTCCTGCATTGCCACAATGATGCCATCCGAAGGCTGCAGGAATAGCATCTCATTTTTTGCTTGGGCACCCTTCAGCCCAAGGGTATCAATGTGGACTTCACAAGCTTCAAAATCTCCCCTCCCCTGACCGCATCCCAAAACCAGCCCAGCTCGTCCCCGCCTCCTTAACCATTCCTCCCACCTCGAGCCCCACCCCCATCTCCTACCTACTAACCTCATCCCGCCTCCTTGACCTGTCCGTCCTCCCTGGACCGACCTATCCCCTCCCTAACTCCCCACCTACATTCACCTTTACTGGCTCCATCCCCGCCTCTTTGACCTTGTCTGTCTCCTCTCCACCTATCTTCTCCTTTATCCATCTTCTATCCGCCTCCCCCTCTCTCCCTATTTATTTCAGAATCTCCTTCCCCTCCCCCATTTCTGATGAAGGGTCTAGGCCCGAAACGTCAGCTTTCCTGCTCTTCTGATTCTGCTTGGCCTGCTGTGTTCATCTGGCTCTACATCTTGTTATCTATGATAAAAGCTCCCTTTGAAAGGCTGCCACACTATTTCAAGCAGTGGCTAACCAAGGTTAAACTCGGGACAGGGATGAAAAGTTAGTTGAGTTTAAATCAAGACTACAAGTTTTTAACTGGGGCAAGGTAAGTTTTATAAAACCTGAGAAGCGATTTGGCTGAGGGGGACTGGACAGGATTGCTAAAGGATAATTCAGTGGTAAACCAGTGGGAGGCAATAAAAAGTGAGATCCTTAGGGCACAAAGCAGACATGTTCCCTCCAAAAATAAGAATGGTCCTGTCAAATCTAGTTTCCTATGGTTGTCTAGAAAAGTACAGGGGGAGATTAAACAGAAAATCAAGCTTATGATTGTCACAAAAAACTCAAAATTGTAGATAGGGTACAGGAGTATAGAAAGTACAGGGATCAAGTAAAAAAAAAATAAGGAAATCAAAGAGGAAGCTTGAAAAAATATGAGCCAGATAAAGGAAAAGACAGATGTTTTACCAGTACTTAAATAGCAAAAGAATAGTTAAGGAAAAAGTGGGACCAATCAGAGATGAAGAAGGGAACTTGTATGAAAATGCAGAGAATATGGGAAGAATTTTACTTGAACTTTTTGCCTCCATATTCAGAAAGGAAAGGAATGCTAGTAATCCAAGAAGAACAGTGTGAAATATTGGACAAAATAATCATAATGAGAGAGGAAATGTTAGGGAAGTTGGAATCCTTGAATTTGGATAAGTTGCCAGGGTCGGATGGATTGTTCCCTAGGATGTTGAAGGAGGCCAGGGAAGAAATAGCTGATGTTCTGATGATTATTTTCTAATCTTCACCAGACACAGTGAGGTAGTCGAGGACTAGAGTAATGTAAATGTGGTTCTGTTGTTTAAAAAGGGTACAAAGGAAATGCCAAACAATTATAGGCCAGTTTGTCTTACTGGCAAACTGGTAGAATCAATCTTGAGAGATCGGATAATCTGTCGTTGAGAAAGGCTTGGACTACTCAAGGTAGTCAGCATGGTTTTGTTAAGAGAAGGTCATGCCTAAAACTTTGATTAAATTTTTCGAGGATCCATGAGGGTAGTGCACAGAATGTTATCTATACGGATTTTAGTAAGACATTTGACAAGGTCCCAAATTGAAGACTGGTCAAAAAAGTAAAAGCTCATGGAATGCTGGGTAATTTGTCAAATTAGATCCTAGTTTGCTTAGTAGCAGTAAACAAACTAATGGCTCCCCTTGTAAATAGAAAGCTGTTTCAAGTGGTGTTCCACAGGGCTCAATGTTGGGACTCCTGCTGTTTGAATAATTTGGACTTGAACATGAGGGGCGTAATTGAAAAATGTGCATATGACGCAAAAAAAGGCTGATTAGTAGATACTGTAGAGGATAGCTATAAGCTCCAAAATGATATAGAAATGTTGTTGGAGCATGTAGGAAAGTGGTTGATGGAGTTTTGAACTCTGACAAGTGTGAGGTAAAGCATTTAGGGAGGTCAAACAGTAAAAGGCAATATATGGAGAGGGGTAGATTAAGTGAGAGAACTTGGCACGTAAGTGCACAAGTCCTTAAATATAGCAGTACAGGTTGAAGTGCTTGTAAAAGAAGGCATATGGAATGCTGTCCTTCAATGACAGAGATATAGAATACAAAAGTACAATATAATGATGAAACTGTATAAGACATTGGTGAGCCCATAACTGGAGTATTGGCTACAGTTCGGGTCACCACATTACAGGAAAGATGCAAGTGCTCTAGAGCGAGTGCAGACATGAGATACTAGAATGTTGCCAAGGCTGGGGATTTGTAGCTACTGCTTTGAACTTGCCCGTAGATCCCTTGAAGCTGTACACTTAAATAGAGAAGTCATACTTCAGAAAGCCACAGCTGTACAAAGAGCAGGGGGCTCTCAACCAACTGAGCCATGTTATGTTGGCTCATGTTCAGAGGGACAAAAAAAGAAACAACATGGCAGCAAAAAACAAACTGATTAGGCAAAACCCAATTTCAGAGTTTTAAATGGTATTTTTCCCAGGAATCTTTCAGAATCAATATTTCTTAAGAATAACATTATTAGTCCATATTTGAGCCAAAGATTAGTACAAAGAAAAAAGCAAACGAAATTAAACAAAGTTTGGTTTTTAATGAAAAATTTGATAAAAGAAACAGCAACAACAAGTCATTTAAAATTGTCACTGAGATAGTGAGGAGAGGAAGAAATTTATTTATGCAAATAGCAGGAATGTTTATTTTTTGCATCACAGAGTAGTTGGAGACAGGTCCCATATCATCATTTAAGGAAAATATAAGAGGCAGAGAAAGATGCAGGGCTAAAGACAGTCCAACAGCCAAACTGTCTTCTCTATTGTAAACCTACATAGTTATTCCTCAACAACTCACACATTTTTGCAAAAAAAAAACTGGAATTTCATTGCAATGTATTTTGGGGATGGAGGAAAAGAAAAAGAAAAAGGAGGTTAATAATCTTAGCACACACTGTGATAAAATGAGAGTTGCAAGAATTCATAGGTTAATCACAGTTCATTCTTGCAAGTTAGAATATATTACAACCATTATGCAATTTAGCAGCAAATCAAAAATGAACTGCCATAATGCTGCTAAATCATCCATAAGCCCCATTAATAAGCATACCAGTGCCAGAAATAAGGCTCAATTCATCAATTCAGTTGTGGATATGCAAAGTGGAGGGAACGAATTGCAGAAGGTCTGCTTTACTAATGAGACCCATCAGATTATTGTGAATAACAAAAGAGAATAAAGAAGTGTCCTCTAAATGATGGCTTGCTCTTCTGACCCAAAGAAAATAGTTGGGAGGTTTAGGAAGCAATCACGCAAAAGGTCAACTAAATCTCTCTAAGTGGCACATTTGGAGATAATGAGGATCATGGTGAATGATCTAACACTGCTAAATATGGGTGAGTGCCAACTGTCTTACATTCATAAAAATGCCTACCTAAAGTGGTTGTACATGTCAGCCATGCTTTGCTTCAGCAGTTTCACAAAAGAGTATTATTAACCAGAATGTAACTAGTATCTTGCCTGAAGTAAAACAGAAGAAAGATATAATGAGAATATTTCAGAACTATTCAATGGACTAGAAAAGGCAGTCCTGCTCAATAGCAGCCTGGAAGATAATTCACTAATTATCCATCTGAACAGACTGAATTGGCTGTGCAAGGAGAGTCACTGATTTTCCATCTAAGCTAGCAACAAATACAGAGTTGCATGACCTTTGCCTCTCTGCATATAATGACATCAGAAGCAATGGAGATGAAAATATCCTTCATGACTGGAATTACAGTAGCTTAAAACAGAGAATAGCCTTTACTTTCTTTAATGAGATCATTATCGACATAATAGGTTGGGTAACTTTGCAATGTTTGCAGGATTTTAAAGTATGTGGACATACCAATTATTCTGGTTTATGGAATGAAAATCAGAAAGTAGCTGTGGCAATAATTTTCATTTTCAACATATCATCATATTCAAAACAAGGTCTGTGCTCAATTCAGAAGCAACAAAGTAACACATATTGTAACAACAGAACTATAAGAACAACAATACCCATGAGCTTATCTTTGGTCTTTCAATGCAGAAACAATGCAGGTTTAAGAGGTAATCAATATTATCACAGTGTGATGTGTTTATCAATAGAAATATTGATCAATTAAAGTGGGTATCAGCCCAGATTGGAACATTTTTGAGGGATTATTGGCTTTAGGAAGTCACACAGATAATATGCTGTTTATAAATAATGGAAAATAAAACAAAATGAAGTAAATCAGAAAGGACAAAATATTGCCAAATGGTGTTTCCAATTCTATAGGCCGATGATAAAATGGAGAATCACTTTTGTTTGTCATTTATATAAATGATTTGGATGAGAATTTAGGAGGGATAGTTAGGAAGTTTATGGATGACACTAAAATTGGTGGTATAGTGGAGAGTGAAGAAGGTTATCTAAGATTACAAAGAGATCTTGATCAATTGGGGCAATGGGCTGAGGAGTGGCAGATGCAGTTTAATTTGGATAAATGTAAGGTATCGTATTTTGGGAAAACAAGCAGGGACAAGACTTATACAGTTAATGGTAGGGCCCTGGGTAGTGTTGTTGTAACAGATAGACCAAGGATTTCAGGTACATAGTTCTTTGAAATTTGCATTACAGGTAGACAGGGTGGTTAAGAAGTCATTTAGCATGCTTGCCTTCATTGTTCAGACCATCAAGTATCGGAGGTGAGACGTCATGTTGAGGTTGTACATGATGTTGGTGAGGCCAATTTTGGAGTACTGCGTGCGGTTCTGATCACCCTGCTATAGAAAGGATATTATTAAATTGGAGGGGGTTTGGAAAAGATTTACCAGGATGTTGCCAGGACTGGAGGGTTTGATTCATAAGGATAAGCTGGGACTTTTTTCCACTAGAGCATAGGAAGTTGAGGGTGACCTTATAAGAGATTTATAAAATCATGAGGGACATAGAAAAGGTGAATAGCAAAGGTGGGGGAGTTCAAATTTAGGGGCCATATTTTTAAGTTGAGAGCAGAACGATTTAAAAGGATCTGAGTTGCAACTTTTTCACACAGAGGGTGGTTTGTATGTGGAGTCAACTGCCAGATGAAGCGGTACATCCAGGTACAGTTACAATATTTAAAAGGCACTTAGATAGGTACATGAATAGGAAAGGTTTAGTATGATATGGGCCAAATGCAGAAAGTGGGACTAGTTTAGCTCAGGAAACTTGCTCAGCGTGGACTAGTTGGACCGAAGGGTCTGTTTCTGTGCTGTATGACTATATGACTCCAGGAATCAAATCACATGTTCCCTTGCATAAAATGCACGAGATAAATGAAAATGTTTACCTTCCCGTTGGGAAATGTCATGATTTAAGAGCTATCTGCTCTGTGCACAGCATGTGGCATTAGTGATATTTGAAGAGGAAACCTCAGGCTTATAATTTGGAAAGTAATTTTGAATATCTCTCAGGCATACTCTTACTGATGTTGTTGTAACATTGACTATTAGATTTATGGCTTAATGTGCAATCAAAATACATGGTCAGAGGAATACATTTAGCAAAGTGGAGAAAGTTACTTTCATTAATGTTCAAAGATAAAATTATTATTCCTTACCAGAAACTAAACCTCACTAAATTGCAGACAGATTCTATTTCTCTAAAAAAGATAACAATCTTCCCCTTGCTACCAGTCCAAGATTTTGAAATTACTTTCAATCATCTCTTATAAAACCACACAAAGCAAAGTGACATCCAGGTCAATTTTTCCTCTTAAGTGCAAATCATTGCAGTGATGCTTCTCTATTGTTCTAACACACCTGAAAATGGTCCATTAATATCGCAGAGGCTGAACAAAAACAGCTCATTCCATAGCTGCATGCTGGAAGTAGTCACATCTCTTTGGTTCACTGCCACAGTTTGCCCATAAATTCTCAGTTCCAGCTGCATGCACACTTGTAAATTATACATTGTGTCCTCAGGGGTTTTTGCGCCGTACCGTACAGTTACTTTATTACTTCCATTGTAATATTAAAAAAGAATTGACATCTGTGAGGTTTCATTTCTTCTTTCCATGCTGTTTTAATTTTCTTTTTACACCTGGCTGTGTACACTGCGTGAATGCTAAAAATGGGATGGAAGTGTTCAATGGAATTCATTTCTATATTAACCTTCAACAAACAACTAATCAAGAAAGGAGTATTTTACTGACAGTAATTTTTTCCTAGGCAATTTTTTGGAACACTTAATTCTGACAACTTGAGTTAGATCAGGGTTGATTAGTATTACATAATAATACAAGCTGGCACTGTACTTTTTATTAAGGATGTACAAGTCAGTCCTCTATACACCAGAAATAGTTATGTTACAAGTTAATAATTCTCTGCGAATTCAGTCACAAATCCTGATATTGCTAATTGCCACACTTTAGTACAATGCAGTCACAAGTACCTTTGCCACAAACAGCAACGTCTGCCCAAGCTTTGTCAAGACAGATCAATGTCGTCATTGGCAGGTAAGTATACCAATGCTCAGAAAGCTGGTTGATGGCATCTTGTCAGTAATGGGAAATCAGGGAACATTGACTTTCGATTACCCTACATGCATTGTTTCTTTTAGTACCACATAAAACATTACACGCTGTGCTGGGTGCTTCTGAAGAACTATGCAGAGTAAGAGCTCGTCAGGCATTCACAAATCTTAGTAATGTTATTTGGGCCTGCTGTTGCTGTTTTGTGAGAGTTAACCTTTGCTTACAGATGTATGGAGCAGCATTTCCTTTTTTTTTGAGACAATGTGGAGGGTGGGGGGTGTAAAAACAGGAGGTACTTCTGCTTGGCGGCCAGTCGAGACTTCTCACACAATTGCATTCTTCTCAGCTCATTATATATTCGTGTATGGGCAAAATGCTAAATTTCATGGGCTGGCAGGAAGTTCTGACACCACCAGGAGCTCCAGGTTCCAAACGCCAGGCACAAATTTTAAAACACACCCAAGCCAGCAGTTCTCTTTCTGAAACCAAGGAGCATCACTCAAACTCTGTCTCATCAAACCCCTCCCAACCCCGGAGATGTCAGGCAGAAAGTGGACCCTTTGCTTTAGCAATTCCTTCCTAGAGGTTCTCCTGAAGGCTCTCTGAAGAGAAGGGAGGTTCTGTTTCCTTTGGATGGCAACAAAACACCATCCTGCCTGATGAAGGTAGCCTGGACAGGGGTGTCTGTGGAGATCAGCAGCAATGAGGTTCATGGATCTGCTACGAATCTGCTACTAGATAAATGACCTGCGACACTCTGCCAACATATGCATCACTGCCTACTCAGTGCTTCATGCTTTTATCCCCATGAGCTGGCACTGCAAAAGACAACCACACAAGAAGTTGGTGCCAGACATTCCTTCACATGCTTCATGTACACTCAATGTCTGTCACTTCATTGCAGCTACCAACACTCTCACACATTTGCCAGGTTTCACACCTGAAAGGAACCTTAACCTTCAACAGGTCGTGTATCAACAGGTCAATGACCCTTCATCATAACCACGAGAACATATACATAGAATCACACAATCCCTACAATGCAGAAAGAGGAGATTCAGCCTATTGAGTCTGCACTGACCCTCCAAAGAGAATCCCAACCAGACCCAACCCCCTACCTTATTCACAAACCCGACATTTACCATGGTTAATCCAAATAACCTCCATATCCTTTGGCACTATGGGAAATTTAGCGTGGCCAATCCATCCAACCTGTACATCGCTGGGCTGTGGGAGGAAACCGGGCACCCAGAGGAAACCCACGCAGACACAGGGAGAATGTGCAAACCCCACACAGACAGCCACCTGAGGCTGGAATTGAACTCAGGTCACTGGTACTATGGGGCAGCAGAGCTAACCACTGAGCCATCGTGCCAGCCAATTCTAATAGTTTATTGCCAAAAACTTGCATGAAACAGGTATACAAATATAAAAGGTAGCTTTTTAGGTTTAGTGGTAGTAGGAACTGCAGATGCTGGAGAATCTGAGATAACACGGTGTAGAGCTGGATGAACACAGCAGGCCGAGCAGCATCAGAGGAGCAGGAAGGCTGATGTTTCGGGCCTAGACCCTTCTTCAGAAAAAAATTTTTAAGTTTAGTCCTCCTTTTGTATTCAGTCCTACTTGCCTGCTGCAGTCAGGTTTGCTTGTGTCAGCCAATGAGGCTGGCTTGCTTGGGCAGACTTGTTGAGCCCATCAAGCTTCAGCCTGATTCTATAAGCATTAAAAAAACCATATGACTGAGACTTCCACAATGGTCAGCACCATTAACAACAACTCAGATAGTGAAGCAATATGTGTCCATATGCAGCCAGACAATATCAAGGTTGGGCTGAAAAGTGGGAAACACGTTTGCGACACCCAAGTGCTGGGCAATGACTGTCTCTAACAGAAAAGAATATAACCATTGCTCTTATGTATTTACTGGCATTACCATTAGTGTACTAAATTCCCCACTTTCAATACCCTGGGGGTTACCATTGAACAGAAAGTGAACTGGAACATTCATATAAATACAAGAATACAAGTGCAGGTCAAAGGCTAGAAAGACTCCAGTGAGTAACTCACCACCTACAAGGCACAAGTCAGGAGTGTGATGGAATATTCACACTTGCCTTGCTTGCCACAGCTCCAGCAAAAGTCTACAAGCTCAACAAGCTCCAGGATGGAGCAAACTGCTTGATCAGTGCACCAACCACAACTTTTAACATTCAATTCTTCACCATTGACGCATAGTGGCAGTACTATGTACCATCACCAAGCTGCAATGTAGTAATTCATCAATGATCTTTTGGCATCACCTTCCAAACTCCAGTCTCCTCCAGCAAGGGTAGTGGATGCAGGTAACAACAATACCTGCAAGTTCCTGTGCAAGGCACACAACATTATGATTTGGCAATATATCACCGTTCCACTATCGCTGGGTCAAAACTCCTTACCAAACAGTACAATGAATGTCCCAACACCCCAAGCTCCACTGCAGCATATCAACTTGCCAATTCACCAATACCCTCTCCAGGCAGTTAGGGGTGGGGAATCATTATTGGCACAGCCAATTATGCCCACATCCATTGTTCCCTCTAAGCTCCGTTCAACATCCCCACACATGCCAGTGTGTCAATGCATTGACTTCCACATGCCTTGGGGTGAAAATACTAGCAGAATGTAGCCCACATCCCATGAATGAGTATTTTAAAAAAAGCTACCTCTATATGTGATTTATGTAATGCATTCCTAAACAGCCAACCTCATGCAATCCTCTAAACTTGAGATTATTCAAAACTCAGTGCTGGTTATTGCAAAAACAGTAAAGTCCTCTCTACCAAGTAAAAACCAAAAGAACTGCGGATGCTGTAAATCAACACTTCACCTGCACTTCCCAGAATCTAGTCTACCGCATTCGCTGCTCACAATGTGATCTCCTCTACATTGGGGAAACAAAGCGTAGACTTGGCGATCGCTTCGCAGAACATCTACGTTCTTCTCGCAAAAAAGACCCTGAACTACCTGTTGCCTGCCACTTCAACACACCACCCTGCTCCCTGGCCAACATCTCGGTCTCTGGCTTGCTGCAGTGTTCCAGTGAAGCCCAACGCAAGCTGGAAGAACAACACTTCATTTTCCGCTTGGGGACCCTACAGCCCTCCGGACTCAATATTGAGTTCAATAATTTTAGGGCCTAAACTCTCCCATGTCCCAGCCCTCCACCCCACACACCAGGCCTTGTTACCACATAGCCTGTCATTACACACCCCCTGTTGTTAGTCACTAACAGTCCCCATTAACGACTATTCACCCTCCCAGCCTGATCGTTAGCAACTCCTTTGTCTGTCCAACTGTCTTTCTCTCTCTTTGGACTCTATCCTATCGTTTACTCCCTACCCCACCCACCTCCCTATTTTCTGCAAATAAACTGACGTTTTCCCAGCCACCATCAGTTCTGAGGAAGGGTCACTGGACCCAAAACGTTAACTCTGTTTTCTCCTTCACAGATGCTGCCAGACCTGCTGAGCTTTTCCAGCAACTTTGTTTTTGTTCCTCTCTACCAATCTTCTCTTTGCTAACTTACCTGGCTGACTCACAGTCATTTAATATACCAATTTTACAATTCTCATCCCTGTTTCAAGTCCCTCCGTGTTCTCACCCTTCCCCTTTCCTGAATACCTTTCTACCCTACAATCCTCAAAGGTATCTGTGCTCTTCCAATTCCAGCCTCCCTTCAATGTCGATTTTAACCATTCCACCTCCAGCTGCCAAGGCACTAAGATTTGGAATTGTCCCACTAAACATTGTGCGTTTCTACATGTCTTTAAGATTCTCCTCAAGACCTAATTCTTCAACCAATCTTTTTGTTATCTGCCTAAGTGGCTTGGTGTCAAATCTCACTGGTTAACTCTCCTGTGACTAGAAACATAACTCTGTTTCTCACTCCACAGATGCTGCTAGATCTGCTGCCTTAGCCAATTAGCATCGAATTGCCAAGGAATCGGCCCCACCTTTCCCTAGATGTACAACATGGAAACTGACCCTTTGGTCCAACTCGTCCATGCCGACCAGGTATTCTAAATTGATTCAGTCCCATTTTCCAGCATTTGGTCCTTATCCCTCTAAACCCTTCCTATTCACATGCCCATCTAGATGCCTTTTAAATGTTGTCATTGTACCAGCATCCACCACTTCCTCTGGCAGCTCATTCCATACAGACACCAGTCTGTGTGAAGAGGTTATCCCTTAAGTCCCTTTTAAATCCTCTCCGTCTCACCTTAAACCTATGCCGTCTAGTTCTGGACTCCCCTACCCTGGGGGAAAGACGATGGCTATTCACCCTATCTATGCCCCTCACGATTTTATTAACCTCTATAAAGGTAACCCCTCAGCCTCCAACAGGGGAAAATAGCCGCAATCTATTCAACCTCTGCCTATAGCTCAAGGTCTCCAACCCTGGCAACATCCTTGCAAATCTTTTTTGAAACCTTTCAAATTTCACAACATACTTCCTATAGCAGGAGGACCAGAAGTGAATGCAGTATTCCAAAAGTGGCCTAAACAATGTCCTGTACAGCCACAACATGACCTCCCAACTCCTATACTCAATGCACTAACCAATAAAAGCAAGCATACCAAACACCGTCTTCACTATCCTGTCTACCTGCGACTCCACTTTCAAGGAACTATGAACCTGCACTCCAAGCTCTCTTTGTTCAGCAACACTCCCATGTTGTGATCATTTGAAATTCATCATTCTTGAATCTATACTTCTGAGTGCAAGACAAAACATTTTGCCCATATCTCTCTTCTCAGCATTATTTGTTCGTTCACCAAGTGCGACCAAACTACTTGTAATTTTATTGATTGGTTTCTGCCTTTCACCGTGGACTAGTGTGCTTAATGGACACTTACCTGCTGGATTGATGGGAAGACAAGATGCATATGGAACAATAATCCTGAAGTTTAAAAGACTGATGAGTTCTTTTAAATAACAATATATTTCTTGGATACTGATACATAAAGTAAAGAAAGCTTTCAAGTTTTTGTTGTACTTTTCCATTAAATAGGCTCTCTACCACTGAGATTAAGTGTTGAGCTGAAAAATAACGTATGATTTTGAATTCTTATTATGCAAAAGCTCCGTCATAAAGAGGCAAGCAAACAAGACTGTCTGGTCCTTCACCCGATTACAGATTGTTCCTGTATCCATGTACTTAAAGTGCTAATCTCAAAATATCCAACAGAATAATCTCAGGTAGCATTATTTTTGTGTAAAGTACACTTTGGATTAGTATATCAGGTCAATTAGCATATAAGATGTAGTTAATCAACATAATCAATTAGGACAATTAACATAACTGGCATAAATTACCTAAAGTCTACTGGAACCAGTGCATATGTTTTAAATTTGTTGTTGGGTGTGGTTGAAAATGACAAGGCAGTACTTTTTGTCCATTTCTAGTAGCCCAGGGGCAATTAAGATCAACCACGTAATGGGGAATTATAGTTATATTGAGGGGTGTTCGGTTCCCTTCCCTGAAAGATATTTGTGTGCAGGTGCACCACATCACACTCCAACAAGCAAGATGCTTTTCTCCCAAACCCAAGATTTTAGAAGATGGAATGTTTCAATATAAGTGGTTACTGAGCCATAGAATAAATCCTTGTGATAAGAAAGCAAAAATGGAATTGGTAAAGTTTGGAGAAAGTGGATGTTGCCACAGGGAAGGCACAAGGAAGTCAGACAGACAGCTCTATTTCTTCAGCTATCAGGTTAATGTCAATCAACACTCCTTTTCAATTGTTTGAGGTTCTTCACTCTGTGTTATTTCACCAAGAATGGCACTAATTCCTTCAGGTCAAGTTAAAAATGGAGAATATGAATGAGCTACCTTCTACTTGTGGTATTGAAAGAACAGCAGAGGTGGTCACTATGGATATGCTGCCATAGTTTGGAGGGGTACATGGGATTCCGGATTAAGGAACTATCTTCAGGCTCACACTGTTAGTACAGAGGTAACAAAGTTAACAATTGCTCTACATTATTATCTTTGTTTCTGCTAAATATAATTTTGAGTGGATATAATAAATTCACGCATTAAAAACAGTTACTGATCTAACAATAGGTGAATCATAAATTATTTACAATAAAACATGTGCTGCATTCTTTACAGCACACAATTATTTGCAATGTTTAACATCAGATTTAACCTTGGATCAGTGATACCATTTACCTGTGAGCCGATAAATCAAAGATTTCAGCCAAAATATAAATTTGAAGATGTTGGCCTGAATTTACATTCCTAGATTTCAGGATAACAAGAGTGAGGAAAATTCCCAGCTCCACAAATGTGACACTGGAAGAAGTATTGTGAAAGCTTGGATTTCATTCAGATGAGTGGGTACTGAGTGAAAGGATGCCACAATGTTTAGAGGCTGTAGGGTATGGAGACAGGTTTAGCAAAAGGCTATTTCAGTGCTCTGGCACTGTGTCCCATTATTTTAATACATTTTTTTAAAAGACCTCCAGCCCTCACCTCTCATATCAGCCCTCCTCCCTCCTGCTACCAACCTCCCTCCCCACATACACACACTCCCAACGCCCCAACTACACCAACTAATGCTCCCTCCCCATCCATATCCTTTTATAGTCCGTGTCATTTTAGTGCTAATTCATGCCAACCTATGCCCTCCACCTATCCCTTGGCCACTTGCAGACTTTTTAGCCGTCATGACAAATTAATGCCACCTCGTGTCAACATATACCGTCTGCCACAGCTTTCCGTTTTTTTGTCTACTTTGTCTCAGGCCACTCCCTGAGATCCTTGCTGAGATTTCATAAAGTTCTTAACTAGCTATTGATGACTTCATTATTTCAACATAAGAGCTTCAGCCTCTTGAGCCTGCTCCACCATTTAATATGATCATTGTTGATCAAAAATGCTCCTATTGATAAAAAGCCATTGACTACATGTAACACCCGTGAATCCTTTATAACAAGTATTTGAATTCATAGCGCCACTTCAAAAAAATTTAGAAGTGCCAAGGGCTGTCAATTAAACTGAGAACTGACAGGTACCTTATGTTTTAATGATTCATGTGAAATCCTTCATGCAGTATTAATCCTATTGTACAACCCTCAGGATTAGGTCACTTTACAGAATGAAGTAGCAAGGACCATATTTTTTAAATTCTATGCCAACTCTTTTTCTTCCCCCAAACACTTAAAAGACAGGACTTTTAACTGCCTTATCAACTTAACAGTTTCATTTCACAGAACTCTTCAGCAGCTCTGTTTACTGCTTCATTAAGCCTCGCAGTTAAAATGAATTTATAAACATATTCTTCACAATTTTGTCTACTTGAAAAGGCATCCTACCTCTCCCCATAGACCATGTGCCCTCTCCCGAAGTGTCTTAGAATCGTAACTAAAATGGTACTGTACTTTTACAAAGGAGTACTCAACCTCTCCCAGGACTCTGGTAAGTTTAGAGCTTCTCCTACCAGTTAGGTTTTCACTAGTTAGGTTTTTGAATTTCAACTAACAAAGATCAGAGCTGATGGTGACAACTGCACTTTAACATGTTCAGTTGCCTCTGTGAACTGTGGCTGTAAAAAAAAAACAGAACCTGCCCCTTACATTCCCTGTGAAAATGGGGGGAACTGGGTTTGGTGGTGGGATTTCCAGATTTACCTCTTAACCACCATTTTCACTAAGAAGGAAAGCTACTCAGTTTGCGTGAAAATTCAGGGCATAATTTTGGTTGGCATTAAAGTACAACATTTAAGAATGGATTCATAGCTGAAAGTGATGTCTATTAGATGAGGTGCTAATGTTTGTCCTCCCAGGCAAATGTAGAAGATCCAATTACACTATTCAAAGGAGAATAGCTGGAATTATCCTGAAGTCTTGGACCATATTTCTGCTTCAGTTGACATCACTTAAATGATTGTTGGATCTTGTTAAGGTTCAAAAGCCCGTATTTGTCTATCATATGATACTGACTACATTTTGAAAGTGATCCACTTGATGAAGTGCTTCGTAAGGTCCCGAAGACAAGCGTGAGGCTTAGTTGTACGTGTGGTTTGGTAACAGCCAGACTGATGACTATAGATTTTTGTCTCAACATGGAAGGCAACGCTAACTTTAAGAACAACTTTAGTTTCAAAGTGCCCATTCCTCCATCAAGCTGCAACAAGGAAAATGAATGCTCCCGGATATGTCAAATGGAACACTTGAGGCCCTCAGAAGTTCAGAATCTAAAGCCTGTGCATTTCAAAATCCTTGTAGAATAAACTGAACGTGTAAGAGACTTAAGCAAAAATGAACACTAATTATAGCCAACTCAGAACCAGTACCCAACAATTCTGTGACAAGAAGGTCTCGTTGAAGTCAAAATCATACCATTATACAAATGAGTGGGCCACAGATTAATTCTCAGGAAGGGTTTATCTTATGGAAGCTGCTTTATTTACTTAATGTATCTTCCGCGGTATTTGGGAGAATGATGCCTAAAACACATGGTTTGCAACAGCAAAACTTGGCATAATGAAGTTTGACAATAATCGCTTCAATTTCCAGAGATCTGTAACTGTCACATCACAATAAAACCTCACTAAACAAATTGGGTTGTTAGCTCTGTTCATTCTCAAAGCAGTAGCTCTTTTTGACTGCTGGCAATATGTAATTTAAAAAAAAGTCAATATCCCCTACTGAAAAAAATTCCTACTTACCAAGATTGGAGGAGGCCCGTCCTTCTGCTGCACGATCCTTCAGGTTCTCTGCAATATTCAACTGTTGCTCATGGTACTGCTTTGCTCTCTCCAAATCCTGCATGCATCGCGCTGCATGACCCAGCCCTGCATACGCTCTCATTTCAATTGCCTTCTCGTCTAGGTCCTGTGCTAATTCCAGCACATGGTTATGATAGGACATTGCTTTGTCAAAGTTCCTCCTGTAGTGATAGGCACTGCCGAGGTTACTGTAAGCGCGTGCTTCCTCTCGCTTGTTGCCCAGTTCCTTCGCAATTCTGAGGTGCTGTTCGTGGCACTGTACTGCATTTTCAAAGTCACCCATTGCTATGTAAACAGCTCCCATATTGCCTAGTTCTCTGGCTTCCGAGAGTTCGTCTTTGGATTGTTTAGCAAGAAGGACACACTGTTTGTGACTGGCCAGTGCATTTGGGTAGTCTCCGATGGCTGTGTAGACATGACCCAGGCTGCTCAATGCTGAAGAGGCTGCCTGAAATGTAGGAAAATAAATTATGTTTTAAACATGGAAGTACATTTGAAGTAAAAGTTTCTTATTCAGCACTGTAAGCAACCAAGAAGCAAGCCAGTCTGGTACCAAAACATGAAAACGCATCCGCTGTACCCGTTGTGGCCTCCTCTACATCAGGGAAACCAAGCAGAGGCTTGGGGACCGCTTTGCAGAACACCTACGCTCGGTTCGCAATAAACAACTGCACCTCCCAGTCGCGAACCATTTCAACTCCCCCTCCCATTCCTCAGACGACATGTCCATCCTGGGCCTCCTGCAGTGCCACAACGATGCCACCCGAAGGTTGCAGGAACAGCAAATCGTATTCCACTTGGGAATCCTGCAGCCCAATGGTATCAATGTGGATTTCACAAGCTTCAAAATCTCCCCTCCCCCTACCGCATCCCAAAACCAGCCCAGCTCGTCCCTGCCTCCCTAACCTGTTCTTCCTCCCACCTATCCCCTCCTCCCACCTCAAGCCGCACCCCCATTTCCTACCTACTAACCTCATCCCGCCCCCTTGACCTGTCCGTCCTCCCTGGACTGACCTATCTCCTCCCTACCTCCCCACCTACACTCAGCTTTACTGGCTCCATCCCCGCCTCTTTGACCTGTCCGTCTCCTCTCCACCTATCCTCTCCTCTATCCATCTTCTATCCACCTCCCCCTCTCTCCCTATTTATTTCAGAACGCCCTTCCCCTCCCCCATTTCTGATGAAGGGTCTAGGCCCAAAACATCAGCCTTCCTGTTCCTATGATGCTGCTTGGCCTGCTGTGTTCATCCAGCTCCACACCTTGTTATCTCAGATTCTCCAGCATCTGCAGTTCCTACTATCTCTGATGAAAATGCAAAGCTTATTTTTACTAAGACAACATAATAAAATCACTCAAATTCTTGCTTCAGAGTTTGAAGATAATTGAGAAAGGAAGTCGAGGGTGTACATGTGTGAATGGTACATTCATACTCCAATATGCATTCCAAATAACTACAGTCAGTTCTGATATAACGTGTTAATTCCGTTCTCGTGCAATCTCCCGTTATAAGAAAATTGTGCAATAACAGCGCCATTTAAACTAATCGGGCTGGAATTGCTTTACAGCCAACACAGGTAAGGAAAGTTCACATTCTACAAATAGCGGTCTAAATTCTTCACTCGCATCAAAGCCAATTCGCACTGAAGGAACACGTGTTACAGCAGAACCAACTGTATTTTTAAAATATACACTGCTCAGGTCCAGCTGAGAGTTTGTGGAAAGTGCTATCCACTTAGGGAGAAACAACATGCTTTTTCATAAATGTTAGAAATGAGAATCTAAGAAACAGTTTTCAAACTGGGGTTTGCATATCTTACAGCAAAAGGCTTCAATGCTTTGACACCACAGGTTCCTAAAGTGTAGATCAAGAAGCATCATGTCCCAGATATAAAGTCTAAATAAACATTTCCCGTGAATTGCACATATCAACAGGTACAGATGGTGACTGATCAAATTCAAATGTAGGGTTTGTTGGAAGAACAGCATATCCAAATCCTTATTCAAACAGAACAAACTAGTAAGAAAGATACATGAACAAAAGAATAGAAGCTATATAATCTTTATGGGTCAGTATACAGGACAAAAGGCTGCATGTGCACTGCGCATCAGTGCCTATGAAGTCTGCAAAGTCTGTAGCCTGGAGCTGGGTGTATCCTAGATCATGATCAATATCCATAAACTGTATATTTCATTGTTTTTCTCTTTTGTTTTCAAAGAAGAGAGCTTTTAGCAAATTAATTATTTCGTATATATTTGCAAAAATATATGCAATGACTGAACCACTTAGTTGAGATTAGGGGGTAATAGGCCCACATCAACATTTGAAAGATCCCTTGATTTGGAGAGAAAATTACCATAGGAAGATGAATACTTTTGGAGCCTAGAGTTATCATTTAATGTTCCCGAAAATGGAATATTTCTGTCTGGTTCGGAAAACTGAAAACTCGGCTGCACCATTGATGACCATCAAAACTAGATTGTAACTAATTTTAAGCTGAACTGCAAGGTTTAAGACCTTGATGATGCTGTTGCATGTTGAGAAGGATTAGGGAGGAGAGTGCTTATACTGGCAGTTGAACACTACCATTCACATGGCCATCTGTTGACCACCTGCAAAGCACTACAGGCTCCGGTGGTTTCCAGTTTCTAAGATGTCTATTGCCAAAGTAACCCCACAGTCTTAGTTGAATCAGTCTGTGTAATAATAGAACAGATGACTACATGGCAGAAACACCAGTTTAACAAGTGTTACATGGAAGACAAACACTTTTAGCATTGAAGCCTTCAGATAAATGTGTTCTGTACCCAAATTAAGCCATAAATTAAGCCATTTCTAATTCACCGCATAGAAACAATGCAAAAAGACTGTTCTCATGCCCTTCCATTCTAACATTTGCAAAGTACTCTGTGACAATATTGTAGCTTTAAAAGGTGCATGTTGTCCTTTTTTTTGAAGAAAGGTTTTAAGACAGAGGTGACGAGCTGTTTATTTGAATCCAATCAAGTAAACAGCTTGTGAGGCATTGGGACTTTTTTAAAAGTTGGAACAATAGAAGCAGCCTGAATGGCTGGAGTCAAGTTCTCTCAGAGCCAGGATTTTTAGTTTTAATTCTTCAGTAGCAGTTGTTGCTGGGGTCTTGAAGTTGGGTTTGGAAGCTGCAGTACATCTCTCCCTGCCTCTCTCTGTCTCTGAGTTTTCTCTTGATTCTTTTCTTCCTGGACTGGAGAATTACCTGTGAGATAATCTATTTTACTGATTTTGCCTTTGCCAAGGGCTTGTTTATAGGATGCTACTGTATTGGAACTGTTTCTATTTAGTAGTTAACAAATCTATTATTCTGATAAGTTTTCCAATAGAGTCAGCTTATTCTAATTTCTTTTTTCTTTTGCTGTATTTGTTAATGTGTATGAATGAAGTGTGTTTTACTTCAAATCTGGTAGTTTGACCAATCAAGTTGTCTCCGCAATGCAACATCTGGCGCTTGCCTTTAAACTAAGAAAAAGTTAGTGTCTAGACTATCTTCTTAATTTGAGGGGTTTGGTCTGGCCCATAACAACTCCAACTTTATAATCATTTCCACTTAATGGGATTTCCAATCCATGCTCAGTAATTAAATGTCAAAAATCTAGATCCAAGCATTAACCCCAACCAATCATCCTTTGAAAATATTCAGTGCATTGTCAGTACTCAAAGTATGAGCACTCAAAATACTAACAGCACAATTTAGAATTCTAGAATGTTTGACATAGGCTCATATCAAGTTTCTTTTATTTTTGTTAAGACTTAATTGTTGTACTTTATAATAAGGAGCTGATACACCTGTACTTGGCAAAAATTCTAAGATTAGTTCTGAGAAAACAAGGTATATATTTGTCAGATGTATCAGGACTTGAATCAGAGAACAGCAGTTGATGTTTAAATGCTGGCAAGTCTAATGGTGCCATAATTATAGTGGTGGTTATGTAGATGGGATATTTGATGCAATACGACAGGCCATATGGCAATACATTGGACTATAACCAATATGAATATATAAATAATATGTACAGATAAATTCCACAAGACATATATGATATTGCATGAATGAAGCACATTTCTCAGGGATATTTCAAATTCTGTAGCTCCTAAATTTCTCAATTTGCATTGGTCGTGTTGTATTTGGCAGAGCAACTTGGAACATGACTACACTGTACAGTTTCTGGCAAGGGTAAACATTACCTGGGGGGTTGGGGGCTGTAGTAAGTCCCTTTAATTACATGATCCATCATACTAAATGAAACCAGGTGAGTACTGCAGCATGCAAATTCCTATCCTTTAAATGGATCAGTATCCAAGGAAAGAATGGTCACAAATTAGCATTTTAGGAAGAAAAAGTTTAAAAGTGATCTTACCCAGCTAATTTTTCACTCTCACTTTCTCCTCCTTAAAAGGTTGTGCCTTTTTCTCATACATAGTTCTATCAGACCTCTTCCTCACCAATTGACTATACATCTGTGCAAGCTTAGACAGTGAGAATTTACAGCTATTCAATTCTCGCCAGCAACACAGCATCCACCACCAGCTGTCTTTCTCTAATGAGAGAGCAACCCTATTGTCCAGTAGGATAATGACAACTTTACATTTACCTCTACATTAGATCGTGAGGATTTCATTGTAAAATTTCACCTGACAGACAGCATCTCCAACAGTGCTGACTCCTCACTGCTGTCCTCACTCAACGTCCACACACACACACGTTGCCAACCAGTCTGCATACAAACATGCACAATTTCCAATACACTGGGGGAGAGGGTGGCAGAGTGGTAATGTCACTAGACCAGCCTGATGTTCTGGAGGAATACTGGCAGAATTTAAATTCAATTCATAAATCTGGAATAGAGAGCCAGTTTCAGGATTGAAGCCATCCACTGTCATAAAAACCCATCTGTTTCACTAACCTCTTTAAAGGAAGGTAATCTGCTATCCTTACCTGGGCTAGGCAACATATGACTTTCAACCCACAGCAACATGATTGACTCTTAACTAATCTCTGAAATGACAAATCATGGCACTCAGTTCCAGGTCAATCAGGAACGGGCAGCAATTTTTAGCCTTTTAAGTGACATTAACATCAACTGCACATTGTTTCAATCAATCACTCATGGAAGGAAAGTCACTTAACAATAGTTACAATCTTTTTTCATCCACATATGACTGCATAAACATTAGCTAAGGTGGCAGTCCACCTGCATCAGAATGTAATGGGTTCAAACCTCACTATGGTCTTCAACATACAATTGCGGCTGGCAATCTATGTAGTACTGAGGAGTCAGCACTGTTGTAGATGCTGCCTGTCAGGTGAAATTTTAAAATGAGATCCTCACTATCTAATGTAGAAATAAATGTAAAGTTGTCATACCGAGACTGGAACATTTGAGTTATAAGGCTGGATGAGCTGGGATATTTTCCCTGAGGCACAGGAGGCTAAGGGGTGACCTTACAGAGGTTTATAAATCATGACAAGCATAGATAAGGTGAATGGCCGAGGTTTTTAGGAACCTGAAGGGCAACATTTTCACACAGAGAGTTGTGCGTATATGGAACAATCTGCCAAAGTAAATGGTACAAACGAGTACAATTATAATATTTAAAAGACATTTGGACAAGTACATAAATAGGAAAGGTTTAGAGGATTTTGAGCCAAATGCAGGCAAATAGAACTAGTTCAGTTTAGGACAACTGCTCGGCATGGACGAGTTGGGTCAAAGGTCTGTTTCTGTGCTGTATGACTCCATGACTCTAAGTCATTCACCCTCAAAAGTAGCCACAATCAGTCTCACTTGGACATGTGTACCTCATCTCAGTACTGTACTGGCTTCTTCACCACCTTCCATCATCAGGGTTGGTGCCTTCGGCATCTCCATTAGACTCCTCTTCTTCCTGATCTGAGGAGTTAGGTTGCTGGTCCACCTCCCTCGGTTCTAAAATCTCACCCCATTGTTGAGGTAAGTTGTGTAGGGCGCAAAAACAATCACTGTTCTGGAAATCCTGTCCAGCAAGTATTGAAGTGGTCTTCCAGAAGTGTTCAGTCAACAGTTAGTCTTCAGACAATAGCCGTCTATCTGTTCAGATGAAGCAGAAATCCTAGGCAGAAAATAACCATCCACAAACATCCACTCCCTCCACCTCTGAAACTCAGTAGTAGCAGTGTACACCATCTACAAGATGCACTGCAGAAATTCGCCAAACATCCTAAGGCAGCACCATCCAAACTCATGAACACTTCCATCTAGAAGGCCAAGGGCAGCAGACTCAAGAAAACGCCATCACTTGTAAATTCCACTCCAAACCACACACTTTCCAGACTTGAAAATATATCACCGTTCCTTCAGTGTTGGCAGGTCAACATCTGGAATTGCCTCCCTTCCAGCCTTCTAGATTGACCTTTAGCACATGGGCTGCAGCAGCTCAAAAAGCTGCCTGAACAACACATTTTTCTCATGAACCTAGCAATGAATACTGACCCACCCAATAACACCCACATTCCATTAATTTTTAAGAAGTCTTCTTAGATACTTTCCATTTATAAATTTTCATCATCAGCGGGTATGCCTAGTTTAGCGAGAGCCACCTATATAAGTGTGGTCAGAATGCAGGTATGAGTCTGTGATGCTGACACAACCAAAACAGAAATGGAAGGTTGGAGATTAGAATTAAGGTACAACACCAGCCATGATCTCAGTGAATGACAGAGCAGACTCATGGAGATGTATCGTCTAATCTTGTTCCTATTTCTGATGTCCGCATGTACTTAGCTTGAGATAAGACAGAAAGGTTCAACTTTTCAGAGTTAGCAACTGGATACATGTATCAAAACAAGTGCGTGGGCTGGTTGATTAAGCAGAAACTCTAGCCTCAGAAACAGAAAAATCACAAGGCACCATTCGTATAAATGCCAGACTACAAAGCAAACAAAACTAAACCCTCATCTACAAAATGCAACATCCACAACACCCAAATATAAAATGGAAGCAAAAATACTGAGCAAATCAGTCTCCTTTCTTTTTTTCTGAAAAAAGCTTGAAACTGGGAACTGTCAGACCCAGCTTTTTAAATTTCCCCAGCTGGAGGGCTAATTGATATCAAAATTATTGCTCCAGTTCCACGAGCAGAATGTTCTCATCCTCCAGGCCAAAAAAAAGTAAAAGATGTCAGCTGAATTGTTTATACAACCTCTACTTTCTTTAATAAATCAAAAAGATGAGCATTCGATCCAGAAATTAGAATGATTGTTGTTAATACTATTTTTTGGATGAAACATTGAACTGCAAATCCTTATGCCCTCTCTCTGATAGGTATAAAAGATCAATACTATGATTCTGAAGAGTTCTCTCCCATGTGCTGGCAAGTATTTATTCTACAAACAATATTAAAATGCTATTTTATATGGTAATATATCTTGTATATTATAAGTATATCTTATATCTATTTACTTTGTTAGCTGTAATGTGATTTGGGATGTCCTGCGTAATGAAGGAGTCATAAGGCCATATAAAAGTAAATTAGTTCTTCCTACCTTAGCATTTAAAAACAATTTCAATTACCCTTAGATTCCAATAAAGTGTAACTGAAATCTATTTGTGCACTTTCTCTGAAAAGACCTGGCAAAGATGATAGTGCTTCATAGCATTTCAAACGTATGATAAAAACTATATTAATAAAAGTTCTTCCCTTATGTTGCATCCTTCATACCCTACGATGATAGTTTTCTCGATTAAATATCATAAAGAATGATTTAATGTTATCTTCATTTCTCTCTGTGTCAATACCACAAGTGGATGGGCAGTTACTTCATTTTCAGGTCTTTGCCAATGACAATCCATCAGTATTTTATCATTAGAATTTGTAGTTGGTAGTATATATTTTGACATTATCTTGTATCAACAGTAGTGACTGTTTTTTAATAGTGTTTTTAATGAAGTAAAGCATTTTACAGAAGCTTAGTCAGATAAAATCTGACATTGAGCAACACAAGATTATTCTGTTCAGGTAAGACTGACATTATTTGGTCTGACTTATGAGCTAAGGTACTAAGTTTGTCACTGATTATCCAAAAGGTTAGGACTATCATTATATGTATGGAGACATCACGCAAAATGGGAATGCCAGTTATATACTGGAATGGTCCAGACTATGCTATATATTGCAATAGTCAAGTCTGCACACACTAAATATTACTGGAACTGTAAGGTAATGAAGGACATAAAATGTTCCTTCTCACTTTAAGTCACCGCCAAAATTTCCCCAACAATTTATCACCATCGCATTGGTATGTGATAATCAAAAGCTCTCCAAATATGGGGAAGCATCAACTTTTGATTTGAAAAATATAATTTTATAAAGCCCACTTTGCCATGGCAAAATTATCTTCAAATAGTTGGAATTCCTACATGAACTATTTTTAATTCCTCACACCCCAAAACCGCAACCAAGCAATTTGAGTTGTTTTTGACCAAATCAGTATTCCACAATACACCACCAAAATAGAACCATTCCACAACATACAGTCAAAATAAAGTTGCTTAAAAAGGCATTGACTCCAGTGGTTCGCCACCAAAAATGTACATTAGTGGCCAGAAACAACCATAAGCAACATTCAATTAAGTACAGTCATGTTATATGGTGCCTTTTCAGCAGCCTACACAAACTTTGAGCAATTAATTGCACAACTTTTGAAAGATGAAGCTTTGGTAACCATTGGTAATACATGTACTGCCTACTGGGGAAGGATAAGTGGGAGAAAACACTCACTTTGCAGCCATTTCTGTTCCTAACCTTAAGTCCATTTCTTTTTTTCATCTATTTTCTGAAATAAATTCTAACTTATCCTGTTTTGTGTATTTAAAGGAATGGTATTCACAAGACAACATGGTAGATGAGCATAAACAAAGATATAACAAGGACCGTCGCAGGCTCATGTTACATGTTATACATATCTGCTGAAAAATGCAATCGAGCGTGGCATTTTCAGATAATTCGTTTCGTTAATACTAGTCCAAGCTCCTTGTGGTTACCCAAATTCCTGAGAAGAGGGTAACCCTAAAAGACCCACAAAGTGGTTACACTTGCACTAAGGATATAAATAATATTTCTAACAAGTTGGTCCTCTTTTCTCGAGAAAAGAGACCAGAACTAGAGGCCATAAATACAAGATGGTTGTGAAGAACCAATCAGCAACACGTAGATGGAAGTCACCAAGTTTACTTTTTAAACTACAGTCTTGTCCAGTATCTCCTTTTTGGACTGGTGTGACACTGGCGGTTATACCCATACAGATAATTGCCACTTTTAAGCCTGGTCTTCGAGCAGCCTAATCCTATCTTCTTCTCTTTACCTTATGTTTTCACATACATCACTCTTAAATGGTTGTCTTGGAGGAGAACACATTGTTTGGAGGGGGGGGGAAGCAGGGTGTTGGAACAGGTCAATCTGCTTTGTCAGATCCCTATAAGAAGATATGGTTGAGAAAATAAACGTGATCACAATTGCATTACTAGAATATTAAAACCCTGACTTGTCAATTGCTTGGACACCATGTTCATTCATTCCATTAATGAGTTCAACCTCAAAATAACATCAGTGTAACAAATACTGATAATATGCAAAGTTCCTCATCAATAGATGTTAACAAATACTTTAAAAATATTTGAATGTAATCCTTCTATAAAATTTTAACATACATTTTTGGTCAGCCAAAGGTTATCCCCAGCTGCAAGCCACAAAATCCACACAAGGAGTTTTGCATTGGCTAATGTAAAGTGAAGGACACTCCTCTTAGTGACATACCACACTTAGATAAGTCAAATAAGGTCAAGCATAGGTTGGCAACAACAAAGGTTGAAAAGTTTCTGAACATTTTCTGGATTTTAACAAGTTGAACCGTGCAAAATAATGTTAAGTTTTCACTGCTTCCCAAATAGAGCTGTATGGGAAGAATCCAAATGCAAAATTAGAAATCTACTCCTTCAGACCCCATTAAATAATCTAGCTCATGGGCCAACTATCAAAAATGCTCCAGACAACTTATTATACTATGTACCTAGCTTACTCAGACATATAATTACTGAGTCTGCCACAGAGAATTGATTAAATTCCCCATCTGCCATCACCAGGCACGTCAAGCTGAAGTCAACTTAATCCCAAAAGCCGGGCTACCCTTCAAAACATTGACAGAAACAACTACTACAAAGTTATTTGTGCTTATTGTAACTTACATTTTTAAAAAATCAATAAAAATTTCAGAGCTATTGGAATAAGCTGACATAAATACAGTCAGTAAAGTTATCAAGCTTGTTCTCCATGAAAAGTTTCATTGCCAATGGAGTTTTCCCTTGCATCCATTCAAAATTGCCTTGGAAAGGAAAATGAAGAATCCGTATACAAAAGCCAGGAAACTGTGCCAGGTAACCACTTCAACATTTTTATATGCATTCTGCACCCTCAATTATGCTTTGAGCATTACAAGTGCGCAAACACTCTAGAGCGCAAAATGTAACCAGCCAGAAAATTGTGGACAGAGAGAACCAAAATGAATTCGATCACTGTGCCAATTTTGCACCTTTGTTCCTGGCACTGATTAGTGAACCTACATTTATATACTGGAAAAACAATCATGTGACAACATAACCTGGAAATAATAAGAGTTTAAAAATTTGAAGACCTATATACAAAATTGGTTTGAACAGGAGTTGCAAAACGATGAACAGATTCACTTCACATTAGCTGTGTTGGCAGGTTTAGCAGTATGTGTTGGCACTAAACATTGACCATCAAGGACTGAACTTCCTCCATAACTTTAAATACGGTGCTGTAACTAACGGTTTAACCTATGAACACCAAAGAGTTTTTTTTAATAAATCCCTAGCATTTCTCCCCCTTCTGTGGTGTTCTTTACAACTTCTTTTTCCCGTCAGCAATGAAAAAGTATCTAAATTATATTGCTGTAATGGGCTGTTTCACTGCAATTGTCTTATATACTTCATGCCTATCACTGTAACAATTTCAGGTGTACCCTTCCTCTCAGCCCATCCTCCACCAAACTACCCATGTAATACTTCCTGCGCCTCATATTTCATTGGGCTGGATTGTAGCTTCAAAGGGTAAGCAGCATTGAGTGCATGTGTGTGCATCCAAGAGACAGAAAGAGAGGGAGAAAGAGTGAGAGTGAGGTGTGTGCATGCGCATGTGTGTCTGTTTGTGTGCAGCAGTATTGACTCCAACATGTAGGATGGAGTCAGTCCAAGGTCATTCATCATGGACAGGGCACAGTACAATGTGGAAATGAAAAAATACTTTCTAATTATTTAGTACATCTCTCACTCCTGCACACCAGACTCCCACACATAAAACTAATGCCAAGTTTTTAAATCTCAATTGGTTAATTGCTTGTAAAAATAAGCATGCTTCAATTAAGACCTGACTTCAAATACAGTTAATCCTTTAATAGACTATTTAAACTGTCAATCAAACTGACAATTTTGCTCCTGCCAAACTAAATAGCTTTTGAAACTCAACCAAGTATTAATAATGGCATAATGATAACCCTTGAGGAAATGTCAAAGTAAAACTACCAAACCAACATGTCAATCAAAGCAGCCCAATAAAGAATTTTTAAACAATCTTACTAACAGTTGCAGTTTTTTTCATTCAAAATTTAAAGAGCAGGGTATTTATAAAACTTCATATCATGTCAGTTAACAGAGATCATCCAGCCTTCAGGAACATTCATGTCTACTCCATCAATTTTGACTCCCAAATGTGGGTTAAGGTCCCTTAAACTGCCAAAACAGCCTGTTTGAAATTCTAATCACCTTACCTTCTTCTTGTACCTGAACTGATTATATTCACCCTCCTTCTTCAGTGATCATCTCTTTGCTAATCCGTAATTATCACTGGTTGTAGAGATGGAGAATTGATCCTGCCATTAACTAAGGTTCTAACTGTGTCAATTCCCTCATTTTATCATTGAGTACACACCTCCAGTAAGTTACACACAAGAGAATTCTGAGCCAGCGTGTAGCAACAGTCTAAATTATGGGGCAATCAATGAGAAATACAACTCCAGCAAAATGTGAGTCATTGTTTCATGTTTTCGGACACAGAAATACTCTACATGTAGACTCCTGGATATCCTTATTCTGTACCACAAGCAATACTAACTAGAAGTAGTAATGGGTTAACCTAGCTCTATATTTCAAGAATATGACTCATTTGCTATTTTCACTGAACCATCAGTTTTCTTGTTGCCAGTATTTTATTTGCAGCTGCCCATAAACAACATGCAAAGGGCTTTGTTACAAGGGTAACTAGAAGTTAATCACAGAGAAGAAGGGTAATTATAGAATCATTTATTTCATTTTCTAAAACACTATGAAGTTTATAAGCAGTATTAAATCGCTTTTGATTTTTTTTCTTATGGGCATTCTGTTCAATTTCAATTTACTGAGAAATAAAGCAAAGAGTCTATGTAGTGCCCTATTTTTGTGTGAACATTTCCATGATTGACTCAAGTATGAAGCACGGTCAAAATTCAGCATTTTATATTAACAGAACTCTCCGCAGGCAATGGGCATGGGAGGATAATGAATATCAACATGGCATAATAGAGAAACCATGTGCAAACATTTTACATGTCCTTATTTAGACAATGGTTTGTTTTCTAACTGTAAATGTTAATCATAGGTAACAACTTGAGTTTTTAAATGATTTCTAAATTAAAAATTATGATTTCTAAATTATTCAAAATAAATATATACAATGTTCCTGTAAATACACTAGGAAGTTAATACCACAGCTCATGGACTGGGTCAATGTGTGTCCAGGAAATCAACCAAATCATTTAACAAGTCATGTTGATAATCTTATCGTAAATGGTACCTTTGCCACCATGTTACTCATACCAATTCATAGGAGAGACTACTGCTTTATAACTCAAGGAATTAGTCAGCTAAAACTTCGTGTTATCCATCTTAGCAGACCACACCACCAGACCAATCCCACGTGGCCCCAGAATGCAGCGTGGGTAAGTGCCGTGTCCCAAGTGAAATGGGATGCCTAGAGGTGCAGGAGGAAGGTCTAAAGTCTTCTACACCACCATCTTCTTTCTGCTACACTCACTTACTCCAAGTCTGCCTCTGCACAAGGCTCTCACCATGTCTCATATACTATAATCCTCTGTGCTGCAATCATTGTGTCCAACTGATAGCTGCCACCCGCTGCAACCTCCCAAACTACTAATCCTTTGTGCTTTCTGCAGATCTTACTCACTCACTGGGGACACCAACTCTTCTGCTCCTGCATCACCACAAGCTTCTCTTCCATCCACTTCCAACATACTCAACCCCTCCCTTTTGTCTCATTGCCGGAAACACTGGCCCACCCCTCCACAAAAATTGAATGATCGATCTTGTAATCCTTAGAATGGTTGTACTTGATTGCAGGACTGAAGGAGTTGTTCAATATTTAATCCTGTGCATGTAATATTCAGTTTATTGTTACTGTTTATCCACTTAAGTTTTGTTTTTAGTGATAAATGGCCAGAAATAAAACTTCTATCAAGAAAAGTCCATTGGCATTGTTGCTTTATTGTCAAATATCTTTGGCACAGCGCTCAAAAGTTACCATGCAATTTTGTTTAAATGAGTTCAATTCAGAAGCACGGTCCAAACTTCAGTAATGTCACAATCCTTCCATCAGTGCTGCTGTTTATGTAGTAATCATTTAGTTTTTGCTGTTTGTTTATGAGTGAAAAAAATGCAGTTGTTGTAAGCATTTCAAAAATGACAAAGTCTAAACAATGACAAACTATAACACAAAATGTTTCCTGTGTCTCACAGCAAAATGGTCATCTGTGTGTTGCATATACCTTTTTTTTTCCAGGAAACTTATATTCCAGAAGTTGAAAAGTTCATGCTTCACCCTGTTTTACATTTTATACAGAAAGAAATCTGGTTTCTTTCATGCACTGCTCTTAAAAAGCGTTTCCTTAAGACATCAATTCCTGGCCCATTCTTTGAATGCCCAGTCCTGTTGCTAATTACATTCTGGGAGCAATAGGCAGACTTACATATTGAGACACAGGCTGTTAGGTTTTTCAATGTCTTAAGTCAATACAGTGACAGCTTTTGGAACTGCCTTGAAATGGAGGATAAACTGTCATTTAGAAAGGCACAGATTAATCACGGATACTCAGCACAGTTTTGTTAATGGAAGCTTGTGTCTTTCTAACTTAATTGAATTTTTGAGGATTTAACAAAGAGGATTAATAAGGGTAGTGCACTAGACATTGTATACATGGATTTTAGTGAGGCATTTAACCAGGATACATGGCAGACCGGTCAGAAATGTAAAATCCCTTTGGATACAGGGCAATGTGACAAGTGGGCTCCAAAATAAACTCAGTGACAGGAAACAAAGGCAATTGGCAATGGACAGTTTTGTAAATGCAATTTACAGGACTCACTGTGAAGTACCTGCTATTTGTTGTATACATTAATGATTTGCTTTTAAATGTCGGAGGCATGATTGGGAAATTTGCAGATGACATGAAAATCAGTCATGTAATTAATAGTGAAGAGGAGTGCTGTTGACTCCATTATCAATGGTTTGGTTGAAGGGGCAGAAAAGTGGCGATTGAAATTCAATCGGGAGAGATGTAAGGTAATGCATCTGGGGAGGGCAAACAAAGCTTAGGAAAATACAGTAAACAGGGAGATATTGGGCGGGGGGGGAGAAGATATGAGAGTGTCACTCCAAAGGACCTTGAAGGTGAAATGAAAGGTGGGTAATATCTCAAGAAAGCATATGGAATGTTATTCTTTGTTGGAACAGGTATAAAATAGAAAAGGAGGAGTGTAATGCTGGAAACTGTATAAAATGCTGGTTAGGTCACAGCCGGAACATTAGGTACAGTTCTGGTCACAGCAATATAAGAAGGATGTAATTGCTCTTAAGACAATACAAAGCAGATTTTACAAACATGTTGTCGGAGTTTGAAAATTGCAGCTATGAGGAACGATTTGATAGGCTAAGGCGGTCTTTCATTGAAGAGGAAGCTGAAGGATGACTTAAATGAAGTATACAAAATAATGAGAGTCTAGATAAGGTAGGCAGGAAAGTCTGATTCCCATATTGAAGAGGTCAAGTTCGAGGGATGTGGACTTAACGGGATTGGTAAAAGGATGAGAGAAAAAAAAACAGGATTTTTTTCCCACCCAGAGTTCTGGAAGTCTGGAATTTGCTACCTGGTCTGATGGTGAAGGCTCAACCTTCAACTTGTTTATTCGATCTGCCCCTGAAGAGCTGTAACCTGCTACATACCAATGCTGGAGATGGAATTAGAATCAGCAGTCTTTTTCTTATTTTCTTGTTCAGCCAATGTAGACAGAATGGGCCTCTTTCTGTGCTGTAATGTTCCTTTAGTTTTATGGCTGTAAGCCACTTGGTTCTCAGAGAGACAAGGCTTCTAACTGAAAATGTTACTCAAGACAACTGAAATCCAAAATGCCACTGTATAGATACATTTTATTGTTCTGTTGTAACATGCTTCTTTCAATGAGAAGCTGAACACAATTCTTTGTTGTTTTCTACTTCCCTCAGCATTACTCATGGTTAAGGATGGTACTGCAAACACTTCGATCATCATACATCTATAACTTTACGCAAAAACGGGTTAAGCAGAGTTCACAGTCTGCTATCGCACGTCAAATATATCTGATCCAGAATGAACAAACATCTCAAACTATTTCAACAAATACATTGGATAGACCACCATTAACAGCCTTTCATTGTCGAGAGAAAGCAAAAACCTATTGAGCAAAACACTTACATACTGGGAATTAACTAGAAATTCTATATACTGGAGTGACAAAAAGATAAACTTCCTGATAAACTGCTTGATTCTATCCTCACATTAGTTTTGTGCTTTGAGAATTGTAACCTGGGGAGTTTGGACCAGAGACAGCCATAGAGAACTATCTACAGACCATTGCTTTTTGTTGAGTTCTACTCAGAAGGGAGGAAACCATCATTAGCACAGCACTGTATATGCTTCTCAGGTAACCTTGTGTCAATCGGTATCAAGAAGAAATACTGTGGTACGTCTGAATGAACTGAATACATCAAATTGCTAATCAAACAGGAGCAGTCCTGAAGAAGGGTTATGCCTGAAATATTGACTGCTCCTTTCCTCCAGATGCTGCCTGGTCTGCTGTGTTCTTCCAGTCTTTTGTTTGTCTACCTTGGAATCCAGCATCTGCAGTTTGTTTTTGTCTCTAAAAGATGTACTGCCCTTGGAATAAAGAAATATCTGATTTTCCTGGGTGACTTTGATAACTTGCTAAACAGGACAACAGGCAAATAAATCATTATCCCCAGAAGAGATTTCAGGTTGATTCTCTGCTCTTGCATTCACTTCTGCATCTGTTAACAGATTTACTGTGCTCAGCAATCTGGAGGACACTGCCATCACGGTTACCACCATTGCTCACACCATGACCCACAGTAGCTCAATCCATCCATTTATGAACAGTAAAGCAATATAAAAAGAGAGGGAGCAGAAAACTACGATGGCAGAGAAAGCAAACAATCCACTGAAGCAATCGCTGATGGAGGTGAGGACATTGCAAAGGGTACTCTTCAATGGCATCACTTTGATGCATCTGTTTAAAGCTACAGAAAATACATATAAACCTTCATAGGCAATTTTTTGAGATAATTTTTTTTGAGGTTATCTGAATGAATAAATACATACCCACAAAATCTCTGTGTAAGTACTTATGCATGGAGCACTTTTCTCTTGTAAAATTTACTTACTGATAGTAGCATTGATTGTGAAAGTACAATGTGTAATGAATCCTGGCACTTTATTCCCAACAGGACACATAACGATGTCTGGCTAAGTGCTATAAAAAGGTTTTCTTAGGATTGTAACCATTTCTTCTTGCTGATCTATCAATGTAAGTGTGCTTGTGTGATTTATAACTGTGGCATATTTCTCTTTTCCAGCACTTTAAGGAAATTGCAGTAAAAACCTGCGCTATCAAAATTTTGAATTAGAACTTCTCAAAGTGAATCATCAGATGATAGAACCGGGTAGTGCAATTCTCTCAGCATAAGCACCACAGTGCAGAAAATAAATATGTTTATAATGCATTACAGACTGACACAGGTTTTTACAGCTGGAGAGTGAATCCATAAGCAGAGAGACTATAATAGGAGGAGGGCAGAGGAACAGTACAACAGCAAAATGGAAAAATTATGCAGAAGACACTTTTTTTTTTCTCTTTAACTTCTAATTTGGACCTTAGGCATTGGGTCCAGTTCTCTGCCATGCATGAACCAATCTGGGAGATCAGGATTTAATCACTTCCCAGGGGATGGACTCAGAGGGCAGCTGAGGAGGGGAATGGGGGTGGGGGTCACTAAAATGCTGTGATGCTACATCAGGGGGGCTCTCTGATGTAGTCTGATTTGGGCCAATGGTATTTGGTCAGTGACAGAGCATGCCCTACTGCATGGGGATAGCCATTCAGCAGTCCAACTGCATGATGGGAATGCTGTTCACTCCAATCACTGAGGCTAGCCTGGCACGAGCATAATAACTTTTTTTTAAATGTTTGTGAGGGCACCTCAAAATGGAGATGCCCTCTAATTCTCCCTGTAATCTCAGATCAGCCACCTCTCTGAAGGATTTTTCACATTCCCTATCATTGCACAGTTAACACAATTTCAATCAATAGACAAAGGAAGTCAAACACACATTTGTTTTATCAAGAAACTGGTGTTTTATTAAAGGTATAACTTGTTATAGTATTGGGGTGTGGTTAGCTCAGTTAGCTGGATGGCTAGTGGGTAATTCAACGAGATGCCGAGAGCGTGGGTTCAATTCTAACACCAGCAGAGAGTGCCATGAAGGGCTCTCCTTCTCACCCTTTCCCCTCACCCAAGGGGTACTGACCCTCTGGTTAAACCACCATTAGTCTTCTCTCTCTCTCATGAGACATCAGCCCTATGGTCCAGTATGACTATGGTGACTTTACCTTTATTGGCAATTTCAATAGCTAAAAGGCTACTTGTGCTCACTCTCTTTGACCTACCAATTTAATCAAGCAAATAGAAATTTTTAGTTTGTAAAGAAGCACAACAGTGTCTAATGTGCTTTTTGGCAGGTCAACTTACACATTCTACATCACATGCTATATTGGATAATTGCTTGCCTGGGTAGGGGCAATTTGGAAATCTATTGCTTCTTTCAGTCTCCTTTAGAAAGCTGATTAATACCCAAATGAAGTCATACCCAAGAGCAGTTGAACTTTAAAGGAAGAGCTGGAGACTGCCAATAGTCAGCGAATGACTGTGAATTACCCACTAGCCATCCAGCCAACTGAGCTAACCACACCCCAATACTAAAACAAGTTATACCCTTAATAAAACACCAGTTTGTTGATAAAACAATACAGATCTGAATATGGTGCCAGAAGCAGCAGGAGTAACATTTAATATCGATATTAAAAGTTTGGATGAATGCAGTGATACTCTAATGCCAGTATCGCTGCTTCCTGGCAAATGATTAGAATCCCCAGTGTACCGGTTGTATTTAAATGCTGCAAAAGAATCAAATGTGTGTGGTCTTGATCCATTTTTGAATTTGCTGCTCTAGCAAACCAATTTCTAGGCCTCTCTCTCTCTCTCTCTAGAGGTAGTGAGATTGCACATTGAGGGATGAAGACTCAGCCTACGACAAAGGAACTCAGGACATTACCTTTGGCAATGTGGAACGTGAGCTTGCCTTAAACAGGAGCAAAGCATCTCTTAACAGTTTAGTTTAAAGTACAAGAATTAGCAAATTGATTTAAAAAAAAGGCCACAGATTCAGAGAAAAGAGAACCAAGACAGATCATGGCAAAGCTTTATAAATCAGTGTTTAGGGCTGAGCTGGAGTGGAGTCAGTCATGCTGGGCATCATGCTCCAGAAAGAGCACAGAGATAGCTTACCAGATTATTACTCGGGATAAGGGACTTCAAATACTAGAAGAGTCTGGACTAATTAAGACTGTTCTCTTTGGAACCGATGAAGCTAACAGGTGGCCTGACAGAAGTTCTCAAAAGTTTGAGTTTTGCATGAAGTAGACAAAGAAATATTATTCTCCCTAGTACTGAAGTCAATAACTAACAATCATTGACACAAAATCACTGGCAAAGGATCTAGAGGGGACAAGGTGATTTTGTTTTTCACTCAGTATTGTCAGGATCCATAACACTCTACTTGTACAAGCTGGGAGCTGATTGCATAATGCGTATGAACAGGAGCAGGCCAAGCAATTCAAGACGAGGAATTTACAGAGTTACTACCGATAAGCAGGAATGTAGGAATAAGCAAAATGAGCCAGCACAGACATAAATGATCAAATGGCCTCTTTCTGTGTTGCAACTTGCAACACTATAGAAATTGGTGATAAATCCATGCACTGCTTTCACATATTTCATTTGTGATCCAGCCAACATCCACCCCTTTACTTTCACTCTTGAAGGGTTTGTTGCTCTATCTCTAACCTGTTATCTATCCTCTCGAAGAGCTTGATACATCAAAATCGTACTTGCAAGCTCACCAAAGCTCCCTTCAATTTATTGTTCTCTTTGTGTTTAAAATCTTGTCAAAACTCCAGCCAAATCCTCCTGGTTTGTTTCCCTTATGTTAGTTGTGAAGCACATTGCAATGTTCGATAAATGTGCTAAAAAAATGCAAGTTGTTATTGTAGGCTGAGTGCAATCTCATATAAAAAGCATTCTGATGGTAAATCTCACTGTTAATTGACCCTTATATTGATACACTGTAAAATGTAAACCTATGTATCAATATCATAAGTACCTGTGAAGAATGATATCAATGGACCAATAAGACATTGAATTTGTTAACTGGAAGGTTAATAATGGTTATCAAAGTTTAATATAAAATTCAATCTTCCTCCATATCTTTGGAGACTTTAAAAGAAGCTTTGATAATATAGCTTAAGCTAATCCTATGTTCCAGTCCATAAACGCTCACATGGTGTAATGGTTGCCCAGGGTTAATCCCTGATTGGTTTGAGTTAGTTGATCTCAGCAAATCCAGCAGATGGTATGTGAAAAATGCTTCAGTGTCAATGCTTTAGGGAGTGGATATAAAGCGCACAGATGAGATCAGGTTCTGGCTGGGCTGTGGACAGATAACATGCTGCCATTCACCACACAGCTCCACATAATTGGAATGAGGTACCGCAGACAGCTGCCACATGTGGAGCAATACTCCAACAAGAGTCAGCACATTATATCACTTTATGTGTCAGCAATATTCAAAAAGACTGCTGTTCAGAAAACACACAAGCACTATGCTACTTCCTACCTACCTCCTATCCATCTGCCCACAACAAAATCTGTGGGAGTAAGCAACCCATTCTCCCATTTTAAGCTGGCATTCATTTTTCATGAGGAAGAATATGATTAAGTGCAAAATACCACCCATTCAACCATAAAACACATTAAAACCATTGTCCCTAATTTTGCACAGTGCACTTAAATATGAGCAAATGAATCTCTGTGAAGACTAAGTATATGAAACCACATATCATTTAACTTTATACTTCAAATTAAGACTATCCCCTGAAACTGTGGTAACAAGTAATTGCTTTCCTTTTAAAAAAAAATCTGTGTATTTTTGAAGCTTAAAAGGGAGTTGTGGTTGTGAACCATACTATAATTACTTGTGAATAAAACCCTTGGGTCAACAAAACCCTGTCACACTCCGCTGCAGTCACTCAGCATTGTAGACACAGGGAAATCAAACTGCATGGAGACGGCAGTCTGTATGCATTTTAAATTTCTTGCCGAGACAAAACCGTACAATTAGGAACTTATGTAATTTAGAGTAAAAGATTCAAAACTTTTTATAAATCTGACTATATCCAGGCACGTTCGCCATTGTGATTTTTCTCGTCCCCGCAATAAACCTTCTGAAATTATTCCATCAGTCCCCCCGCCAACCTCAACATCTGTCACCACGGCAGTGAATCCAATAATAAAACAAGCTGGTGACAGAATTCAAAGCATCGAGCAAACACGGCTATACTACATATTCCAACAGGAAAGAACTACATTAAAGCAGCCACCATTAACAATTAGAAATTTTTCAAAGGTGGTGAAATTTGGTGACTATTTTTTAAAGTGCACATATTTTGAAAATACTACTTGACCTTCACAGGTACATGATTAATGGGTAGAGTGGGAAGGAGAAACAAAGGCCAGTCCAGAGTTTCCAGGTCTGAGCTACAGTGGTGCACAGTCAGCAATATGACACCGGTGTGACATTGGAAAGTGCTGTGATTAGCAGTGATTAACACCATACTGTATGTGCAAGTGATGCACAGATTGTTCGAATCCCAGTGCAGGTTGACACAAGTTTGCATTGGTTATCACTAATCTGCTTAGTGTACAAAAAATGCTGATTCGGGGTATATTTTGACAGTTTGTTTAAGCTCTTCTCTGTTGTCTAGTTTTATTGGAGCCATTACTATTCCTTCTTCAGTTGTCACCAAAACAGGAAGCAAAATTCCTCCAATACCGATTATTGTTTGAGTAGTGAAATTGCAATGATTTGTCTTCTAGCACAGTCAAGTTACCACGGTTTGTTATTAATACAAAGAGATGAACATGAAAAAATACTCGTCCAGACGTCTTGCAAAGCATTTTAACGCATGAGATGTTGTGACCTTGTCCAATAGGTGCATGCATTAGTTGGTAGGATACTGAATCCTATGTACCCAGTTCTATCGTTCAGCTGGACTGAATTAGCCACCTGAGCTGAGACAGTATTAGGCACCTCATTTATATTAATTTGAAAAATCTTTTGTTTTTTCTTTTGTTTTTCTTTCAGTTGCACTTCATTACTACACTCCTGATCTTTGGGCCATCCAGTGTGAAAAGATGTAGGTAAATCACAGAGGATCTCCTTATGGTCCTGCTCCTGGGCTTGGCCAAAGTAGCCATTAACAGGTTCAGGCCACAGCTCATGAGGGGGGTCATAGATCCTGACTGTCTTCCGTTCTTCTGTGGCTACGTTTGTGCCTCAGTGTCTTTGGAGAGCGATGTCTACCAACACTCTTGATGCCTTTAGACAGGGGTGGGCACTAGAGCAGGGTGGAGTTCCTTATCTCCCCCTCCAACTCCATTCTGATTCTATCCCCTCCCTCACCTTTGCTGTCATTACACTGCAGCTAAACCTGTTAATTGGAAACATAGCTGATTTAGTGGCGGTAGATTGTAGGTAAAACGTAACATGGGTGATTTGGTGGGGGGAAGCAAATAATCAGTTGGGCATGAAAGTTCTTCTAGATATTAAAGATAAGAAGAGACAACATTAGGAACTGGGGCTCTTGTTGTAGTGTCCCTACCTCTGGACATTGAGGTCTAACATGTCTGAACAGGTTGATTAGAAATATCCAGCCTGGAGACAGTATTAGAGTAAGTTCAAGTAGACACTAGCCTCCTTCACCATGACATACCTCTTCCCAAAGATCTCTAGTTCTGTCTGGCTCCTGTATCAAGCACTCTTAAATATTAATGTAATGTGCTACAACCAGTCAGTGCAGCAGAAATCTCACTATCTTACGACTATGTAAATAAATGCCTCGTAAATTTTTTATCTAATCCACCAGAGACTTTGGTATTTTCATTCATCCACATGTGGAACACATTTCTCCACATCTACCCTACTGATCCGCTGCATAACTTTTAAGTTCTGTGCCATATCTCCCCTTAATCTGTTTCCAAAGCCAGGATTCCCAAACTTCTCAATTTTTCTTTATAGTTACATGTTCTCCATTCTGCTACATCCTTGTAAATCTTCTTGCATTTTTCCCAGTAGTTCAATATCCTTCCTGTAATCTGGAACTGCTCACAGCACTCCAAGAACTGTGTAACCAAGACTTGGCAAGATTTTAACGTTACCTACCTGCTTTTTTATTTGTTTCTCTAGCACTTAAACACAATATTTTGTTTATGCTCTTTAAGGCCTTAACACCATGTCAGCCATGCCTCAGATGGTAGTATTCTTGTTCCTGAATAAGAAGGGTGTGGATTCAAGTTCTATTTCATAACAGTGAGTGCAAACATCCAGGCTGATATTCCAGTGCAGTGCTGAGGGAGTGATGCAATGTTGGAGGTGCTGTATTCAGAACCAGATGTTAGACTGACCCTCTATCTCTCCTCTAAGGTAGTCATAATTGATCCCATGGCACTATTTTGAAAAAGAATAGGGGACCTAACCCCAATGACCTAACCAATAGTTAGCCTTTAATACACACCACAAAAAAACATTAACATTACCACACTGATATTTGTGGAAGCTTCTTGCATATAAATAGGTGCCATATTTCCAATAATACAACAGTGACAATGGGCTGGAATCTACGTCACATGGCCTCTAGAATAGCTAAAATGTACATGAGAGCCTGACAGAGGAAGAATGGCTGCCTCATAGCCATTTAATAGGCTAGAGGCTGGACTTCTGCTCATCAACGACAGGGAGAGCAGCCAGAGAGAGCTACTGACCAGTACAAGACTGGCACTTACCAGAAGCATCATGAGTTGAGAATGGCCACTGCTAGTATTACGCTCTGGTGACAAAGAGGAATGTCTGATGGATCAGAACATTCTAAGTATTTGGGGGTTGGGAAAGGTTCAAGGGTCAAGATTGGAGTGGCCATTAGTGGAGGATAACCTGGGAAGGGGCTTCCTGCTGATGATGGGGTGAGGTGGGTGGGTGGGGGGGGAAGCGGGTGGAGAGGAGAGAGGTCTCTCATAGCCCCAGGCAGCCAGATAAGGAGGCACATGGAAATTTGATGGGTCAGCTGTTTCGCTTTAAATTGCAGCACAATAAGGTCCTTGAGTGAGCGTTAATTTCCCACAATTAAGAAGCACATTGGTCTGATGGGCAGCTGCATTATGCTGTCCTCCACCTAGGTTATAATTGCAGTGTGTGTAGGGGCAGAGAAATTGTTATGTTCCTGTGCCTCCAAACATGTTGGTGCTGAAGCAGGAAAATCCTGAGATCATGAAAGGCGCGATAAAAATTTAAGTATCTTTTAAAATCAATTTGTTTTGCTACTTTCAATAATCTACTATCCTAAATAGTTTTCTTTTAATACATTTAAACACAGGCCTGTTTATTCCTTCTATCAAAATACACCGCATTAAACTCCACAGTGCTGCATTTAATTTGCCATTTACTCACTTTTCTGCAAACCTGTTTTTCTCTAAATTATTGGCTGCAGTCACCAATTTTACACACTTTAAAAGTGTGACACCTTGCTTCCAATTTGAGTCCAAACCATCTGAGGAATTGGCCAGATAGAGTTACTGTGTCGCAAGGAAGAAAAATTAGGTAATTACTGCTCACAGTTACCATGATCAAATATACACCTTTTCCCAGTTTTATGAAACTTTGTAAATATCAATTTTACTGTGTTCTACTGGAGAGTAATTTTCAAACCTTATGTTTCAGAATGAAATGCTAGCCAAATAATAGGTTGTCTTTAGGAACAGGAAAGAACTATAAAATAGGTCAGGATTCCATTTTTCATTTAATTTCATGGAACTTATCAGGTAAAGGTCAGATGATTTAGGGAGCTATCACTAGTAATTCACCTATTTCTCAAGAAGAATGTCAAAGTAAAATGTGAACACAACTTTTTTTTCTGAACTAAGGTATAACATTAATGCAATACGATACAATCAACATTGCCATGCACCCACATCAGTCTTGTCCTATTGTGCATGCTGAGTGATCCTCACATTTTTACAGTTATGGTGAAAATTCATATGTACACACCTTCCATTACAGCTCTAATGTACTCCATTGAGACCTTCCTAAAAATGTCACAAATCCTGAGGAAGCATCATGAGCTACAACATATATACAGCTATAATATCACTTCCTGACCTGATAATGAACAGCTGTAAGTTGAGCCAAAATGTTCTTTTACTGGCACTTATAACAATCTGAGATACAACCCAGTCCTTCTTACAATCACATGATCACTGAACCTCGTGTCTTAATTAGTTTCAAGTGATACTAACCAAATATTCCCTTTGTGAGTTTTAATATTTCTCTAAATAAAGAGAATTCTATTCAGGAACAACCTACAAATGTATGACCTCATCACCGGGGAGTATTAGGTTCAACCCAAAATATGAATTTGCATCCTTATGTGTTATCCAACGTAAACCAACTTTGCTAGCAGCTAAGGACAGACTCCAACAATAATAATTTGGCATTTGACAGTGTATTTTCAAGGAAGTTTGGTGCACAGATGATGTCACCAGGAAGTCTAAATTGATTTCCTGCAGTTAGTCTAATTCACGTGGCAGACAAAGCACACCTTCCAATTTAAAGCACTAAAGTCTTTGGTACAAGAATTAGTTGTTTTGCAGTTTTATATTTTTTGTAGTAATTATATCTAATTTCCTGACAACTGAATTCTGTCCTGTTTTACCAAGAGAGACACCATTTCCTGGGTCAGAGTCTTGAAACAGTCTTGCACATTGTAATGATGCTGCTAAAGAGAGGTAGAAAGACCAGCCCCTACTCACCAAAATCAAATCCTGTCAACAACCACATGAAGTCTGGTTGGTTAAAAGTTGTACTTTTTTGTACTTTGATAGGATTGCTGGCAAGGTCATTTGTAATCCATTTCTAATTGCTCTTGAGCAATAGCTTATTGGGATTTTTCAGAGGGCAGTTAAAAGTAAACCACATTGTTGTAAAATTTGGAGCCACTGGGGGCCAGACCAGGTAAAGCCAGGAGATTTCCTTCCCAAAAGATGACTAGTGAATGAGACGTGTTTTTACAACAATCAATCATAGTTTCAAGATCACTATTGCTGAGGCTTGCTTTCAGTCCCAGTTTTTTTCTAATTAATTGGGTTTAAATTCCACTAGCTACCATGGTGCCACTCAAACATTGATGTTCTGAATGCGAATTGTATTTGCAACAAGAATGCCAAAGTCACACGAATTCCAGATGTATAAATCTACTATAAGGTGTGCAACATCATGGCACAGTGTGTTAATATTTCAGTGTGTTAGGATTATAGAAACGTAGCATGGCAATTAATAATCATGATAGTGCGCACTTGAAAGATTCTCATTTGCTGAGATCTAAACAAGTTAGTTTGTCAAAGACATGGGGAAAAGAGAAATTAATGGCCAAATTTTCAAAAGTTTGTGAATTCAGCAGTGAAATAGGACTGGGAATAGACTACTGGCCTTCTGGACTTCATAAAATATAATGACAGTCAGAAAATAAAGTGAGAAGAAGAAAATTCAGTGAAGCAATTATGAATTTACCAGAATCTAATATATTAGAACCTTATACACCACTGCAAGGTGAAATTCAATTTGTAATAATGGAAAGCAGTTACACAGAATGAACCTTACACCTCCACATTTAGTCAGGCTGGTCCATTGATTACCAATTGTATGAAACATGCTATCTGACTGAACATTCTTGATAAACAGTAAAAACAGGGGAACTGTACCTTTCCTGCTGAAGTGCATCTTCACAAATCTCATAAATTTGAGGAGCATCAATGCATTCATAAGAAATTTAAAATTTTGAGTTATTAAATCAATAATGTTGTCCTGAATTAGGATATTCTGGAGAGATCCGTCTTTTTCCGGGGAAACTCTGTTTCAATTGTTTCTCCCTCATTACAGTGGCATTAATCCAAAGACAGCATTAACAAGTCTACATACAAGAAATATTAGATTCAACATTACAGACCATATTTGACTAAGTTTATGCTTATTACGACTCTGAATGTTTTATTTATTTAGCAATATTTTTCTCATGATTTTTGTTTCTTGTATCTATTATAAACCATCAAATGACTTTTCTCAAATTCAGATGGAGGAAAAAAAATCAGAACATGCCTTTTCCTACAAATTATTTGTGTTTTATTGACCAGCAAACTACAGAAAAGCATGCAATTCTCAACAAAATGTGCTCACTCCACTTGCTGATGTTTGGCAAGAGAGAATGATACATATTACATGCACTAACTGGTAATTACATAATTTATTCAGTCATGGAATATAAGCATATTTATGGTCCACCTCTAATTGCCTTTGAGACGGTGCTTTCTTCAGCTGCTATAGTCTACATGGTTTGTTGTTCGAGAATGAAAATCAGTTGTTCACAACCGGAGGGGTTCTTCAGGAGTATCTTCAATTTATATTAAGTTAAAATCCCAGTTGCAAATATTTCAAGAGGGTGCTACCTTTTCAATAGTTTTAAAGTAAATCTAATAGTGTAGCAAGTGAAAGTGTTGTATCAATTAAACTGATTTTCAGTTTGTAAGGGTTTCAGCTGCATCTATAGATGAATGGGGAATGACAAACTGCAACATCTGGATTTAGATGTTTAACTGTGCTTGGGCAAATATCAGCAGTTTCACAGAGTAATCATAGTGAACGTCGATAGTTTCTTCATCATTACAACCTCAAATTCTGAGCCACATGTTACTTTTCCTATCAGAGGAAACTCTAGTACCCTTTGAAACCTGGGAACTATAAGACAGGGCATGCATATTCAACAAGGTTATCAGCTTACGTCAGCATTACTACTTTTGCCTCTGAGTTGAAAGTTTGGAGGTTCAAGGACATTTTGAGCACATAAAGCATGCATAATTATGTAGCCTGCTTTCTTTAATATACTGATATACTAAGCTACGATTTGCTCTGTGGGAGCAACCTACGGACGCATATTGTATTGTTCAGGTGATTTAAAAAGAGATCCTCCAGACTGCTCCTGGAAGTGGAAGAATTTTTCTTTTCTGTCCACCAATGGTTTGGTCTAAAACATGTGGTCTGGTATCATGGCTTTCATTGATACCTGTGTGAGTTGGATTCACGAGGTACGTAATCAACAGGAAGCCTTGTTGCCTATTAGCCATCTTTTGCTTTGTTGCCTCAAATGAAAATGCTACAGCCGATTGCTGCAGAATGAAAGTATGAGGACAGTTTCTAGCATGCCTGACATGACCTCCAAGATTGGCTGCCAATGGTCAAATAGCACTTGAGCACTGAAAGAAAGGAATCCCTTTCAATTCAGAGAATGCCATTAGGCACCTGTAAATCAACATGGGGAGAGTAAATGGCATTACCGAAAATTTCTCAAGTCCAGAAAAACCGTGTTCTCATCCCATTTGCTGATGTTTGGTAATAGAGACTGAAACGTTGTTAGCCTCTTTGAACGGAGATTTCAGTGACCTCCATTATAGGTGGGTGGATATCAGACTGCGAGATGTTATAAATATATCCAGCTCTAGTCAAGACAATGCCACTTGCAATGCCACCTGTACTCTGTTCTGACATGCAGTTTTAACTGGCACAAGACTTCTTTTCTGTAAGTGCAGACATTGCACACACTGTTCCTTGCTAGTGTTAAGGAGGTTGGGGTAGGCGATGGCCTAGTGGTGTTATTGCTTGACTATTAATCCGGAAACCCAGCTAATGTTCTGGGGGCCTGGGTTCGAATCCCACCATGGCAGATGGTGGAATTTGAATTTGAATTCAATAATTTTTTTAAAAATCTGGAATTAAGAATCTACTCATCACCATGAAATCATTGGTGAACCCATCTAGCTCACTAATGTCCTTCAGGGAAATCTGCTACCCTCACCTGGTCCAGCCTACACGTGACTCCAGACCCACAGCAATGTGGTTGACTCAGAAATGGCCTAGCAAGCCACTCAGTTGTACCAATTGCTACAACGTCTCAAAAAAAATGAAATCGGACGGATCACCTGGCATCAACCTAGGCACTGGAAAAGACAAGGGCAGAAACAGCCCCGTCAAACCTGCAAAATCCTCTTCGTTAACATCTAGGGACTGGTGCCAAAATTGGGACAGCTGTTTCACAGACGAGTTAAGCAACAGCCTGACATAGTGGTACTAACAGAATCATACCTCACAATGTCGCAGATACCACCATCACCAGCTAGTCTTGTCCCACCGGCAGGACAGACCGAGCAGAGGTGACAACACAGTTGTACACAGTCGGGAGGGAGTTGCTCTCGGACTCCTCAACATTGACTTTGGACCCCATGAAGTCTCACGGCTTCAGGTTAAACATGGGCAAGGAAACCTCCTGCTGATTACCACATACCGCCCTCCCTCAGCTGATGAATCAGTACTCCTCCATGTTGAACAACAGTTAGAGGAAGCACTGAGGATAGTAAGGGCACAAAATGTACTGTGGGTGGGAGATTACGTATATCACCAAGAGTGGCTCGGCAGCAGTACTACTGATCGAGCTGGTTGGGTCCTAAAGGACATAGCTGCGAGACCGGGTCTGCGGCAGGTGGTGAGGGAACCAACAAGAGGGAAAAACATACTTGACCTCATCCTTACCAATCTGCCAGCTGCAGTTACATCTGTCCATGACAGTATTGGTAAGAGTGACCATCGCACAGTCCTTGTGGAGACAAAGACCCACCTTCACATTGAGAATAACTTCCATCGTGTTGTGTGGCACTATCGATGTGCTAAATAGGCAAGACTTCGCATGGATCTAGCAGCTCAAGACTGGGCATCCATGAGGTGCTGCCACCAACAGCAGCAGGATTGTACTCCAGCACAATCTGTAACCTCGTGGCCCAGCATATTCCCCCATTCAACCATTACCATCAAGCCAGGGGATCAACCCTGGTTCAACGGAGAGTGCAGGAGGGCATGCCGGGAGCAGCACCAGGTATATCTGAAGATGAGGTATCAACCTGGTGAAGCCACCAAACAGATCTGCTTGCACGCCAAACAGCAAAAGCAGCAAATGATAGACAGAGCTAAGCGATCCCACAACCAACAGATCAGATCTAAGCTCTGCAGTCCTGCCACATCAAGTCGTGAATGGTGGTGGACAATTAAACAACTCACTGGAGGAGGCGGCTCCACAAATATTCCTATCCTCAATTATGCAACAGCCCAGCACATCAGTGCAAAAAATAAGGCTAAAGCATTCGCAGCAATCTTCAGCCAGAAGTGCTGAGTGGATGATCCATCTTGGCCTCCTCCAATGGTCCCCAGTATTACAGATACCAGTCTTCAACGAATTTGATTCACTCCACATGATATCAAGAAACAGCTGGAGACACTGGTCACTGGTCAAAGGCTACAGACCCTGACAATATTCTGGCAATAGTGCTGAAGGCTTGTGTTCCAGAACTTGCAGCTCCCCTCGCCAATCTGTTCCAACGGTACAGTTACAACACTGGTATCTACCAGACAATGTGGAAAATTGCCCAAGGATGTCTTGTACACAAAAAGCAGGACAAATCCAACCCGGCCAATTACCGCCCCATCAGTCTCCCCTCAATCATCAGTAAAGTGATGGAAGGTGTCAGCAACAGTGCTATCAAGCAGCACCTGCTCAGCAATAACCTGCTCAGTGACGTCCAGTTTGGGTTCCGCCAGGGCCACTCAGCTCCTGACCTCATTACAACCTTGGTTCAAACATGGACAAAACAGCTGAATTCCAGAAGTGAGGGGAGAGTGACAGCCCTTGATATCAAGGCTGCATTTGACCAAGTGTAGCATCAAGGATCCCTAGCAAAACTGGAATCAATGGGCATCAGGGGGGCAAACTCTCCAGTGGTTGAAGTCATACCTGACACATAGGAAGATGCTCGTGGTTGTTGGAGATCAGTCATCTCAGCTCCATGACATCTCTGCAGGAGTTCCTCAGTGTCCTCAAACCATCAATCTTGGACTGCTTCATCAATGACCTTCCCTCCATTACAAGGTCAGAAGTGGGGATGTTCATCAATGATTGCACGATGTTCAGTACCATTCATGACACCTCAGATACTGAAGCAGTCTGTGTTCAAATGCAACAAGATCTGGACAATATCCAGCCTTGGGCTGACAAGTGATAAGTGACATTCGCGCCACACAGATGCCAGGCTATGACCATCACCAACAAGAGAGAATCTAATCACCGTCCCTTGTCATTCAACAGTGTTACCATCACTGAATCCCCCACTATCAACATCCTGGGGTTTACCATTGATCAGAAACTTACTGGACTCACCACATAAACACAGTGGCTATGAGAGCAGGCCTGAAGCTAGGAATACTGTGGCATGTAACTCACCTCCTGACTCCTCAAAGCCTGTCCGCCATCAAGTCAGGAGTGTGATGGAACACTCCCCACTTGCCTGGATGAGTGTAGCTCCAACAACACTCAAGAAGCTCGACACCATCCAGGACAAAGCCGTCCAGTTGATTGGCATTACATCCACAAGTATCCACTCCCTCCACCACCGACGCTCAGTAGCAGCAGTGTGCACCATCTACAACATGCACTGCAGGAATTCATCCAAGATCCTCAGATAGTACCTTCCAAACCCACGACCACTTGCATCCAGAAGGACAAGGGGAGCAGACATACGGGAACACCACCAGTTCCACATTCCCCTTCTTGCCACTCACCATTCTGACTTGGAAATATATCACCGTTCCCTCACTGTCACTGGGTCAAAATCCTCTCTAAGGGCAGTGTGGACTGCAGTGGTTCAAGGCGGCAACTCACCACCACCTTGTCAAGGGCAATTATGGATGGGCAAGAAATGCTGGCCAGCCAGCGACGCCCACATCCCACAAATGAATAGAAAAAAATGTTTAGGCTGATGTATTGCTCCTTAAGTAACCTGGGAATAAACATCCTCTAGCTGAGAACCCTTACCCCTCCCCCCAGGTCTTCTCACAAATTGGCCTGTTCTGCACATTCCTCACCCATGCTATATTACAAGGAGAATGCCTATTGGTACACACGTGTTTGGGAGCAACTAGATTGTGTAGAATCCTTGACGTGAGCAAAATGCTCTTCATTCAAAGGCAAAGGTGTGCACTTGCAGACTGTACACCATTCTGTCCATGACTGGCCCTCAAATAGTACCCAAACAATGGACACTACCAAACACAATTTCACTAGTTGTGGCCTTTGTATTATTAGTAGAATACTCCATATTGAAGATTGTTCAGACTTTAGAAACATTATACACCATCATGGAGAAGAGATGTTTTATCATGTACTGATCAGATCCTGCTAATGGATGGCATATTTTGCAACTAGAAAGCAGGTTTTTCTTTTAAAAAATCTTCTAATGGCACAGTTGGAAGGGAACCGCCAGTGGTCCAGATTTTTGTGTGGACTTGGTAGAATTAGAACAGCGCACTTCTGTGTCTTCTGAAATATTCACCTAACCCCCATGTTACGTTGTCCCGAATTTTTCTCTTTTCGCACAGCAGGTTCACAGACTACTTTGCTGGCTGCCAATGAGTGCATGAGAAGACTGGGAGCCAGCACAGTACATAGGGAGCCAGTTAGACAGTTCATCTTGGTTCTCCAATATCGTTCTCCAACATTGTTTAAAGGCCTCCTGAACTTCACCCTCCACCCTCTATGTTACGCCCCCTGAGAGTGTCCATGCCACCTATATGCTACTTTATCCCAATCTACCACTCCATGCCATCATGTGTCCCCTCAGAATCTACATGCCCCGCTTGCATTCTGCAAAGCCATTCACCCAATATGGGTTTTATACAGTCATTGGAAGCCATGCAATCAATGTTGGAATTATCTTAAAATCGTTGGAAAAACATCTCTAAAAATCTAATAAAACCATGAATTCAAACATACTATCATTGCTACCGGAAAGGAAAAATAGCTATTCCAGTGCCAAAATAAAAGAAATTCTATGCAAAGCAAAATACTGAGGATGTTGGGCAAATGAAATAAACGTCATTCATTTAAATACCGATAAGGTTTGCAAATACAAAAATTCACACCCAATTGGTTAGAATAGATTCCTAAGTTTTCAACAGTTTTTGGATCCTGTTGAGTAGAAGCCATATTTAGCTTTTCAAACATTAAAAATGGCTACAGCTGTCACAACGAAAAATTCTAGTTATATGGCCTGAAACTGACAGAACAACGTCCCATTCTGACTTCAAAACAAAGTGTTAATAAATAAAGATAAGTAGAGTTCCAGAGATATTTTTTCAACTTTCAAAAGCAGGGTCTTTTAACATCTAATGTTGTCAGCCAACTTATAGTATAGTATAAACATAACAGTAGCAGTTGGCACGACTTCTGTTTTTAAATTTTAATGCATAATGGAAATTTGACAAAAAGCACTGTCGAGTGCTTTTGACAACTACATAATACTAGTTCATGTACAGTCAACTTAACTTTGCAGGACAGGTCTCTAAAATGAATCACAATTAAAAATATAATAGCTTGCAATATAGCATCTATTAGTGACATCTGAAGGTGTCAAGTTATTAATTGCTTACCTATCAGAATGCTCTTGCCTCCCAGCAAACTTCCCACAGGAAGTGCATGTTTTACTAAAACCTATATAAATTTACATCTAAAAAACCTCCCAAATCGCCCAAAGGCCATACAAAAATGTGTCTTCACTGCAAGACAATGGAAACGTACTCGTCCTGCATTCAAAAAGCTAAGCTCAGCTTTTACGATCCTAGTTGCACCTCTATTAGGCAACAACAATCCAAATCCTAGAGTTAAAACAGGTACCTCCCTGACTGAGAGAACATTACGTTGCCTGTTGACTCCATGCTCTGTTGATATCCACTTACGTGACGCTGCACCTGTTTGCAGAAAAGAATTAGGTGAAGTACCCACCTCACGATCTTTTAGCTTCATGGCCAGCACTAGCTGGAGACGGTGGTTGTTTAGGGCCTCTCGGTAGTTGCCGCTGGAGAAGAATGCCGAACCCAAATTACCATGGGCTCGACACTCGCCCGTATGGTCACCTGAGTAAAAGAAAACAAAACATAACTCTTTTGATCAAGTACAGTAGATTATTTGAACAAAGATTGGATGATTTGAAGAAATAATTGATGAATATTTAACTTGATCAACTTTCACTTCTCAAGCTGCTTAGTTAAGCTGAACTCTACGTAAGAAAATAAGATCAACAATTAATACTTTGAAACTGCTTTTCCCCAGTTTTTGACCTTCATAATTGTAGATGTGGTACCTTTTCAGCTAAGTGATCATCACATTCATTAAAGCAGTCACTTTGGTGAATAATTTAAGAGTTAAGATAGTAATCTATTTGACCATGGATGCACAATTAAGTTGAGCCAACTCTTGTCCTTCTCTATTTACTAACAATATGTATATTGTACCATGCGCTACTGCGTAACTGTAGGTTAAGCTGAAATTTTGGCTCTGTGTGTGTAAATCCCATTATCAGATTGAAAGTACCAATTCAAATAATGTCTGAACTTTCTAATCTGAAGGGAATAAAACCCAAGTTTATGCAATCTGCTCTTATAATTGAACTCATAGGTCTCAGTATCATTCTGTTGAATCTGTGCTGCACTCCTTTCATAGACAAAATATCTTTTCTAAGGTGTACTGTCAGAAGTAAATGAAATATTTTTGTGAAATCTGACCAATGTTCTATACAATTTGAGCATCTCCTCTTTTCCTTTTATTCATTCTCCACTCAGTTAAAAGCTAACATGCCTTTGGGCTTGTTTCTCCAGAGTTTAGAAGCATGAAGGGTGACGTGATGGAAATGCACAAGATCTTGAATGGTCTTGACAAGGTGGACTCATTAGGGAGGTTTATGATGTGGGTGAGAACCAGGGGACACTGTTTTAAAATTAGGAGTTGCCCATTTTGAACAGAAATGAGGGGAAATGTTTTGTCTGAGGGTCATGACATTTTGGAACTCGCTGCCTCAGAAGATGGTGGAAGCAAGGCCATATTTTTAAGGCAGAAGTAGATATTTCCTTGTTGGACAAGAAAATCAAAAGGTAAGTGAAAATGTAGAATTTTAAACATGAACAGATCAGTCACGGCCTCATTGAACAGTGGAACAAGTTCAAGGAAACAACTGGTTTACTTCTGCTGTTATATCATACAACTGTATATACATTTGTCTTGGAAACCCAAATCCCTTTGCTAGAGTTTATAATTCTTACAATTAAATATTTATATTAGCCTTTCTTTGAATCTAAAAGGATAGCCTGACACACACTGAGCTGCGTTTGCCATAGTTTGTCCACTTAATTAATCTGCCTTTGCCTCTATGTTACTCTCTATTCCCATCTACACAACTTATTGTGCCTTATAAGTTAGTGACATCTACAACCATGGATATAAAACTGCAATCCTTCATCAAATGCCCAGATAAAACAGGTCAAAAACTGAGATACTGAGAAGAATGAGAGGAGATCTAATTGAGATATATAAGATGCTAAAGGGGATTGAAACAGTTCACATAGAGAGAACATTTCCTCTTGTTGGACAATCTAGAATGAGAGGCCATAGTTTTAGAGGTAGCAAATTTAAAACAGAGATGAGAAGAAATTACTTCTATCAAAGGGTCATGAATCTGCAGAATTCACTGGTGGACGCCAAGACACTGAACAAGTTTAAGGAGAAGGTAGATAGATTTTTAATTTATAATGGGTTGAAAGTTTATGGGGAGTGGGCAGGAAAGTGGAGGTGAGGCCAAGATGAGATCAGCTGTAATCATACTAAATGGTGGAACAGGCTTGTGGGACTGATTCGCCTACTTCTGATCCTAGTTCTTATGTTCCTCTATCATTGGGGAATACCAGTTGTCTTGCCAATCAAAGCACAATCTCTTTTTCCAAAACCTCCCGTTCAATTAACAGTTAATGTGGAATGCAAGATTGATCATTCTTAGAATGAAATTTAAACTTCCAGCTAATAGCTTAAAAAATAGAACGTCAAGATTTCACATTTTAAGTCTTTTACTGTTACCAAAGACTAAAAGTAATATTTACTAAACACTGTCTTTGCACCGTCATCTGTCAACACTACTTTATACTTTCAGACAGAACATTCACCTTTCTTTTATCCTACAAACAAACACACTTTACAGATATATTTTATATTATCCTTTAAGCAGACATTCAATTCTCCCAGACCCAATCTGAGATGATTCTTAGCTCCTGAGCATTTTCTTTAGTTCTTATAATTTCTTCACCCAAAACATTTAATCTCAGAACTGCCTTTCATAGTAAAGTTTTACTCCTGAAGAATTTTTGCCTCATCACAAGCAAGGTGAATCTTCCAGCTTCATTTTAACTCTTTACGAATTCAGTTTTTTTCAATCTGAACATTAGCTTCTACTGCATTCCTGCATTGTGAACCATAGAGACTTTCAGCCGCTACTTGCTCTCTCTGTCAAGTTATATTAAAATCAATTCTGTCTTCAAAGCCCATCTCTAAGGAAACATGAATCAATGGGATTGTCACCATGTAGAAGTGCTGATTATCATCAAGATCCCAGTTCTTTTACCTTCGCAGTAAGTGCACAGTTTAATGCACAACTGTTTACAGCCCAATATTTGCAACAATTATTGGTACTTCGTCGACTCCTGTCTATCCACTTTTGGCACACAGACAGTTACTATTGTATTCACACATAAACGTCTTACACCTTCTTCCCAGTTGAACAAGTTGAGCACCCTACAATCTCTAACAAATAAATCACTCAGATTTACTGTCAGCCAGCATTCAAAACAAGTCACATACTAACCTTACAAAAATCGTAATTGCATCATAATTCGTGTCACAAGTTTACCTCCAATCGCAGAAGCTGTTACTTTTGCTGATAATAATTTGCATCTTATTCAGTGTCCTCTGGGAGGGCGAAAGGACAACACCCACAGACATTCCTTGATGTACCATTTTAGTGACCACTTCAAAAAAAATCAACTAGACTTATCAGGCATAAGCTACCTTTATAAATCAATGCCAGTTCTGATTTATCGCTAGTGATATATTCTGACAACTTTCTCACAATTGATAGTAAACTGATTAGTCTGTAGTTCCCTGGCTTTTGCTTTCACTCAAGATTCGAGTAAGATTTGCAAATTTCCAATCTAGAGGCATAAACCTTGAACTTTCAGAGCTTTAGATAAATATGACCATCACAACTGTAATTTTCTTCCCTATTACTTTTGATACTTCAGCATAGAAAGCATCAGAAAAGTCTTGAAGGCCTGTCATTTTGCCTATTAGCAGTTTTTAAAAATCACATTAAGTATACTAAGCTCCTCCTCTCAATTTACTTTTAGGTTCTCTTGTGACATTGGTGTTTTTTCTTCCCTTTCTCTACTATGTAAATGAATGCAAAGTGCATGTTTAATAAATCTGCCATCTCCGTACCATCAAGTTTGGTCCCACATCACCCACATTTAATTTAATAACATTTATAAGACTTTCTAATCTCTGATTATTAGAAATTTAGTAGATGCTCCTGGATTTACCAGATGTAATGCTGTTAGTTCATAACAGATTTGAACAGCCTGTTAAGTCTCAAGGGTCAACACTATTTATGATATGTAATTAACCTCGGATTCCTGCAGATCCATTTAATTAGTGCTGTATCATCCATCATTCATTTCAAAAGCATCGCACCTCAAAAGTGTCACCCTTCACTGCTACACATCAAAATCCCCTATGTCTACGGGATAGAAAATAAAAGTTGTCTTGAAATAAGTACTTGTCTGTTTATTTATCAGATGTCTAACTGATGAGATGTGTGCTAATCAAAAAGCAAGAAATAAGTAACAAACCATATATTTTCTCAGCTGTTAATCAAAAACCAATCAGTATCACAGAACTGACCACATAATTCAGATAATATTTTTAGCTGCAAATTTCCTCCTTTGCTTACAAATAAAAACCATTTTGTAATGGACAAATAGAAGAAAAAAAAATTGGTTATTTACCATTACAAATTATTGCAAATGATTTCACAACATGATAATAAAAGGTCATTCAACCATTCAGATACACCTTCTAGTCTTTCTCAAATGTGGCATTCAAACGTTTCCTAATTGATTCCGGGCTTGATGCCTCCACTGTTCTATCGAAAAGACTCTTCCAAATGTTGATCTTAGTGAAATGAAGAATTATTTAACTGTTATACTAGTTTGAACTTGTATTCATTTATCTTGTTATTGAAATTTAATCTATTTTACCTTTTCCATATTCTCAACCATTTTGTAGAAATTTGGAAGATCAATTATCAGATGGTTCCTGTCCAGCCTGAAAAGGCCATGTTTCTCCAGTCTTTTCTTGCAGTGTCAATGCCTGGAATTAAGCTCAAGGTTCTTCTCTGTAGTGGTCCCAGTGGATGAATGTCTCCCTTGTTTCTCAATAATAAAGTAATCACCATGTGATTTGACAAAGACACTGTACTGCTAATCTATATTTAACTGTGTTAACTACATGGATCAGATCACACAACAGCACAGAAACTGACCATTTAGCCCAACTGGGCTAAGTCAGCACTTATACTCCCCATGAGTCTCTCTACGTGAACTTACAAAGCCCCAGACAGCACAAAGACCTAAGCTATTCAAGAGGCAGCTCACCATCACCTGCTCAACAGCAATTAGGGATGGGCAACAAATGCTGGCCTAGCTACTAATACCCATATCCTACTATCTATTCCTTTCTCCTTTACATAGTCACTAGTTACATTCAGAAACTCCAGTTTTTATTACCCTGACAAATGGAATCAGTACATATACTATCAAGCTATTTATTAAGGAGCTCTGTCATGTCAACCCACAGCCTTCCCTTCTTTGGAGAAAAGAATACCATTGTGTTCAGCGTTTTTTGATAAGCACATTCTCTCAGTTCTGATATCATCTCCAAAAATCCCTTTACCCCTTCTCTAAAGCTTCTATATTGTTTTCATAATATTGATACCACAATACTCCAAACAAACCAAAGGTTGATTTGCATCTGACATAACTTCTCTGTTTCTCAATTTTGTCCATCTAGAGGTGAATCTCAGGGTTTGTTTATTTTTATGTCCATATTAATTTTCATGTCTGTTTTTACTGATTGTGCTGGGACCTCTACATTCTTTTGCACTTCTACCCTATTTAGGATCTTATTATCCAAGCAGTATGTGGTCTCTTAATTCTTCCTAACTAAATGCGTCTAACACTGTTGTTTATTTTGAAACTCATTTACCAATTATACAGTCATTCTGTAAGTATTATACGTAACTTCCCGCATTCTTCCCCAACTTTAATTACACCTCCCAATTTAATGAAATGTGCATACTTTGAAATCTCACCTTCAATTCTGCAGTCCAAAGCATAAATATAAAATGCAAACATCAGTGGGCTCAGTATCGATCACTGTAGAACACCACATAGGAGGTATGGTTAGTAAGCTTGCAAACGACACTAAAATTGGTGGTGTAGTGGACAGTGAAGGAGGTTACCTCAGAGTACAATGGGATCTTGATCAGATGGGCCGATGGTCTGAGGAGCAGCTAATTTAGATACATGGGAGATGTTGCACTTTGGTTAGGCAAATCAGGGCAGTACATATAAACTTAATTGTAGGGTCCTGGGGACTGTCGCCAAACAAAGAGACCTTGGGGAGCAGGTTCATAGCTCCTTGAAGGTGGAGTGGCAGGTTGACAGGGTAGTGGAGAAGGCATTTCATAAGCTTGCCTTAAGTGGTCAGTGCATTGAATATAGGGGTTGGGATGTCATGTTGTAGCTGTACAGGAAATTGGTTAGGCTACTTTTGTAATACTGCATTCAATTCTGGTATCTCTGCCATAGGTAAGATGATGCTAAACTTGAAAGGGTGCAGAAAAGATTTACAAGGATGTTGTCAGGGTTGGAGGGTTTCAGATATAGAGACGGGCTGAATAGGCTGGGACTGTTTTCCTTCAGAGGCTGAATGGTGACTTTTATAGACATTTATAAAATCATGAGGGGCATGTATAGGGTAAATAGCCAAGGTGTTTTTTTCCAGGCTAGGGGAGTCTAAAAACTAGAGGGCATAGGTTTAAGGTGAGAGGGGAAAGATTTTAAAAATACCTAAGGGGCAACATTTTCACGCAGACGGTGCTGCGTGTATGAAACGAGTTGCCAGAGGAAGTGGTACAATGACAACATTTAAAAGGCACCTGGATAGGTACATAAATAGGAAGGGTTTAGAGGGATATGGGCCAAATGCTGGAAAATGGGACGAGATTAATTTAAGATATCAGGTCATGTTGGACTGAAGGGTCCATTTCCATGCTGGACAACGCTATAAATCTATGACTCTATGACTTCCCACGTTTACAAGTCTGAATAATCATTCTTAATCCCTGCAATCTGATTCCTGTCTGGTAACAAGATTGCTGTCCATTATTTACCAAATCCTTGACTCAATATCTGAACTTAGACATGAATATACTGTGTAATATTTTTATAAGAGCTTATGGAAATCTAAATACATTACATCTGCTACATTATCTTTGTTTACTCTCACTGCTAGCTCTCAAAGAATTAAGTAAGGGTAATCAAATATGGCATCCCTTTTGAAAATAATGCTGACTGCTCTTTGCTATATTTTTGTAGAGTTATATTGAGTAGAGTTTTCTTAAGCTAACTGATGCACTGTTACTTGGGCTTGCTTTCTCTTTCTCTTTAGATACTGGAATGAGATTAGATGTCCCACAGTTGTCTGGTACAATTTCTTTTTCCAATTAATTTTATATAAACATAGGTGTAATCGAAATTTTGTGATCTTCTCCTCTTTATGTATTCTGTTTATTACCTCCTCAAAGAGATTCGTAGAGTTATAAAGTCATAGAGCTGTACAGCATGGAAACAGATCCTTCGGGCCAACTCATCTGGTCGGTCCGACCAGATATCTTATCTAAATCCAGTCCCAGTTGCCAGCATTTGGCCCATATCCCTCTAAACCCTTCCTATTCATATACCCAGATGCCTTTTAAATGTTGTCATTGTATCAGTCTCCACCATTTCTTCTGGCAGCTCATTCCATACATGCACCGCCCTCTGTATGAAAATGTTGCCCCTTATGACCCTTTTAAATATTTCACCTCTCACCTTAAACCTATGCCCTCGAGTTTTTGACTCACCTCACACCAGGGAAAAGACCTTATCTATTTACCCTTTCCATGCCCCTCATGATCTTTTAAACCTCTATAAAGTCAGCCCTCAGCCTCCGATGCTCCAGGGACGATAGCCCCAGTCTATTCAGCCTCTCCCTATAGCACAAACCCTCCAACCCTGGCAACATCGCTGTAAATCTTTTCTGAACCCTTTCTACTTTCACAACATCCTTCCTGTAGGAGGGAGATCAGAACTGCAAGCAATACTCCAAAAGTGGCCGAACCAATGTCCTCTACAGCTGCAACATGACCTCCCAACTCCTATGCTCAATGTACTGACCAATAAAGGCAAGCATACCAAGCACCTACTTCACTATCCTATCGAGCTGTGACTCCACTTTCAAGGAACAGTAAACTTACACTCAAGGTCTCTTTGTTCAGCAACACTCCCAGGACCTTACCATTAAGTATACAAATCCTGCTCCGATTTGCCTTTCCAACATGCAGTACCTCAAATTTATCTAAATTAAACTTCATCTGCCACTCCGTGGCCCATTGACCCATCTGATCAAGATCCCATTGTACTCTGAGGTAACCTTCTTCGCTGTCCACTACACCTCCAATTTTAGTGTCATCTGCAAACTTACTAACAATACCTCCTATGTTAAATCCAAACCATTTATATAAATGACTAAAAACAGTGGACCCAGACCAATCCTTGTAGCACACCGCTGGTCACAGGTCTCCAGTCTGAAGAGCAACCTTCCACTACCACCCTCTGACTTCTACCTTTGAGCCAGTTCTGTATCCAAATAGGTAGATCTCCCTGCATTCCGTGTGAGCTAACCTTGCTAACCAGTCTACCATGAGGAACTTTGTCGAACACCTCACTGAAGTCCACATAGATTTCATCCGCTCTGCCCTCATCAATCCTCTTCATTATGAATCAATTCAATACTTCTTCAAAAAACTCAATCACGTTAGTGAGACACAATTTCCCATGCATAAAGCCATGTTGACTATCCCTAATCAGTCCTTGCCTTTCCAAATACATGTAAATTCTGTCCCTCAGGACTCTCTCTAACAACTTGCCCACCACCAATGTCAGGCTCAAATAATTTAAATAAATTTGATAGGTATTATTTCCCCTTCACAAAGCCACGCTGACTCTGCTTAGTCCTACTATATATTTCAAATTGCTCCGCTATTACACCTTTTATTAGGGGCTCAAACATTTTCCCAACAACAGATGTTAAGCTAACTGGCCTATAGCAACCTTATTTATTATCTCCATTTCTTTTTGAATGAGAATGTTACATTGGCATTTTGCTGAGCTTCCATGGCTTGGGCAGAATCTAAGGATTCTTGGAAGACTACCAGCAGTGCATCCATTTTCTCTGTAGTCGCTTCCTTTAATATCTTAAGATACAACCCAGCATGGGATTTATCGGCTTTTAGCCCCAATAGTTCCCCTAGTTTTTTTTCCTCTAATGATAGTTATTGTTTTTATTTCCTCCCTCCTATTGTCCCTTGATTATTTAGCATTTCTGAAATGCAGTCCATGTCTTCCACCATGAAGATGGACGCAAAATACTTAACTTCTCTTCCATTCCTTGTTTGCCCTTTATTATTTCCCTAGCCTCATTCTCTCAGGGGTCTATATTCACTTTGGCTTCGTTTCCTTTTCTTACACATTTAAAGATGCTCTTACTGTCTGTTTCATATTACTTGCCAGGTTACCCTAAAGGTTTATTTTCTCCTTTTTCTTTTATCGTCATCTTTTGTTGGCTTTTAAACTTTGCCTAATACTCTGAGCTACCACTAATCTTCGTCCCATTGTTTGGTTTATCTCTCGATTTGATACCCAAAGGAGAGATTTTGCCTGAAGTGGAAATGCAGAAGTGTCACTGTTCACAAGCTCTCACAACCCTTAGTTGTAAGATATATTGCATGTCCTGCCACTGAAATCACTTTTATTAATTAACAGTAATTTATACATAAAACTAATAGAATCACTGTGGAGTCTGGCCATTGTATTAGTTCAATTTGAAGTTATTTAATAATTAAATACTCTGATAATTATGCATAGTAGGTATTCAATTAATGTAAATTGGCTCCCATCACACCATTTTACTTTTGGATCCATTTACCATCTGGGGTGTAAAGGATACAATGCAAGCTAAAGGTGTTATTTTATTAATATTTTATTAAATCTTATTGACCTAGTCAATTGCCGATCTGCATTGGACAGATATGTTCAGCGTTAAGTCTACGATTTCTCAAATCTCTTTCAGTTTAATTATTCACTACTTCACCACACTTCAAGGCATTTGAAGCTTTCCTTCTCTTCCTTTATGAAATATGTTACAGTTGTCTGCACTATCTATAATCTGGCATCATTCTTCCCCATATACTTAATTTGCCCAAATCATTCATAATTTCTGGCTCGCATGCATAAATTTCATTGCCTCTCCTAGTTTAGCAATTTTTCCTGCTTTATGTTGAGTTTCTCTCGTTGAGTCTTTTATGTAAATTATAAACGGTCCCGTGCCAACATTGAGGCCTGTAGTATCTCACAACACCAACTCAATGTAACTATTTTAATGATATTCATTAGTTTCTCATCTTCAGTCAGTTTCTTATCTGTTCTGTGAATTTATCTTCCATTTCTACAGTTCTTCACATAACCACATGGTGTCTAAACTAATTTGCAGCCAATGGATTATTTTCAGTGTACTCAGTGGTAACGTAGGAATCAGCAGTCAAATTGCACACAGTAAAAGTAATGTGATAATAACCAGATAATATGTTCTTCTGCTGTTTATTCAGTGATAAATACTGGCCAGGACATCAATGATAAACTGCTCTGCTCACTTTGAAATAGAATCAAGGGATCCTTTCCACTCAACTAAGATGCCAGACTGGGGCTCAGTTTAATTTTTCATTTGAAGTATGGCATGTTGGATACTGCCGCATTCCCTCAGAAGCATGGATGCTACCAGCAGACATGATATGGATTTTTTTTCCAAATGGTTTTTGGAAGTCTAGGTGCAATATAATACAAGACGTTCAAAAGTTCAAAGGGGACTTCCCCACTTTGAATTCTCGTTGACTACATTTGCTATATAATTGTACAAATAAGTATCATTGTGTTTGTACTGACTATGCAATTCCATTAATTTAAACAGAAAGAAGCTAAGACTGTTGAATCTGTAGATGCCAATGAATTTTTATTTTCACACTTTAATGGTCATTAATTCCTCCCTAGGTTCTTTCAGCATCCCAAGAGAAATACCATCCACCCTGGAAATTCCTTAATTTGAACTTATCTTTTAGGACACATAGCTTATGAGTAGATTAAAACTTGAGTATTACTGAAAAAGAATACATTCTGTCTAAGCTTTTCATCTTGCCTTCATCAGGTCAATCACAAGAATACTAATTCAAGGAGAAAAACTAACATTTATACTGCATTAGAGTGCTGACTGATGGCGAGCAGACTCTGCTTGGTACAGGCATGGTCATTCAGAATGCACTGGTTAATGCTGATTAACTGTTAACTACCAAGTGTTTTTTAAATTTTAAATGAGGCAGATAACTTGACACTGGTTAAGTTTTCACACTGTGAAATGAATGGCTGTCAATTATTTTGTTGAAACAGGAGTTGAAACAGGTGTAAGTTCTTGCACATATTCTTTCTGTCTACAAAGGCTCTGTCTGTAATAATATTTGTAGCTTCCAGTACAAGCAAGTGTACCGCACTGAGTGTCCAACAGATAGCTAAATTAATTGTTAATGTATCTCTTTGCACACTCCAGCGATGATCTAATGTTGTCTATTTGCAGAATCACGCCTAATGTTGGACACTGTGTTGTGGGTTTTGCAAGCTTGAGGAGTATGGTTGTATTTTGCTTGTTGTTATTAGCCGAAGAGATAGGATGTTTTCGGGATGCATGGCCTACAGGTCTGACATTAACATGCAATTCATATACTGCAATGCTCAACTGTGTATGGGCTGAATGTATTTTTAGTTTGATGACAGCATCCTGTTCATGGCAAACACAACTCATATAGCAGCAACTTGAAACAGTGAGCTTCCCCTATTGCTCAAACCTTTAACTCTTTAAATTAGTTCCTTCTAATTCATAATTACATTGGATTTAGGAAAGTTAACCATAAGGGAAAGAGATCCCTTGTTTTAAGTAAACCTTGTTGTGATCAGCGGAAGGTTGCATAAACAAAGGGAGCTAGTTTCTCCATCCTCTACTAGGATCATAACAAACTGGAGACCCTCACCTGGGATCGGCCATAAAATAACAATTGTGGGAATTTGATGCTTGTGTTCGGCTGCTGTATGACTGTAATGATGAGCATGTATGGTAAAACAAAATGCATGGCACCTTGTGGAAAATTTGTGTTTTGAGAGAAAAAAGACTTAGAATGCAAGTTATTTTTTTCCCTACTCCTTGGAACTATTATACCTATCTTGTGTGTTACAATGAACACAAGTGGAAGAAAATAAATACCGTAAACAAAAAAGCAGTGACATATTCAGCAAAAAATTTCAAATCTTGTGTAAGAAGTAGAATAAAAAGATATATAAATAATTGAATGACAGTTTTGGAAGCAAAACTTTAAAAAAAGGTTTCTTTCAAGTTAAGTCCAGTATAGCAATAAAGAAATCAAACTACAACTATTACATCAGAATGCCTACATCTTTCAAGAGCAGGGAAGTTTGTAACACAAACGGTTCAGAGCCATAGAGAATTACATCACAGCAAGGGGCTCATCAGTCCATCAGGTCCATGTTGGTCATCAAACATCTCATCCCATTCCTCAGCGTTTGGCCCACAGTCTTGTATGGTATGGTGTTTCAAACATTTATTTAAATACTTACAAATGTTGTGATGGTTCCTGCTTCTATCACTCTTTGAGGCAGTGAGTTTCAGATACCTTCCGGATGATAACATTTCTCCTTAAATCCCCTCTGAAGCTCCTGCTCCTTAAATCTATGCCCTCTGGTAATTAACCCCTTTAAATTGTTGAAATATGCATTCCTATCAACCTTATCTATACTCAATCATGTGAAACATTCCTTCAGTAAATGTGTTATATTACAGAGGTGACTAAAATGCTACAGCATTTTACAAAAACAAGACCCCAGCAAATCTTAGAAGCTGCACTCCTGCTCCTGAACCAGCTGTGAGCAACATGTCAGATAGAATGATACAGCATGAAAGGAGGCTAATTGGTTCATCATGCCAGTGTCAGCTCTTTGAAAGAGTTATCCAATTAGTTCCAGTCTCCTGCTCTTTCCCCATAGCACCACAAATGGTTCCACTTCAAACAATGATCCAGTTACTTTTCAACAATTGTCAAATCTGTTTTCACCACCTTTAAGTCTTTGCATTCCAAACCATTGTAACTCACTGCGAGAAATAAATTCTCTGTTCATCAATTTCAGAACACAATGAGTAGACCAGACATACTGGGATGATGTAAATCCCCTTGGAGTGCAATCACTTTCAAGCACAGTTCTGATGAGTGATCAGTCTAAAGTCTCACGAGATGGCCTATACTTTTTTCCCCCCAATCTCTACGGAGAATTTCCAGGACTTCAGATGGTACTTTGAAGGAGGAAGGGTGGAACAGGAAGAACATGGGTTTCTTTCTGCCTCTATACAAGTGGGTCATGATGAAACTATCCTTCAAGAAAAATTGCATTACAAGACCTTTTTGCTTTGAACTTTCAACTCAGTGAGTTCACCAACATCACTCTGAGAATTATAGACCAGACATCTACATTTTGGTAGTTCAAGAGGTAATTCTTCTGCATAATGAAAAATTGAATAGGATTGATCTTAGGCAAGCAGTTACCACTTATGGCTCTGCTACACCTAGTCTTCACTGGTCATCAGTTATAACCTTCCTCTATGAAAATTTTGGAATTTCTTTTCCCCAGCAAGGTACATGTATTGCATTGTTATAAATATCTCAAATGACTCCACTTTGCTTATCTAGGCACTAATCATCTCTCCACAAATTGTGGAGGCATAAGATCCATATGAATGAAAGGGAAATTCTACTGTAATCTTTGAGTTGTATTATATTCCGCTGGCCATCTGTAAAACAGGTAGCAACTATTGTCAAGGCTTGAAGCATATCACTTTCAAGACAAAAAATGGTTAGTAAAAGCAGTGAAAGAAGGAAATAAGAGCACTAAATAAATGCCAAGGGTAATTGAGACAGTAGAACAGTGTTCTCAGTGAAATCTCTCTTTCCTGTTTTACAGTACAATTACAAGAACTTATTTGGTTCAATTTAATTATATCAATTTGAGTCACCCACAATGACTTCCATGAATCAAGATTTCATTGGTTAGTCTGTGTTTGCTTAACTTCCTGTGCTCATTTAAATCACCATGACAAGTTCTCTAAAACTGAGGTGCACTTAATTTCATTGAAATACCTTTACTTTCCACAGAAGCGGAATAATTGATCATCAGAAGTGAGACAGAGATCTAAACAAGATAGTTAGGATGGTTTATAAACAGAACTAGCTAATTTTACATGGCCTAGACAATAACACAACTGTAACACTCTGCTGTTAACGTAGCTGTTTCAGTGCGAGCCGCTCCAGTTACTCTGGGTAAAGAAACTGTTTAAATAGATACATCTTGAAGCCAATTACCAGATAATTACTGTTATTGTTAAAACAAATCATGTAAGGCAGGAGAGCAGGTTGACTAATGGGCCTAGTTGCGGAAATACAAGAGACGGCAAAAGAGAGATTGGGAATGGGGAAAAGAAGGTGAGGGAAGGCTTCAGTGTTGACAGTGAACAAAGAAATGGTTGCCTTCCAATGGGCAAGAAAGAGATAAAAACAGGGTTAAATTGAATGTAATTAAATGCACAGAATATAATGAACAAAATTGGGAAACTGGAAACAGAAATTAATCTAGTAGTAGCATAGGAGCATTGACATGTGGCTCAAGCCAGATTAGGACTGGATACTTAACATCCCAGGTTATAAGGATTTTAGTAGAAACAAGGTAGGCAAAAAATAGCAATCAGAATCTAATAAGGCTTATATTAAGTTAGAAAAGGACAAAAATCAATCAAGGATTAAGATCACAGACTGGAAAAGAGCAGATTTTAGTGGTCTAAAATTTGAACTGGAGCAGTTTGATTGGAGACACATTTTGATGACTAAAACAGTGGATGAAAATTGGGAGAATTTCAAAAGAGAGATGAATACAGTACAAGCTAGGTGGATACATATGAAAAATAAATATGGGGTATCCAAAGCTAGAACACCCTGGATGTCAATATCAATAAGCAAGAAAAGGAAGACATATGATGCATACCAGAATAAAAATAGCAATAGAAATCAGGAAGAGTATTTCAAGTGCAGGTGAGAGGCCAAGGCTAGAATATGGAAGGCTAAGAGGAAGCAGGAGGAATGAATGGCAAGCTGCAATAAAGTGAATAGTAAAATGTTCTCCAAACATATTAATAATAAAAAGCTAGTGAATGATAGTGTGGGGCCGATAAGGAACAAGCAGGGTAAGCTGCTCACTGAAAATAAGGATGTGGTGGAGATACAAAAGGAGTACTTTGTATCTGTTTTTACCAAATTTACAAATGGTTACAATGGCCCAGTTGAAGATGTGAGTGTTGAGTAAATCAGCAGTATAATGTTAGATAAAGATGAAGTGCTAAAGACTGGCAGCACTCCAGATACAGAAGTAATCAGGGATGCATCCTAGATGGCTGAGAGAGGTGAGAAAGCAAACTGTGGAGCCGTTGACAGAAATTTTCCAGGCCTCTCCGAATACAGGATTAGTCCCAGGGACTGGAGGATTACAAAAGTGAAACAATTTTTTAAGTAAGGGATAAACCAGTCAACACAGCTTTGTCAAAGGCAGATCATATCTGATAAATTTAATTGAGTTCTTTGATGAGGTTGAAATAATTCCACAGAGGCCGCTATCCCATCACAAAGTCACCCGTTATTTACATGTGGAAAATTCTTGACACTACTCCAGCTCCCTCAAAACGAACAGGATGTCTGACATTCCTGTTCTTATCTGACAGCCAGGGCTCCCTGATTGGACCAGATTAACAGCTCCAATCAGGGAACTCATATTCCATGAAGTCCACCTGGCTGACCTCATTACAATCACTACAGAGGTGACACAGGCAGTAGATGAGGGTAATGCTGTGAATGTTGTACTTTAGCATTTTCAAAAAGCATTGCCTACAGTGCCAACATGGCCGGTTGGTTAACAAATTAGAAATGTTAGGGACTAATGGGTCCTTGGCAGCATGAATTAGAAGTTGGCTTTGAGATAGGAAACAGGTTAGGTACAAATGGGCATTTCTCAAACTGGACATGAGTTGGAAGTGGTATTCCCCAGGGATCAGTATTGGGACTCTTACTTTTTCTGAGTGACATAAACAATTTGGAGATCGGGCAAAATTGAGGGTAAAATTTCTAAATTTGCAAGTGATACTCAGCTAGGGAGAATAGTGAATTATTATGATGATGCTGAGCAACTTCAGAGGCAAATTGTCATTTTTGCCAAATGGGCAGATACCTGGCAGATGAATTTCAATGCAGACGAATGTGAGGTAATGCATTTTGGCAGGAAAAGAAATGAGAGACAATGCAGACTCAGTGTACTACTTTGAGGGGAGTATAGGAGCAGAGGGACCTCAGGGCTCAACTGCATAATTCTCTGAAAGTGGACATGCAAGTTGAAACAGTTGTTAGTAATGGTTTTAGGAATCTTGGGTTTACTAATAGAGATATAAAACATAAAAGCAAGGAAATGATGTCACACCTCTACAAACCATTGATCAAACCACATTTGGAATAGTGTGTTCCTTTTGGCACCTTATGTAAGGAAGGATGTTAAAGCCCTGGAGAGTGTGCAAAGGAGATATGCTAGAATGGTACCAGGAATGAGGGATTTTAGATACAAGGAAAGATTGGAGAAATTGGGTTTATTCTTCTTGGAGCAGGGAAGATTAAGAGGTGATTATGAACAGTTTTGACAGGGTAAAGAAGGATACTCTGTTTATATTAGTTGTTATGTCAGTGACTAAGAGTCACAATTTCAAGATCATCAGCGAGAGAGTTAGGAGTTAGATAAGAAGAAAATTCTTTATTCAGAGATTTGCTAGGATTTAGAGTGTGCAGCCTAGGAGAGCGATGGAGGCAGATTGCATAGGAGGTTTGAAAAGATAGCTGGACATATATTTGGAAGTGATGAATTCAGAGGGCTACGGAGATAGTGTTGGGAATGGGACGAGTTGGGTAGATCTTTTGGTAGCCGGTACAGACACAGTGGGCCCAAATGGCCTCCTTCAGATTGAAAAATAGTATAGCTGTATGATTTTCCAAGGCAACAATTGTTTAATTATTCACCTGAGCAAAGACCAAATAATTTGATTGCTGTAAAGCCAACAAGAAACCATAGCTTTATTACCGAATATTAAAGAAAACTTAGTTGTGATGTGTTCTATAAAACTGTGGCACCAGACATCTGATCAGTACACCTCAAAACACAAATATATAAACACAAAAGTTCAACATTTTCTACTTCTGCACTGCCATATTGTGCTTCTTTATAAATGGAAAGCAAAGCACCTCTGAAAGATGCTCAGATGGAATATCCCACCAATAATTGTTGTGCATTGCACGAAGCAAAAGCAACATGTGAATCCACAACATGAAGCCATTATTAAACTAACATTATTTACACTTACCCGAGAGTACAATATAACAAAACTCTCAAATCTTGCAAAACGCTACATTCCCTCCACATTTAAAAGAAAATCTACTAAACAGCAAAATGACACATGCATATAATTTTCCAGAATACAAAATAATTAAGCGAACATCAATAATTCCTGAGAATTTAGCAGTTTGGACGACGTGCTTATTGTTACTTTAGTCTCTATCACAATATACATAACTGATACTAATGGGGCATTTACACATAAACAAACATTTATTTTACCTTAACATCAATCATCTCATTTGTCAACTTATTTACTCTTTCTTCATAAGTAAGTTTGATTATTCTATCTAACTTCTTTCTCTTTCTATCTGGTTATTTCTCTTGGTTTGATTCAGCTCTCTCAAAAGTTCTGACAATGACAACCCTGAATTTTGACTTTGATTACAACTACACTTAGTGGTTAGAAATGTGACGTTAATTGATCAGGCATGATCAAAGGCTCTTGGTCCACTAATGAGTTCTGTGATAACGGTTAATTTTCAGTCCTTGGTAGAACATAGAACATAAAACATTACAGCGCAGTACAGGCCCTTCGGCCCTCGATGTTGCGCCAACCTGTGAAACCAATCTGAAGCCCATCTAACCTACACTATTCCATTATCATCCATATGTTTATTCAATGACCATTTAAATGCCCTTAAAGTTGGCAAGTCTACTACTGTTGCAGGCAGGGCATTCCACACCCTTACTACTCTCTGAGTAAAGAACCTACCTCTGACATCTATATCTATCACCCCGCAATTTAAAGCTATGGCCCCTCGTGCTAGCCATCACCATCTGAGGAAAAAGGCTCTCGCTATCTAATTCTCTGATCATCTTGTACGTCTCCATTAAGTCACCTCTTAACCTTCTTCTCTCTAACGAAAACAGCCTCAAGTCCCTCAGCCTTTCCTCATAAGACCTTCCCTCCATACCAGGCAACATCCTGGTAAATCTCCTCTGCACCCTTTCCAATGCTTCCACATCCTTCCTATAATGCGGCAACCAGAACTGTACGTAATACTCCAAGTGCGGCCGCACCAGAGTTTTGTACAGCTGCAACATGACCTCATGGCTCCAAAACTCAATCCCTCTACCAATAAAACCTAACACACCGTACGCCTTCTTAACAACCCTATCAACCTGGTTGGCAACTTTCAGGGATCGATGCACATGGACACCGAGATCTCTCTGCTCATCCACACTACCAAAAATCTTACCATTAGCCCAGTACTCTGTATTCCTGTTACTACTTTCAAAGTGAATCACCTCACACTTTTCCGCATTAAACTCCATTTGCCACCTCTCAGCCCAGCTCTGCAGCTTATCGATGTCCCTCTGTAACCTGCAACATCCTTCCGCACTATCCACAACTCCACCAACTTTGGTGTCATCCGCAAATTTACTAACCCATCCTTCTACGCCCTCATCCAGGTCATTTATAAAAATGACAAACAGCAGTGGCCCCAAAACAGATCCTTGAGGTACACCACTAGTAACTGAACTCCAGGATGAACATTTCCCATCAACCACCACCCTCTGTCTTCTTACAGCTAGCCAATTTCTGATCCAAACCGCTAAATCACCCTCAATCCCATGCCTCCGTATTTTCTGCAATAGCCTACTGTGGGGAACCTTATCAAACGCTTTACTGAAATCCAAATACACCACATCAACCGCTTTACCCTCATCCACCTGTTTGGTCACCTTCTCAAAGAACTCAATAAGGTTTGTGAGGCACGACCTACCCTTCACAAAACCGTGTTGACTATCCCTAATCAAATTATTTCTTTCCAGATTATTATAAATCCTATCTCTTATAATCCTTTCCAACACTTTACCCACAACCGAAGTAAGGCTCACTGGTCTATAATTACCAGGGTTGTCTCTACTCCCCTTCTTGAACAAGGGGACAACATTTGCTAGTCTCCAGTCTTCTGGCACTATTCCTGTAGACAATGACGACATAAAGATCAAAGCCAAAGGCTCTGCAATCTCCTCTCTAGCTTCCCAGAGAATCTTAGGATAAATCCCATCCGGCCCAGGGGACTTATCTATTTTCACACCTTCCAGAATTACTAACACCTCCTCCTTATGAACCTCAATCCCGTCTAGTCTAATAGCCTGAATCTCAGTATTCTCCTCGACAACATTGTCTTTTTCCTGTATGAATACTGACGAAAAATATTCATTTAGCACCTCTCCTATCTCTTCGGACTCCACGCACAACTTCCCACTACTGTCCTTTACTGGCCCTAATCTTACTCTAGTCATTCTTTTATTCCTGACATACCTATAGAAAGCTTTAGGGTTTTCCTTGATCCTACCTGCTAAAGACTTCTCTTGTCCCCTCCTGGCTCTTCTTAGCTCTCTCTTTAGGTCCTTCCTGGCTAACTTGTAACTCTCAAGCGCCCTAACTGAGCCTTCACGCCTCATCTTTACATAAGCCTCCTTCTTCCTCTTGACAAGAGATTCAACTTCTTTAGTAAACCATGGTTCCCTCGCTCGACCACTTCCTCCCTGCCGGACAGGTACATACTTATCAAGGACACGCAGTCGCTGTTCCTTGAACAAGCTCCACATTTCAATTGTGCCCAGCCCCTGCAGTTTCCTTCTCCATCCTATGCATCCTAAATCTTGCCTCATCGCCTCATAATTGCCTTTCCCCCAGCTATAACTCTTGCCCTGCGGTATATACCTATCCCTTTCCATCGCTAAAGTAAACGTAACCGAATTGTGGTCACTATCACCAAAGTGCTCACCTACCTCCAAATCTAACACCCGGCCTGGTTCATTACCCAGTACCAAATCCAATGTGGCCTCGCCTCTTGTTGGCCTATCTATATACTGTGTCAGGAAACCCTCCTGCACACATTGGACAAAAACTGACCCATCTAAAGTACACGAACTATAGCGTTTCCAGTCAATATTTGGAAAGTTAAAGTCCCCCATAACAACTACCCTGTTACTTTCGCTCCTATCCAGAATCATTTTTGCAATCCTTTCCTCTACATCTCTGGAACTTTTCGGAGGCCTATAGAAAACTCCCAGCAGGGTGACCCCTCCTTTCCTGTTTCTAACCTCAGCCCATACTACCTCAGTAGACGAGTCCTCATCAAACATCCTTTCTGCCACCATAATACTGTCCTTGACTAACAATGCCACACCTCCCCCTCTTTTACCAGCTTCCCTGATCTTACGGAAACATCTAAACCCCGGAACCTGCAACAACCATTCCTGTCCCTGCTCTATTCATGTCTCCGAAATGGCCACAACATCGAAGTCCCAGGTACCAACCCGTGCTGCAAGTTCACCCACCTTATTCCGGATGCTCCTGGCATTGAAGTAGACACACTTCAAACCACCTTCCCACCTGCTGGTACACTCCTGCGACCTTGAAACTTTATTCATGACCTCACTACTCTCAACCTCCTGTACTCTGGAGTTACAATTCAGGTGCCAATCCCCTTGCTGAATTAGTTTAAACCCTCCCGAAGAGCATTAGCAAATTTCCCCCCCAGGATATTAGTACCCCTCTGGTTCAGGTGTAGACCATCCCGTTTGTAGAGGTCCCACTCACCTCAGAATGAACCCCAATTATCCAGGTATCTGAATCCCTCCCTCCTGCACCATCCCTGTAGCCATGTGTTCAACTGCTCTCTCTCCCTATTCCTCGCCTCGCTAGCACGTGGCACAGGTAACAAACCAGAGATAACAACTCTGTTTGTTCTCGCTCTAAGCTTCCACCCTAGCTCCTTGAATTTCTGCCTTACATCCCCATCCCTTTTCCTACCTATGTCGTTGGTGCCTATGTGGACCACGACTTGGGGCTGCTCCCCCTCCCCCTTAAGGATCCCGAAAACATGATCCGAGACATCACGGACCCTGGCACCTGGGAGGCAACACACCAACCGCGAGTCTCTCTCGTTCCCACAGAATCTCCTATCTGTCCCCCTAACTATGGAGTCCCCAATGACTAATGCTCTCCTCCTCTCCCCCCTTTCCTTCCGAGCAACAGGGACAGACTCTGTGCCAGAGACCTGGACCCCATGGCTTACCCCTGGTAAGTCGTCCCCCCCAGCAGTATCCAAAACGGTATACTTGTTATTGAGTGGAACGGCCACAGGGGATCCCTGCACTGTCTGCCTGTTCCCTTTCCGTCCCATGACTGTAACCCATCTACCTTTTTCCTGTACCTGTAACTCCTCTCAATTACCCCCTCAGCCTCCCGAATGATCAGAAGTTCATCCAGCTCCAGCTCCAGTTCCCTAATGCGGTTTCCGAGGAGCTGGAGTTGGGTGCACTTCCCGCAGATGAAATCAGTGGGGACACTAGTGGTGACCCTTACCTCCCACATTCTACAGGAGGAGCATGCAACTGCCCTAACATCCATTCCCACTGTTCTGAATTCTGAAAAAAAAAACTAGTAACCTTACCAAATCGGCACTCAGAACCTTTTTTTTGGTTAGAGGAGGAGGATGGGTGGGAGACACTACCTGAGTAGTGTTTCGGGTAAAGCAACCGCCCAACCGTCACTTTGGACTATAGAAGGAGTATCATGCTCTCCCTTGGTCATATTCTTCTCTCTAATGCAAATTTTATAGATGATATTAACAGAGTATCTCTCCAATCTTCACGACAAGGAGGAACACACCTAGTCTCTTTACAACAACTTTAACTGCAAACTTATCACCTGGGTGGATTTTGATCACGACCTTCTGACCAGCAGTGGACATATGCCTCACATAACAATAATTTATTTTCACTTTAATTTGTTTTTCTCTTATTTTGCTGTTGACATCAGACTTAAGAAAACGAACCTTGTTCTATTAGCATATTTAACAATGAACCCCTAATTTCAGCAATGTGTTGCCGACTGTGGAGTTATTCCATAAGAGAACAGAAGATTGTCTTGTGAATATTGAAGGGAAAAGTAGAACTTAACTGCCTAGCTTGTCACCTAGCAAAACAGCTCTGCAAAGATTTCTTCACAATTCATTCACTCCTTTCTGTTACACCATTTAACACGAGGTGACATGGTGAAGCCATGAGTATGTTTGACTCCACTCTTTACTCTGAAACTTGCTAAACTCGTTGACATGAACTGTGGACCATTATCTGACCTTAGCGCCTCTGGAAATGCATTAACTTCAAACTAACTTTTCAAAATCTCTGTAGTTTTGACAGACCTTTATCCACTTGCTGTGGTTTAACCGTTATCCACTTCAAAGTTAATGTATACAATCCCACAGTTTTCTTTTGTTTCACCATGGAATGAAAGGAAGCTTGGTTCAATCATTTCTCATTTTGAGACTTAGCTCACAATGCTTAACAACTCTTCAATATCTCTGTCTATCAATGAATACTGAAAATAGCTCTTGCTACTGCTTTCATACGAACTATCCCTGTTGCCCATGATCAAGTTCCTTTGACAATCTTTCTCTAAACCCTGGCAGAAAAAAATACTTTTAGCCTCAAAAGAGACAGCTCTGATCGATGTTCAATTGATTTGTGCGTGAAATACTCCTGCAATTTCTCACCTTCATATTCCTTAGGCCAGCTATTCATAACTAAATTGGGCACATTACTAAGAACCATTGTCTTACAAATTTCATTACTAATTTCTCTAGCAGGCACTTGCATGTCCTTTTTGTCAGTAAATTAAGTCATAAGCACCTGTGGTTAAGAATGAATCAGGCTTCACAAGAAATCTCAAGATTAAGTTTGTGCTTGCATTATCTACTGACTTAAAATTTTAATACCATATTGATGGCTAACTTTATCATTCTACTCTCCTTGCTCAAAGTCCACTTAGCACTTTCAGTATTTCCTCATTGTCAGACATACAATCAGTGGTGCTTATCATAAATAAATAGATATCCTTATGCTCTTAAACCAATTCTTTTTCTCATCAATGGCAAGTAATCAGGTACATCATCATATTCCACTTCAATGCTATCTTGACCGAAGAATGGCATACCATCAGTGCAATGACTAGTCACCACCTTTGCAAGTTGGAATGTGACTCAAAGATTCTCACACACAATTTCTGAAGTAATTCCCCCTAATGCTGTAACTGCATCAATGACAAAAGTAAGGCATGAATCTCTGACTTGATTTTTACTGTGGCCGTTGTCATTATATCCTCAGCCATATTTCTCTAATCTCCAATGTGCCGTTTTTCTTGCTCTCTGACTCGGTTAAACTTTTGATCTTCTGGTCTGATAGCATCTGCTTTTGCTTTCATATCTATCCAATGTGCATTCAAGCAATTCCAGTCCCCTGAACTAGCTTTAGATACACCACAAGCTTAAGTTGTGCTTTAGTGTGACTTGGAGCATTACCGTTTCCACTGCTCATGCATGTTACTCTGAAATGACCAAAGTTCACCTCATGCGTAGCACTTTGAATGGAAATGGGGATATTTAAATAGTTAGTGGCTACCATGGCAACAATTGCAACTAAAATATCTGACTGAGACCTTCCTTCCATGTCAGCTTTTTGCCTTCACACAAAAGCTTAGACTGAATTGTATGTCTCCTTCGGACTCCTACAAATATGTTCCTCCGGTCGATTTGCAAAATATCTAACGAGGTAAGAGACATTTTCCTATCTGACCTACATAACCCTGGATTGCTTTGTCAATCACAGATCCATTTAACTCAGCCTTCAGTAAATTCAATGACCCAGTCTCCACTGCTTTCTGAGGAATAGAATTCCGCAGACGAATGGCCCTCTGAGAGAAAAAAAATCTCCTCATCTCAATCTTAAAAGGCAAATCCCTTATTCTTAAACTGTGTTGCCTGGTTCTAGTATCCCCCACAGGACCAAATATCCTCCTGACATCAACCCTATCAAGTCTCCTTAATATCTCATATGTTTCAATAAGATTGCTTCTCATTCTTCTAAACACCAATGGATACAGGCACAACCTCTTCAACCTTTCAAATCTCATTTTACTCACTTTCAGCCAAATGTAATTTCAGTTGTAAACCTTTTTGCCATGGTTGAATTCCATTTGAATTGAACTGTCCCCAAATTTGCCTTCTGTGCCATTTTTAAAATTATGTACTCTGTGAGCTCACTGGGTCCCTGAAGACAATGTGCGTACAAAGCACAAATTGCTCATACTTCCTAAAAATCAATGTCAGGAGTTCCAAAATTATACAAAAATGCATCTTCAGTCCTTCATGTTTCAACTGAAATATGAAGACAAGTTCCATCCCAGTCTTGTTGCCGTCTTCCTGGTTTGTACTGCACAGAGTAAGATAAATATATGGATCCAGAGAACACAGTCATTATTGAACTGACTTTATTTATACCTCCTCAGCAGAGAGGGCGATATAACAACATGATCAAATCTTACATTATAATGCAGTGATGTTTGCCTCGGAAGATGTTTGAAAAGCAGTGGCTTGACAGTGCAGTAAATGTCATTGATTGTTTTTTTTTGACAAAATTGAGTCAACCAGCACTTTGCCATAACCACCAGAGATTAGGAACAAGACAAAATATTCATCATGTCCCATTTCACTGATTGCTTTAAATGAACTTAATATGTAAATCATACTTCCCTCATCTACTGTGCTTAAAGAACCTTGTACACTTCAGATACCACAAGTTCATAAATAAATCTCTGCATATACTATCATCTCTACAAAGCAATTCATCAGTTAATTTTTGTTCAGTTTATTTTGATGGTTTCATTTAGAAAAAATACTGCAATGCTATCAACATTAAATAATTATTTTTGAAGTTTTAATGTGATTTGTCAGTTCTTTACCGTTGCTAGAGGGGGAGGAGAACAGGCCTATAAACAGAAAAATCTGAAATATTCTCTAGGTAGTCAATCTTGTACATTATTAAAAAGAAAATCCTGGCACATTGTGTTTCCCCATCTGCAGCTTGAAAATTTGGTACTGTTCATTAGACGCAAAATAAAAAGCTGAGTCTAATTATATTCTGGAAATGACAATTTGCAGATTGCTTACACATAGGGATATTCTGAGAGTTCTAGTTGGCTACTTCATTCAGCTTCCTCATTTACATGATAGTATGACAGCTCTGGGAGGTAACAGGAACTCAAACCACAGAATTCTGAGAGAGAGAGAAAGAGACAGGGAGACACAGCCCTTATGTGAAGTATATCATTGGCATTTCAAACCTATGAAAGGCAACTGTATAAATTAAAATAATCATTTTCTCATGAAATTTGTAGATTTCTTTGAAAAATTTCAAGCTTTATGTTCATCGAAGTTTACACAAAGCAGTCAAAATGTATTTTAAGTCATTAAATTCTTGCCCCTTCCTTTGTTGGCAGCTTTTGCTGACTGCTCAAACTTGATTCATTACTTTCATTATGTCCATAGTAGTTCCTCACTGGTAGTTCTGGACTTCGACCCACTTGATTTATTGATTTGATTTATATTGTTGTCACGGTTTTATGAATGCAAAATTTAGGCCAGTCAAGTGAATGTACCACACAGATTTTTTTCTGTTACACAGTGTTAAATAGTGATGGGCAAAACATATGCTAAACCGAACATTTTAAAATTATGTAGAGATGGCTAGATATCGAATACCCAGTAATAAATTATAGATTGAAATTGACTTGAGTTCAGATGATTTATATTCTTAAGTCCTCTGATAACTAACTACCAGTGACAGCATTTGAAATGGGATCTTGACATGTTCCCTGTTCAGTATAGCTAGCTAAATTGGATTATTTGAAAAGCAGTAGTTAGAATTTTACAAAAAAAAGAGGAAATCTGCACAAATGTGACTGCAATATTGCTACAGAGAGTAGTCAGATGAAATCTTAATAATGGATCTGTGGCAGTGAGTTACACTATAACCTAATTGAGAAGACTTTGGGAATTTATATACAGAACAATGGCATCTAGCAGTTCAATATGAAATGTATTCTTTATTCGTAGGCAATACGGTGGCTCAGTGGTTAGCGCTGCTGCCTCACAGCGCCAGGGACCCGGGTTCGATTCTACCCTCGGGCAACTGTGTGTGGAGTTTGCACGTTCTTCCGTGTCTGCACGGGTTTCCGCTGGATGCTTCAGTTTCCTCCCACAGTCCAAAAATGTGCAAATTAGGTGGATTGGCCATGCTAAACTACCTACAGTGTTCAGGGATGTGTAGGTTAAGGTGTGTTAGCCACAGAAAATGCAGGGTTATGGCATAGAGTAGGGGGATGGGGACGGGTCTGGGTCCTCTGATCTTCAGAGGCTGCTGTGGACTTGATGGGCTGAACGGCCTGTTTCCACACTGTAGGGATTGTGTGTTCTGTTTTTCAACATCCCAGTATTCCACTGCACTGCACGCCACATCAATTCCTTTCACTACACTACCAAATCAATAATTTATTTTAATGTTTGCAGCAATATTCTATCATTGAGTGAAATCTATAAGTTGGTTACAAGATGACTTTTTCTTTTCCTCTGTGACTCCATTGTTTAATCTTGGTCTTCATCCAGAGAATAAGCAATGTGCTGACAAAAGAGCTGCAATTTTTGACGACAGGCTAAAGATGTGGGGTTGAATCTAATTGAAATCAGCTAAGTGTAATTTCTGGTGGATTTCATGGAGACATTCTATCTGCAAGGCTTGGCATATTTTCACATGCTATCATCCCAAACTTGCTTCATCAACTACACACTACAACCATATAGTGAGAGACAAAGAATTTGCAGATGCTGGATTCCAAGGTAGACAAGCAGGAGGCTGGAAGAACACAGCAGGCCAGGCAGCATCTGGAGGAAAGGAGCAGTCAATGTTTTGGCTATTACCCTTCATCAGTCATGGAGATGGCTAGATATTGAAGTCATGAAGAAGAGTAATACCCGAAACATTGACCGCTCCTTTCCTCCAGATGCTGCCTGGCCTGCTGTGTTCTTCCAGCCTCCTGTTTGTCTACCTCAGAACCTTATAGCACCCCATTCATCCTACTGTCCTCATCACTATGAGCAGGCATTCTCATCATTGCCTGGATATCCCAGGATCCCTGGCAATGCTCTCAACTGGTGGCTGACTAGACTGACTAATTGGCGTGTAGCTCCCCAACTGACCACAAATCCCCAGTTTTTGGAAAGGACCTTCAAGACTGACTATGGCCTGCTTCTGGACTGCAATGAAATGGACCTTTTGACTGTGTCCACTGTATGTGGAGGACGGACCATGTCTAACCTCAGGACTGAGATTGTCTGATGCCTTTCATTATAATAATGGGACTCCCTGACTGATGGCCTGCGCACTCTGCCTCTCCCCCAACCCTCACCTGACTGAAGACCACTCCCCTTAGACTTTGAGACATGGCCACTTGGCTGATGTACATGCAATCTGTTTGCCATGTGAGCTGCTGGCGCATGATCTAAGTGTCCAATTACCACATCATGGCACTGTATAACATCACATTCCCCCCCCCATCCCCCGCCACTTTGATTGATCACCGCTAACAACCATAACAAGCTTCCTGGCTTCGAGTCTGCTCTCAGCTACACAGCAAGACAGAAGTATTCAGCAAGGTTTGTTTCAGAGACAAAGCACCAAAAGGCAAGGCAAGGCAGAGAGGCTGCGAGCATCAAACTAGTCATAAACTGAGTTTGTGCTAAGATCAAATCCACGAGATAGATGTCTGTCTTTGCACAGAAACTGCCATGCCAGCAGCAACGTAAGGTACAGGAATCTCCCAGTGTGCAGCACTGAAGTGCAGAGCCACAATGTAAGTGGATAAGTGATGTGCAATGCTGATGTGGTGAAGCTGGTATATGTTGGATGTTAACCTTCATGGCTGAGGGCTGCAGGTAGTCGTTGCCCACGTTGCATGCCCCAAGATGTTGGTGCCAGGTATACAATGGAGGTCCAGGGGAGCAAGTGGTGAGTTGCAGTACCAGGATTTTCATGCTAGAAATTAAATGATGACAATTCCCATCTGCCGAGTGGGAGAATAGGAAACTGAATATTAATATGGTGAGATTAGGTAATAACGAGATGTTAATGCATGCTTGAGGGTGGGGGGAGTTGGTTAGCCTAGTTGGCTGGACAGCTGGTTTGTGATGCATACTAATGCCAGAAATCTGGGTTCACTTTCCACACGGGCTGAGGTTACCATGAAGGATTCTCCTTCTGAACCTCACCACTCACCTGAGATCTGGTGACACTCAGGTTAAACTATCACCAGTTGCTTCTCTCTCTCTAATGAGAGTGGCTGTACAGTCTGGTAACACTGTTGTGACTTCACCTTCGATGCATGCTAATAAAAGCAATTGAGCCTCTCATTGCTCACTAGCAAGAATCTTGCCTTGTGTTTAACACTTGGTTGGAAAAAAGCACATTTTGCTCTTGACATTGAGAAGTTCTTCACTGGCCATCTCATGATTTTCATAACTTTCTCACCTTGACCTACATCACTCAGAGGCTGGAAAAAATTTCCCAAGGTTTCAGCTAAAGAATTTGAAATATTTCTGTTCTGTGGAGTAAACACCCTTACTGCGCACAGCTCTGGTTACCACACTACCAAAAGGATGTGGATGCTTTGGAGAGGGTACAGAAAAGGTTTACCAGGATGTTGCCTGGTATGGGGGATTTTAGCTATGATGAAAGGTTGGCTAGACTGGATTTGTTTTTACTAGAACGCAGGAAGTTGAGGGGTGACCTAATGGAAGTTGGTAAGTTTGTGAATGGCATGGACAGAGTGGAAAGTAGGAGGCTTTTTCCCAGGGTGGAGGAGTCAATTACTAGGCGACACAGATTCAAGGTGTGAGGGGGCGGGTTTAAAAGAGATGTGCGAGGTAAGTTTTTCACACAAAGGTTGGTGAGTCCCTGGAACGCGTTGCCAGAGGTGGAAGTAGACACAATAGCAGGATTCAAGAAGCACTTGGACGAATACATGAATAGGAAGGGAATAGAGGAGTGTATGGAAAGGCAAAATGTGGCTGCTTAGGATTGGAGGGCTGAAAGGCCTGTTCCTCTATTGTATTGTTCTTTGTTCTTAAGTGAAACAAAACTAAAAATTCTGAATACACACGCACATGCATCTCGCCCTCAAAAATATTGTTCATAGTATTTATGTATGACACTGACAATATTTCTATGCACATACAGGTTAGCTGATGGTAAATATCCATTTCAAGTGCTGTCTTGTTTGTTTGCAATTCTACATCAGGACAGTCATTTAAAATCAGGGCGATCATATTTTGCAAAAAGAAAATAATGTTCAGTTACTATGGTGGCTGAACCATAAAGTCAAATCAATTGAATCCATTCCTCTATCACCTTTTATAAATTGTAATTGAGCGAGCTGGTGTACTGTTGAACAACTATATTACATTACAGTTACTTAGAGACAGGACAGGATGCACCTGCACAAAAAAACATCACTTCACATCCACCCAAAGAAATCCCCATACGTCACGAGGGTAAATCAACAACGTAATCACTAGGACTACCATTTACAATATACGTTAGAAGTTTGGAGCCAGCTCCACATCTGCAGGCAGAACACATTTCCAGTTTGTTTTTTTTTAAATTTGACTCAAACTTGAAAGGAAAATACTTCATATCTTTCCACATAAATCATAGCCTAAACCTTTTCACAATGTCTGGATTTATTTTCTTTGGTGTTGTGAACTTTGAATATTTAAAAAAAATTAAAATCTTTAAGAAATTCCAAATAAATCATAAGAAGATGATTGTAGCATTTACCTAAAGTCTTGGCTACATCGAAGTCCTGCTGCATATAGCCAATACTCTTCTCTGTATTCCCTAATGCCCAGTAAGCACTGCTTAGAGCAGAGAACACTGACCCACGAAGTTTCAAGCTGCACGTTCCAATTTTCAGGGCAGCCTCCAGAACAACTACAGATGCACTGTGATGTCCTGCTGTCAAAAGCTCCTGGCCAATGACAGATACGACCACAAAGGGGCTTTTGTCCAACTTCATTTTCTGTAGCTTCTGATAGGTTGGTTCCAGGGATTCTGAAAGCAAATCACAGGTTACAATCAATACTTTTAATTAAACAAAGCAAAATCAGATGATCAATTAATTACATCAGCGTGGCATTTAAAAATTATTTAAAATATAATCTATGCTCTGGAGCAAGCGGCATACGATGCAACCGGATTGACTGTTTCAAGCATAACAGTTGCAGGAAAGATAGGCACAGATTTGAATGTTGAAGAAAGGTTGGAGATTGGCAGGTACTGTAGCTAGTTACAATAGGGATGGAGTCCATCTGTTCGACAAAATAGGGGAAACCTGTAGAAAGGGAATCATTGACGTCAGATAGAACAGGGATCTTTAGGGAAAGTTTGGTGGTCAGCAGTTGTGAGAATGTGACGAAGGGAAGAAGGGCTGGGTCTGATGGAGGAGTTGAGCTGTATGTGTGAAAGGGAGGTAGGAGTGAAACTACGGAATAACATAGGGTCACAGTCAAGAAAAATGCTGAAGCCAGGAGCACTGTCTGGATTGGTGAGCAAGGGGAAGGAGGGGAATTGATTGCCTCATTTTGGTAACAAAGATGTCAAGAGGCTCCTTGTATTTGTTGGAGGTGGTGAGGGAAAAACAATAAAGAGTTTTGAAAAGATAACTGCTGGTGGAGCCAATAAAATGGAGGTTAATTTTGGAAGATCTGGGAGAAGTGCATGGTTCTGGTGGAGGACAATGTGGAGAAAGCATGATTGATCTTTAGCAATAAGTTGGCACATGGCATGAAATGAACTTCTTGAGTAGAGCGAAGAATGGAATATGTGCTGTGTTGTAATCAGCTGTTAATTAGGACCAAGTGTAGGTTTTTTCAGCCTGCACCACCATCCTGTAAGATCGTGGCTGATCTGATTTGCACGTCAACTCCATATTCCTGCCTATCACTAGTAACCTTACATCTCTTTGCTTACCAAGAATCTATCTACACCTGCCTTGAAAGGATTCGAGGACTCTGTCTCCGCTATCCTTTCAGGAAGAGAATTCTCTGGGAGAATTTTTTTTAAAATATTCGTTCATGAGACATCGAGACTGCTGGCAAGGTCCGCCTTCATGGCCCATCACTAACTCCCCTTGAGAAAACAGTAGAGGGCTGCTTTCCAGATTGGCTGCAGTCATTATGGTGCAGGAACACCTACAGCGCTGTTGGGCAGAGAGTTCCAGGATTTTGACAAAGCAACGAAGAAATTATGGCTTCATTATTCAAAGTCAGTATGGTGTGTAGCTTGCAGGGGAACCTGCAAATCACCATGTTCCAATGGATTTGCTGCCCACACGTTCTTTTACAAAGTAAAGGTTTGGAAGATGTTGTCAGAGGAGTTTTGGTGCATTACTGCAGTGCATCTTGTAGACGATAGCTAGCTGATACTGCTGATACTAGATGATACTGCTAGCTCTTTTCAGCATGGCGCAGAGATCAAATGTTGAACACCGTGGATGGGGTGGCAAATCAAGCAAGCTGCTTTGGACTAGCCGGTTTCAGACATCTTGAGTGTGTTGTAGGAGCTGCAACCACTCCAGGTAAATGGACAGTATTCCACCCCCTGTGGCCTGATTCACCAGCCAAGGAAGGACAGTGATAAACAGCAGGAGCCTTCCTTGCCCAAACTTAATATCATGCCATGAAACTTCATGGGGTCGAGAATCAATATCAAACATCCCAAGGACAACTCTTTCCTCACTGTATACCACAGTGTCGCCATCTCTAATGGGCTGTCCTGGCAGTCGTACAGGATATAACCATGGATGGTGATGAGTAGTGTCTCCTTAGCTATGTCTTAAATGGATGACTTCTAAATGTTAAACCTTGACCCCCCTCTCCCAGCCCATACCCCCGTTTTACAGTCTCCCACTAGAGTAAATATCCTTTGCACATCCACATTACTGAGAACTCTCAGTACGTTATTTATTTCAAATATCAATCAAACGTTATAAAACCAATAAACTTTCTCTCAATGCAAACATGAACACAAAAGGAGAAGAACACAAATATTTCACTAAACAAGCTTTATATTATTGGTTCACAAATGCTGGAAGTGGAACAGAAATCTCAGGTCCCAGTGATGCATCAGTCTATGGTGCTCAGACTCCCCTTCGACCTGAGAGCAGTGCCTCTACCACCAACAGGAGCACAGCAGGCTCTGGTCATTGGGCCTTGTCGTACACCCCTCTCCTGGGTCCTGTATATATTGTTAATATTAGAAAAAGGAGAGACAGTAGCCAATTCAGCCTGCTGCTCTACTCAATGCTCCGATCTGGACATGGCCCTAACTCAGAGACAGCAAGAAATGCAGATGTTGGAGTCAGAGACAATACAATGTGGAGCTGGAGGAACACAGCAGGCCAGGCAGCAGAGGTGCAGGAAAGTTGACATTTTGGGTCGGGACCCTTCTTCGGAAAGGGAGGCGGAAGGGGGCTCAGAAATAAATAGAGAGAGGAGGGGTGGGGCTGGGGAAGGTAGGTGGGATGTTGATAGGTGAGTGCAGGTCGGGAGTGGTGGGGATTGGTCAGTGAGGTGGGAGGGGCAGATAGATGGGAGAGAAGATGGACAGGTTGTGTCAGGTCAAGGAGGTGGGGATGAGAGGGAGGGTTGGACATGGGATGAGGCCAGGGATGGGGAGATTTTAAAACTGGCAAACTCTATGTTTAGGTCTAATAATAAAAATAGAATTCACCAGTTTTAAAATCTCCCCCACTCTCAGCCTCATCCCATGTCCAACCCTCCCTCTCATCGCCACTTCCTTGACCTGACACAACCTGTCCATCTTCTCTCCCATCTATCTGCCCCTCCCACCTCACTGACCAATCCCCACCACTCCCTACCTGCATTCACCTACCTTCCCCAGTCCCACCCCTCCTCTCTCTATTTATTTTTGAACTCCCTTCCCCCTCCCCATTTCTGAAGAAGCGTCCCGACCCGTAACGTCAATTTTCCCACTCTTCTGATGCTGCCTGGCCTGCTGTGTCCCCCCAGCTCCACACTGTGTGGCCTTAACTTCATTTTCCATCCTCTCCTCCATAAACCTCGATTGTCTATGTCAACCAAGAATCTGTCTCACTCAGTTTTGAATAGATTCAAATGACACAACCTCCATTGCTCTCTGGGATTTTAAAGACTAATAACTACAGAAAGAGCAAAGTTCTCCTCCTCTGCTTGTTAAATGGATGACACTTAATGTACCCCTGTTCTTTTTTTAAACGTCCAAGGTCTGTGAATGGCAAGAGCCTCTGGGAGCAGAAGTCAATGCATTAGCATGCCTATTGGCGAGTGCAGAACCTCTCAGCAGCTGCACAGCTTAAACAGAACAATGGTGACACCTTATTTTTAAACTGTAGCCTCTAGTTCAAGATTCCCATGGAAAGAAACTTCTCAGGAGGTGTCATCTCTGTCTCCTGACATTCTGAGCAACTTTGCCTAATTAGCTACTGTAACCTTTACCTATTGCAATCATACAATAAATACCATTTCCTTCTGTAGTACAAGTGTCTCTTCTCAGTAAGCTTCAACAGTAGTTCATCCTTTACCACTGCTAATTATATAGGCCCTTACAGACATCATAGAAATAAGGATAGAGGGCTTTTGTAGGTGCAGTGGTAATGAACTTACCTCTGAGGCAGGGGCTTGGTTCAGGCCCCACCTTCTCCACATATGTGTAATAACATCTCTGTACAGGGTGATTAGAAAATATCTGGAAATGAAGATCGTTGGAAGCATTCTGCCCCAATCACAGGTCAAAAGCGACTGGTACCACAACATAACGATGCATGGTGGGGATCGTTGGATAAAAATCTTAAAACTAACACCAGTGAAAAAGATCCATCTGACCCATGAGGAAAGAAAAAAAGAAAAAAAAAATTTACCACTCACAACACTGCCTTAAGAATACTCAGCCAGCCAGTTGGTAGCTGAATGTACTGGAGCAGACGCAAGTAGCAGCAGACAAAACAAGCATTCAAGAAAAAAGCCTCAGAGCTTGTACAAGGTGCAGTATAAAAAATGTTGGCTAGAAGAAGTATAAAAACTAATCACACTGGGAAGCTATGAAGTCCTTGTAAAAGGAAGGCTCGTTGGACCATTCAGTGCTCCATGCGTAAAGTTAGAAATTCCGTATAAGCAAGGAGATAAACTTAAAAGTAATGGCACAAAAGACCAGACTGGGAAGTCAAAATGAGCATTGTCACCATCACAAGCTTGCTCCCAAAGATATGGCTGCAGTGGACGGAACAGGGGCTAGGCAATTGATTTAACACAACAAAAGAGTAATTAAAAAAATTTTGAAGATAGGATTTAATGGAAGACAATAACCAAAAGATGATATGATCGTGACATTCATAATTTAGACTCTGATTTTGGCAGCAAGTTTTAATAAAGCCTCAGATATTTATTTTTAACAATTGTACAAGTGAAATGAAAGGCAGGTAAACATCGATGTTGCCTTTGAAGGGGAACCTTCATGCTGTTTGTAGAAGGTTGAAACCAGCACCACCACTGATCAGGAAAAATGTGGAAAATATCCCAGTAAGCAGTACAGTGATATAGTTTTGCTATAATACAGAAATTAAAGCATTATTGAAAGGAAATCATGCAACCTGCTACAACAGAGTTCAAAAGCCTTGCATAGATAATACAGCAACATTGTCATTATGTAAAGTTTACAAACTTGAACAGACATTAAAACAAGAGATTGAAATGTCTTTAGGTATTACAAGAATAAAATCTTAAAAATGAGTAGATTGCAAACAGCAATGAGATATTTCAGATTTAAAACTGCTTTAAAATGACAGTCAAGTCCTCACTTAAAGTTGTGGTTATGTTTTTGGAAATCATGACTTTGACTAAAACGGTGACCTTAAGTTACTTCCCATAGGAATCAATGTTTAAATGAGAGTTAAATTATGGAGGATCTTCTTATTGGGAAAAAAATAAATTATATCATTAGATCCTAGATGTCAAAACATTTTAAACATAAAAAAAATAAATAAATTTGGAAGTATTTTTCACACCTCAGCACCTGCATTCCTTTAAAAATCTGTGAAAGGGCACATCCTGATGCAGCAAAAGTGCTGCTACTGTTGCCAATTTAGCTCTTGTTTCTGGACCCAGTTGCTTCAAATAATTTTCACTTTTAAACTAATTTATTCACACTAGCATATATTATGAAAGCTACCCATGGCAGGTAAATTACCCTTCCTCTGATACAGAGGGACTGCTGCAGCTTTGCTCCCACAGAGATGTTGTAAAATGCTGCATTGCGATTTTGTCCTGACTGGTATATCCTTTCCCAGCAAAATCCCACAGGAAGATAGAGGCTCACCGATTGCAAGTATTTTTTCTTAAGTCAAGCTAATAATTCAACAAATTCCAAGAATGAATACAACAGCTGAGAATGCAGGGGCCATTTTTAAGATGGTTATGTAGGTCCACAAATTAGAAGGTTGCTGAAATAACTGCACAGAGGCCAGCATCCCTTCACCAAGTCACCCTTTATTGATATATGCACCATGATCAGCCAGCTCAGAGCCAAACCCTAGACTGAGGAGACCTTCTGCATCTCCTGTTCATATCTCTAAGCCAGGGCTCCCTTATGGGCCCAGGTTAACAATCCCGATGAAGGATTTCATACTCCATAAGATTCTGTCACTACAGCTGGGAAAGGGGACTGGCCATGGGAAACAACATTTTAATGAATCTCTGAATGTTTATCAAGATTACAGGCCCCAATAACTTATGACTAAAAAATTAAATATGGCAACTTTAAATGAGGATGTACTATAATAGGGATAAATAACCAAATTAAAAAGAAATGGAAGGAAAAATAATAGTGCAAAATTATTTAATGTCAGAGATGTACCAAACTGAACACAGGAGTGCTACATCTGTAAAACTTCCAGAATTTCTTCATAACCAGGACACAGTTTCAGAGAAGTAAAAGAGCTCACTATGGTAGCGCAATTACCACTGAAAAATGTGGCAGAAACATTCCTGGGGAAATTAGTGATTAAAGTGAACCAGGTTCAACAGAAATTATTTGTGTCAATGGACATCTCACTTAATATTAAACTTGATACATGAACTAGTGTCTCAGTCCGGTCAAATCAGAGCAGATACCATAGCTGGGAAAACAGCAATTACAACCTACAAAGATGAAACTACAAATTCAAGGAAGTCAAGGGAATAAGGGAATACAATGCAGAATGGAAAGAGATTTAAAATGTTTACATCATTTGCAATCAACACCTCTTGCTTTTGAGACAGTACATATGTCGTGACCTCAAAAGCCTTAAAATACAAACGGGGTTCAACTAATTTCAATAGAACAACTGTTCCAGAAACACATCCTCATTGTCTAATCAGTCAAAGCGCAGCAAGTCAAATCTTTCATAGGGCTTCCTAGAATCATTGTGAAACCCAAAAAGAAGAAAGTGTCCATTGAGATTACCTATGTTGACACAAGAAAATTGTTTTATGCTGACAACAGGAAGACTAGACGTGATGTGGAAATGGTTTTGACTCCTATTATCACAGAGTGCAGATTAGAAGGCCAACAGCAGCAAAGTTTGCCAGAAGAAGCAAATACTGAAAAGAAAGAGCAGTACAACTTATGAGTTAATTCATGAATCTCTAACTGAGATTGTTCAGACAGCAAACGGTAGGAAGGCAGATTATTATTTGAATGGCTGTAAATTGAGAGCAAGGAATACTCCATGAGACCTGGGTGTCCTCACGCACCAGTCGCTGAAAGTAAACACACAGGTGCAGCAGGCAGTAAAGAAGACAAACTGTATTTTGGTCTTCATCTCGAGAGGATTGGAGTACAGGAACAAGGACGTCTTGCTGCAAATATACAGGGCCTTGGTTAGGCCACACCTGGTCTCTTCATCTGAGGAAGGGCTTGCTTTAGAGGGAGTGCAATGAACGTTTACCAAATTGATTCCGAGTGGTAGGACTGATGCAAGAGAAAAAACTGAATCAGTTAGGATTATATTCACTGAAGTTTACACAAAGAGGGAAGGGGTGATCTCATAGAAACCTATAAAATTCAAACTAGACAGGTTAGATGGAAGAAGGATATTCCTGAAGGTAGGGGGAGGCGGGTGTCCAGAACCAGGGGTCATAGTTTAAGTTTAAGAGGTAAACTGTTTAGGACTGAGGTAAGGAGAAATTTCTTCACTCAGAGAGTGGTGAGCCTGTGGAAGTTACTATCACAGAAAGTGATTGGGGCCAAAACATTATGTTTTCAAGAAGATAGATATAACTCTTGTGCCTAAAGGGATCAAGGAATATGGTGGAAAGCAGGATTAGGGTATTGTGCTCAATGACCAACCATGATTGGATTGAATGGTGGAGCAGGCTCAAGGGGTCAAGTGGGCCGGCTCCTGCTCCTAGCTTCTATGCTTCTATAGATGTTTCTAAAATAGTACACAGAAGAAATTGATACTGCAGATGTGACTTTGTTCTTGAAAGTGCGTAAGCTCATCATTTGACTTTAACATTTCAATGCTTTGCTTCCAAAGAATTACGACTACAAGTGACAAGCATAATGCTAAATATGCAGCAGTTCTCCAGCGAGGAATAATAAAGTCTGTTTTGTCAAGAAGATATTCATGGACGGCAAATGAAGACACCTCAACCAAATCAACAAGGTGAAGTAAAGAGCTAACATGAATGTATCAGCAAATGGAGAGTAAAGATTTGCTTGAACAAAATGGAAATGACTTAAATCCAATGTCATGGATGCCAGACCAGAGTCCTCAAATTCCAGGGTACAGTCAAAAAGAAGAAATTTCATGGTCTGAAACTCCAGGATAATTGCAAGGATAAAAGCACTTGTTTCACCCAATCAGCCAGCTTTGATGATGGACTTTCACAACATTGAAGGTGATATTTTTAGGCAAGTACCTGAGGTGACAGGAACGTGTTCCTCTGCAAAGGAAATTCAGGAGATTTAAGGTCCTCCAAATAAGGTAGGGGACTAACTACCAGGTTCAGCAGGAATGACATTCTCCATAAAGGTCATCCAAAAGATAAAAGATCATTCAGTGCAAAATTCATTCAAAAACCAAGGCCATGGTCAAAATCAAGGTCAACAGTCCCTAAGCCAAAGACCTACCAATCATGCAAGTCAAAAAAGAAAACCTTCTGGAAAAAGAACTGTAGAACCTTCAGACTACCTGAATCTGTGAAGTATCTAAGAGTCATATCAAACTCAAAACATTAACTTTGCTTCTCTCTCCACAGATGCTCTCAGACCTGCTGAGTTTCTCCAGCACTTTTAATTTCATTTCAGATTTCCAGCATCCACAGCATTTTGCTTTTATTCAGCCCATTGTTGCCTGTGCTGGCTCTTTGAAAAAGTTATCCAAGTTATCCCACTCCCCTGTGCTTTCCCCTCTTGCCCTGCAATTATGTTCCTTTCAATTATTTATTCAACTCCTCTTTTGAATGTTATTACTAAATCTGTTTCTACTGCCCTTTCAAACAGCAAGTTCCAGACTATAACAGCTCATTATGTGAAAAAAGATTCTCCTCAAGCCTTCTCCTCAATCTCACTTTTTTAAAACCAATTTCCTTTAGTAAGGGTTTCTTTAGGAGACTGTAATCTGATGCAGTCTCTCAGTCTTTCAGTGGAAAAACAATTATTTTTCACAAGATCACAATGGAGACAGACATCTCATCTCTGGTTCCTGATTGCTTTTGCAGTTCACCTAACTAGTTAATGTAACCTGTACGCATTGTTATTATGCAATAAATTGCATTTTGTTGTGGAAGACTCTTCTCGTTTAGGACTCAATGGTAGTTTGTCCTCCAGCATGGCTAATTGGTAAGGCCTTCATCTCTAGATAGGCTGGGCCAATGTGGCCATTAATTGATCAAAGCAGCAGGCCACACAGGGGCTTATAGTGCCTGACAGTCTGCCCCTTTTTCGCAGTTACATCCAGGCTCAGGTGTCTGTGGAGAGGGAGCGTGCAGTGTTCACCAGCACAATGGAGGCTGTTGGAGACATGTGGGCACCATAGGATTAGGGGTGCATCATCACCCTGGACAATGTTATTTTAATTGGCTAAGTTTCTGTTTTATAAGTTTTCATTAGCCATTTGCTGCTTCTATCACAGTGCCCCATTGGGGGCAATTTGACCTGTTAAAGTTTGTGGTTTTAAGAATACAGAGCAAGATTTGGCTACATCTGCATTCTGGCAACGATGGAGAGGGAGAATACAGAGTTCAGTGGCCTGGACAATACAGGCCTTTAGGGATCAGTGGGCCCACATGGGCTGGAGCGCATCATCAGACCTGATAGTGACATTTGGTTTACATTTAATAAGTTTCCATTGTATGTTTCTATTGGCCTCTTGATCTTTTGTTGTAGGGTTCCGCTAGGGCTGTTTAAACCATTATATTCATCTCAAAAGAATAAACAGGAAGTCTGAACCTCCTGCAAGGTAATGCGCATGACGAAAGAGAGACATAGAGAGAGATTTGACTGCACTGAGATAACCAAATGCTGACTTACTATTATCTGATCAGTGGTCTAATGATTACTTCAACAGAATTTTTATGACTTTACCTCGTAGTGGAGACTTCATGGCAGCTTCCACCATCCCGACCAGCAGCTGCAAGCTTTTCGGATCCTGGGCCAGCCCAGATGCAAACGCAGCCAGTGCATCTGCATGGCGGCCGAGATACTGGAGAGCAACACCCTGTCGGAAGTATGCCTGCAAAGAACGGTAGAGACAATATAACTTCTATATAGAACTATTCTATAACTATTCCCAGTGAGATTTACCACATCATTTATTCATCAATATCTGACAAATCTTTGTCTGTGGGTTGTACATTCTACCAAGGGTAATACTTTCATGAAACCCATTTCTCACCAACACATACTATTGTTACTTTGTCTGTTTTGTTGCAATGACAGAATTTTGCATTGTTTGCTTAAATGATACATTATTCCGTGATTGCTTGGCAGAGACTGTTTTAATCCTTTGGAACTAGCAAATGGAAGGTAACAGTACAATCACTGTCATTCACAGAGTCATTATTCATCAATTCCTCAGATAGTAAAGCTTCTATAGAATATGCAAAGAATGCTGGACTTAATGGAGGTCTGACCAGCCAACCAGAGAGCTGGCACAGGCCTCCCATCACCTCCTTTAGGGAAGACCCACTGAATTATGTAGCGCTCATGTATAAAGCAGGCATTGGCAGAACTTGCCCAGAATCAAAGATCCAGGTGGTGCAAGGCCAGTCTGCCAAGTGCTGCGGGTTAAACAGGGGCCAGCAGTTTTATTGAACAATGCCAGTAGGGAAACATTAGCTGCTGGTGGCACAACACCCAACCAAGGCCTAATATTATTGCTGGATTCCAATCCAGAAGGGAAAGACAAATTTAAAAAAAGTAATAATTGGAAATGAATTTAATGAAGCTCCATTTTGAGATAAACAAAATGAGTTGGGCCAATATGTATCATTCATAAGTTTTACTGTTCTTCTCTCTTCTGCAATGCCAGTGGACAGAGATGCTGGAGATGGGTGCCTGGAGGAAGGAGCAGCATAAAATTTGTTAGCAAGGGCAGGAGACGGTTCTCAGTGAGAACCCCTCTCCCCCACGCCAGATGCCGGATCCCTAGATCAAGCAAAAATGGTCTTTGAATGAGCAACTCCCCAACCATGACTTGGCAAGATTCCATGTAGAGTTTTGCTGTTGGGATCCCTGCGTGGCGAGCCCACTGCTGGTTTAATGTCAGTGGTGGTGGGATGAGGACCTTATGTAGACATTAGCTGCCCTCATAAGGTCCTCAATTGGCAATGAGGTATAATGGCCATCCATGGGTCTCTACCTTGTCAGGGTGGAGGCATGACATTGGTGGGGCTCACCACCAACTTCCCACTTCATTAAATTATTCTACAAGCAAATGTGACAATTTACAAAATTGATAAAAATAATCCAATCAATTTTAATTACTATGTACCCAAGATTTAATAAAAACCAAAAGAACTGTGGATGTTGTAATGCAGAAACAAAAATAAAAATTGCTGGAAAAGATTTTTTTTTAAATTTTTGTAGCCAAGCATTAATTTTAAAATAAAACACAATTGAACAATGAAACAATTAAAACTTATACGGCCATCAAATCATTCCCTTCCACAGACTATGTACAATCTATCCCATTATGGGCACCATCCAAACTGTCAATTTCCTGGTGGCAATCTCTTGCTAACTAATTCCAAGGTAACCCTGGCTGGTTACCCATCTCAGACCTCCATGAGCACTAGAACGACAGAGAATCATCATTGGTGTTCTAAAATTGAGTCCTGATGCTGGTTTTATTTTAATCTAGCCTTTTTAGAGCAAGCATATTGCCATGGTACTAATTGCCTTTGTTGGTTGTACACTACAAACTGCCATTTTTTTTTGTGGTTTTGGCTGAGAGACTCTTTGAACGGTATACTTTCCACTTGCACTAATTACAACCTAAACTAAACATAGGTATATAATCAACAAACAGAAAATACTCTTCCAAATGCCTAGTTTCACATGAGGCCAGAACAATCTAAATAATCTACTATCAGCATATGCACCTCTCAGTATTTTTAAAACCTGAATCATTCTCTTCAATTTTACAGTGGAATCAAATTGAATTCAACACATCTAACCTTGACTTGGTGCTGCAACTGATGAAATTGTATTGTCTCTCAAGGCAGTGGCCATAATCACAGTTAGTACTCCAAATTTTGTTACTTACAAGGTTAGATTAAATTGTTTCAATTTGGGCTAGACATTCCTGACATCCTTTTATTTAGGTTGAAAATAATATTGAAATGGACAAGTGGGTAAAACTGATAAGAAGTTGGTTGTAGTGATTGAATGGGGTCAGCCAGGTGGACCTCATAGATTTAGAATTACATGATTGGGGCTGTTAATCTGGTCCGATCAGGGAGCCCTGGCTGACAGACATAAACAGGAGCGTCAGAGGTTCTATTCACTCGGAGAGCGGGATCTGAGGGAGCTGGATCAGTGTCAAGGACTCTCCATGTGTAAATAAAGGGTGACATGTTGATGTGATACTGGGCCTCTGTGGAGTTATTTCAGTGGGTAACCCTCAAAAAGGAGAAAATACAGTCCCAGCAGTGATAAGAGTTTCAATTTTGAGACAATACATTTCTTTTCAATAACTTGTTCTGAGGCTTTTAAGGTATTAGTAAGTACATTACGCCCAACGTAAGTTTCAGACACTTGGAGGGAAGGAAGGAAAGAAGAAACCGTTATAATTAAGTCTGTCTATCTCCTCCTTCAATTAACTCAATGTCACGGCATCCACCACATTCTGAGGTAGTGAATTCCTCAGATTCACAAATCTTTGAGACAAGTTGACATTGTATTGAAAGCTTTCAGTTTTAATTATGGGGTTCATAGAATTGTTGTGTTTTGGAACTGTGCCTTTAAATAAAGGTGTAAAGAGGTCAGGTGACTTATTCTGAAGTCACCTTGGTAACATTTATGACTGTGTCATGTAAGGTGTACACATATGGAGGTATCAATCTCCCGGTGCGCAATGAGTAGACTCTGTGACTCCCAATGTCTCAATAAGGAACTGAAAGTATCAGCAGTTATGATATAAACTGTCTATTCACTCATAAGATGAACGAGAGTAGGGGTGAAGAGTAACTAATCAGGATTTGTACCTTGATACAAGGCTAATATGCTTCATGGGGAAGGTGCAAAGGAATCCATTTTGAGGCCAGTTTACAGGCTTCCCTACAAATCAAAGAATCACACAGACAGACCTGAATATTTATGTTCTCAGCAGAGAGAACAGGCTGATTGGCTTTGCAAACTACTACAGGTAAGTGGAGAAATATGAGCCCTTGGGAAGCTGGGAGCAACTAGGGACTCTATTATCAGAACTGTAAATCTGTGGTGCCTGATAACGAGAAAGCAGGAACACACCTGTCTCGAGTTTAAAGTACAAGTTACCTACAAAAGTAATATGTAATTGGTGTTTTTAGTTATGACATAAAAACCTTGACATGGAATTTTATACAATATTTTTGCTATCTTTTTGTGTATTTTCACACATCATAATCTTACGCTGCTCCCATCTAATGATCCTTGACTTACAATAAGGAGTAACACCTTATTAAGGAGGTAGAGGGAATTATTGGAAATGTTTGCAAGTTCCCAGTATTTCAAGAATATCTATCTTCGATGACAATGAAAGAAAAGCTTTTTTAAGAAAATCATAACTGCAATATTTAATTTAAAATACAATCAATATTATGAGCATGAATTAATAATTAATACTCTGACTTGTTATCATTAAAGATTGAATTGATTGAAGCACTGTGCCTGATGCTGTAGATGTTCAATCATGCTTCCTGTCCGTTCTGGACTCCTACATATTCATTACTGCTGAGTTATTAAAGACATTGAAATAACCTGTTGCTGTAAAAGGCTTGTAGCTTTTATTTTCCAATAAATCATTGATATGGGACAGTCTTAATTGTTATTTCAGAGTACATTTCAAAATATGTGGGCATTCTCTGAACTGCTCTAAGGCAATTATGTTTTTTGTTTCAAATATGGAGACAAAAATTGCGCACAGTACAGTGAATGTGGTCTCACCAATGCCTTGTACTACTGCAGCAAAACTTCCCTATTTTTATATTCCATTCCACTTTCAAAGAAAAAACATCAACGTTCCATTTGCCTTCCTTATCACATATTGTAGCTGCATGCTAACCTTATGGGATTAATTGTTTTAAGAAAAACAATATCTTGTTTATTTTGTTTAATGAGGAGGAATCTGGTGAGTTCACTACCTCAGAATGTGGTGGATGCCGTGACATTGAGTTAATTTAAGGAGGAGATAGATTGCCTGCTCCTAGTTGTAATGTTGTCAATTAATTCTATAATTGGAGGTAAGGCAGGAATGGAGCAGTTAAAATGAAGCATAAGTGCAGGTAGGATTTTAAGGAGATATCTGGTAGCACAAAAGGACAGCATTGGCTACTCAAGTGAACAATATGGGCATCAGGAACAGATAGTAGTCCAGTCTTGCCATATATATTATACGCATGCACACACACACATGGTGTTGCATACAGCCAGGTGTTTTCTCTTCAATTTCTAAGAACTAAACTATTTTGGCAGAGGGCAATGCGTTGGCTCAAGGTTCCAGCACAACTGTTATGCCTTCCTGCTGCACAGGCAGGAGGTTTGGGTTCAACTCCCACTCCAGGACTTGTTGGTCAAGGAAGTTGCATTCATAACAGTCAAAAGGGTTGAATCTCAACCTTTCAATCCTTTCAACATATGCCAAAGGCAGGTAGTAAGAGCAGGAGAGTTTCCTAGGCAGCCATGTTATAGAAAGAAACTGCATAGCTCCAGGCTTCGGCACGCATGTAAAAGTTTCAGTTGCCAAACCAACCGGGACTGTTTGCAAGGTCAGGGGGCTGGACAGCTGGTGTGGATAAAATTGGTACCAACAGCACAGGATTCAAACGCCTTTCTGGTTGAGTTGGATTCAGGAGTAGCCTCCTTGCACCACCCACGGGCCAGGTTTTGACACTGTGGATCAGACCTGCCTTCGGGCAGAGAACTCTCAGGATGAAGAAAATGAGGCCACTACAAGGATGTCAAAGCTGTAACAGAGTAGGCGAGTTTAGTTGGGGCCAAAATCAGATCAACCATGATGTTATCGACTGGTGGAACAAGTTCAAGGGTGTGAACGGTCTACGTCTGTTCCTAATTTGTATGTTGGATGTTTTAACCCTGCTGCCCCTTAGTGTTCAACCAAATCTGATAGTCAATGTCAAAACTAGCTCTGTATCAAAGTTGTACACACTGCATCTTCTGGATTTGAGTGAGCAAAGATGGAAGTCATATCACAGCACTGGCCTGGCTAAGGAAAAGTAAAGATTTCAAAGGATTCCAGGGAATTAAAAGTGGGAATAAGAAAATTCAGCACGGAGGGAAATTGAAAGCCTAAGACAAAGTTGCAGGGAGCATAAAAGGGTGGTCATGTAATTTTGGAGAGTGTTCTAAGTGTTTTGCAGTCAGTGGGCAATATAAAAGCTAGTAATGCATTCGTCTGTGATCATAGGAGTACAGAGACCATAAGAGATGACCTGCTTGAAGGGGTGCTAGTGAATATAGCTAAGAGCTCACAATGGAGCGAGAGATTATGGGAGGACTGGAAACAGTGTAGCGTATAACTTAATGAATATCTTGTCAGTTATAAAAGGTAAGAAATTTGCAGCCATGCGTGCATAAAGTACTATTGTTTCTTGGAGAAACACCAATGTTGTCATCCCAAAATTGGAAAACAAAATTGGACCTCAAGGTCAAAGATACAGATTCCCAAAGTGGTGTTGGGAGCTGAAATTTTGCAATTATGAGCTCTGAGGCCTCATGAAGCTCTGATCAAGTTACAGCAGCTGTGCTCCCACTGCAACAGGTTACTGATCTCAAAGGTCCTTTCATCCTTCTGCCACACAACAGCACCCCCAACTCTCATAAGTGCTCCCACTTCCCCCAACTTCCGCCGTACAGTCTCAAAGTTCTCACTAAGGATTCACAACAACACTCAAGCCACAAAATGGGGTCACAGTGGAAACAGTAATCTAGACTCAAAACATTAGCTTGTTCTCTCTCCATGGATGCTGCCTAACCCACTGTGATCTGTAGCACTTGTTGTTTTCAGGAAAGAAAGCACTGTTTTAGCACAAAACGATAGCAAAACTTGATTTAAAAAGAGGCAATTCTCTGTATATGTTATTAAATTTAATAATGGTGAACCAGTAACTTGTACTTTGTGCCATTGATAATATACTTCTTGTAGTGATTCTATCAAGGTACATCAAGTATAAGCATTATTATTGTTTCATCTAATGTTTTGGTTTACCATTTATACTGCAAGTGTTAAACTAACTGATCTATCATTTCTAGTCTCATGCTTCAATCACATATTGAATACTGGGGCTATCATGAGCTCCATTTTACTACAATTTTGTATTTAGCAATTGCCTAAAAATGTTAACCAGACCACTAATAGTTTTACAAAATATAGCATTTATATCAAACTACTTATGTGGATATTATTATATCTTTTTTAAAGCCTAAAATTACGTTGGAGGTAAGCAGATCTATAGAGATCTCTCGAAATTACACTGATTGATCAGAAATGTGGAGGAAGCTGATGGTTAGTGATCAATGCCAAGCACAATGGAGTAGACAATACCTGTGGGAGCAGGGTAGAGAAGTAGGGCGACCAATGCTCACTTCCATGTCCCATCTGGTTAATTTTGGTAGATTATGATACCCTTTGATCCAAGTATTACTTGTAACAGCTTTAGTGTTATCAATTTAAATCTTCCTTAATGGATGTTTATCTCAAGATTGTTGATAAAAAGGTAGAAAATTAACTCACCCCAACTGGTTATCATCACAAAAGTATTTTAGAATATGGCATAAAGTTTACGAGTAATTACTATGCAAAATAGCATGCTGTAAATTCTATTTACCAAGACACCACAATATTTTGAGCCACAGTGAAAGGGATTTTCCCATTTGCACTGAACGTTGGGATACCTTGCTATACAAGAAATTGTTAAACTTCATCACTCCACTTAAAATACCATAACTAGTGCAATATAAATCAAAATGGCACCATTCTGAAATATTTCCTAAAGTTTAAACGTTTCATTGTTCAGTCACTGTTCTCTCCTGGGTGGGGAGGCAATGGCCTAGTGATATTACTGGTAGACTATTAATCCAGAAACATATGTTTCTGGGGACATAGTTTCAAATCCTGCCAGGGTAGATGGCGATGTTTGAATTCAATAAAAAAATCTGGAATTCACAATCTAATGATGACCATGGAGCCATTATGGAATGTTGGAAAAACCCATCTGGTTCACTAAGAAGGGGAAAGAAACTGCTATCATTATCTGGTCTGGCCTATGCATGACTCCAAATTCACATCAATGTGGTTGACTTTTAACTGCCCTCTGGACAACTAGGGATGGGCAATATATGCTGGCTTAGCCAATGATCGCCACATCCTATAAGCAAAATTAGTAAAAGGTTTTGGTGCCACTGTACCATTTAGAGTTGTCTCTAGCTATTTCTTTAATTCTTATTAACTGCTCCAGTGAAGGATGATTGAAAACCATAACGGTCCTTACTTAAATTATTCAATTCAGTTCAACATGGATCAGATTCCAGGAAAAAAAATAAGGGTTTAGAATCTTCTATTACACAATAAATGTGAATGCCAATATGCAACTGAATCAAGTGTTCTCTTGTACTAACCGTTACTTAGCAATGTCACAGCATGCAATCGAAGTTCAATGGACCAGGTCAGATCAGTACCACTGATCATTACTGTGGTTTATTTCTCAATTTAACAAAGAGGAATCTGTGCAATTAACACTCCTGTGAGTTGAAGCATTCTTTATAGAACAACCTGTATATGACACAGTAGCTTTAATTTTCATTCCCTCCTTTATAAAGTCCAATTATTTGCATGCATGGAATTTTTGCTCTTGCTGCAATAAAAGATGAACATGGTCCACATTGAATTATTGCATTCAATATCAAGTCCCCTATACAGCTGAGTCAGCATCCCTGCCTACTGCCTTGGCAGGAGTCCAGTACAAAAAGCCCTTTTCACTTTATACTGCCTCATTATTGAATGAATTACTTATGCAAATTGCTATTAGCTTTATGGATCAAGTGTAACTTGGAATAAAGGTATGTTGGATATTTAACCCAAGCCTCCTCTCATCTGCCACACCTACATTGACATTGGCAGACAAACCTATCACACACTGCAGAGCGAACCATGATATCTTCCAGAATCTGTGCCCTCTTGGTCAGGGACATCATAATATGTGGAAATACACAAGTTGATACATAAGACACACTAAATGTTAATGACACACAGACAAGTATCTCCTCCCCGCACAGAACACTAAATATGATAAACTCCAAAAGACACCAATGCTGAAGCTTACTTACTATAAACACTAACGCGCTTGACAGCACAGTGCCCAGAGACTCATTAAATATACTGAAGACTCAGCCACTCTTACTGCTGAGACTATCATATCCAGTCCATTTTTAGTTTCACCATTGAACAGTCTTTTTTCTCATGCCATCACGTGCTGGCCTTCACAAACTCTCAAGATCTTTAAATATGAAAACCCAAATACCTCTAGCCAAAGCACTTGAATATAACTAGACCTATATTCAAGCACATTAATTACATTTTTTGGAACAGTTTCTAATTAAATGGAATATGGCTGTAATTAATACTCAACAACGTTTCTCATTACAGCTTTCAGGGTCCTTATAAGTAAGCCAGCCATGAAGAAAACAATATAAACAAAACCCAATGTGACTATGAAAATTCATGTACATGAATATTTAATTCACTTCTTTATTGGGTAATCTAGATTATGGACCTATTGTTAATGAAGTTTATTACAAACCATTTATTAAAATGAAGGGACTATATGTGCTTGCATTGAACCACACATGATTTAGTGGCAGAAAACATTATTTAATGCCAATTAGATTTCACACAAATTTTCACTATTAAAGAGTGGGAATGGTGAATAATCATCACTGTCTCTTATTAAGGAACAAACAATCAATTTCTAAATGGCTATGAGACAAGGTAATTACACGGTTTCTTCTTAAACTTCTGATGGAATTTTCACAAAATACAGATACACTGATAGAAAAACCCTCTCATTTTTAAATTAGAAATTCTACTAAGAAGACTGAAAAAAATGTCTTTGTTTAAAATAAGCTACTTGTAATACTTGAATGCAATTTACAAAACGCTCTCTGCATATTCTTATATATCAATTTTAGACTTTTTTATTTATATGTCTCCATTCTAAAGACTTGGACACAAGCTAGCACACAAATCACGTGTACCTTTCAATACCAGGAGCCCAAATCTAGACCCAATCTAGTAACGTTATATGCAAATTTTTCAGAAGAGTTCACTGGATACTAATCAGGATATGACCTGTTAAAAACAAAGTTGCTGGAAAAGCTCAGCAAGTCTGTCAGCCTCTGTGAAGGAGAAAACAGAGTTAATGTTTCGGGTCCGAAACGTTACCGAACCCGAAACGTTAACTCTGTTTTCTCCTTCACAGATGCTGCTAGACCTGCTGAGCTTTTGCAGCAATATTGTTTTTGTTCCTGATTTACAGCATCTGCAGTTCTTTTGGTTTTTATGACCTGATTAAGTTTATCCTTGCCTAAGGCAGAGCCACTGGGACAAATCCTACTATCAAACTAGCTGGAATTAGGAAACCTACCTTCTTGACAAAGTATAAACCTTTCAGAAATTTCTCTGTTGGTACAGCTTAATACTCAATTGCATCATGCATGTAGCCACTAGTCAGTAAATTAATTTAAATATTCTTTTCCATAATGGGGTCTCTATGACATTGTTTCATGAAGTTACTGTGAGACAACCAACCTGGAGAAATATCTAAGTCAGGGATTCCCTGGGGACTTCTCTAGACTGCTGCTTAAATTTTGTTAGGAAACGTTTGTTAATGTCAAGCTCTAACTGTGGAGTTCAATACATTTTTGGAGTCCCAATAAATTACTTACTGCCTTACTTTACTATGAAAGTTGCTGGTACGTCTATTTAAAATGGGATAAATTTCTGACACCAGCGAAGGGTAATCTGTAGCAAACTATCATTAGTATCCTTGGAAAGATATTTATACAAAATTATATAACACTAATAATCTTTATAGGGGAAATCTTTAAGTCTCCTATGAGTTACCCACATATGAAAAAGAACATTTCGGATATTAAGTGACAACTAAGTTTACATCTCATCAACAGTCTGAATGCTGGACAGCTGTAATATTTCTGTAATCGATCTTGACCAGGCCACATTTAGCAGATGGATGTATCTTAAGACCTTCTGTCCAGTGAACTGCCCACTTGGTCACGACATTGTGGGTATCTATACTTTCAGTTGAAGAAAACCTGCAAATGAGATCTGAGGGTGGTGGACACTGAACCTGAGATCTGGAGATCGTCACTGGCAGTTATGACCTCTGGAGACTGACTACTTGAAGGGTATTGGAATAGGAGAGCAAAATGCTCAGCCAGCCAGAAAAGGTTCAGAGAAAATATAGGCCAGGGAATCGTGAGATTGCAGAAACATTTGCAGAAAACAGATACACCAATGAATGAACACTTCAATGCAAGACCTTACTACAGTACAACAGACACAAGATAGAATGCTCCACTTTCCAAAACATTAAATGTGCTGTATAATCAAAGAACACATAGCTACAGAACAATAGATGTAAATTTTCATTTATTCAGGAATGTCAATAGAACATATCGAGCTGCACAATTATAACACAAACTGTAATCAATGGAGCCAAAAGTTACATTGAGATAATATGGCCATGGTAAAGTGTTGAAAGAATGTTATACGTGAGGATCAATGATTGGTCATATTGATCTCTATTAGTGCTGTGTAAAATGGATAGTACCTCCCTCTGGGTAAAGAACACCATCCACAAGCCCAGCCATGCCTCCATGCCACTACTCTTCACCTTGTATTGAAATAAAAGCTGATCACCTGCACATCTATTATATGAGGTGGACAGGTCAGGAATACAAGACTTCAGAATGGTAGACAGGAAAACTGAGGTACAAAGAAAAATCAGTATGGTTTACAGTATCCCGTCCATGCAAAAAGTGCAGTAAGCTTGAAATGTAGGGAATTTACTGCATTATTGATTGAGTTCATTGATTAAGTAATGACCGATCTATATTTGATTGTCACAAAATATAAAAACAATCTGAAAAACACAATTTCTTTTAGAAAATCGTTCTTTAAGAAAAGACTTCATAGAAAATGTATTTGCTATCCTTGCCATATGGAGAATGAGTATGGCAATGAGAATGTTATGTAAGAAATAACAGTGCTTCTTCTCATCTCACACATATGAAACATTACGGTTGATATCACACTTCAGAGAGAGAGCACAAAGGAAGGTAAACTGACATGACAGTGAGACGTATGGCAAGCTGTTTCAATCCACCAGTCTCAATGGGAATTTCGTTACTCTTTGCTTTAAGTACCAGGTTGGCTCAGATGCTCGCACTCACGCCTCTGAGTCAGAAGGTTGCAGCTTTAAGTCCCCATTGAACACATAATTTAAGCTGACACTTCAGTGTTGTATCAAGAGAGTTCTACATTGCTGAAATGTGCTTTCTTTCGAGATGAAGCATTAAGCCAACACCCAAATGACTGTTTGAGTGGTTCACGTGAGCGTAAAAGATTCAGAGAAGCAGCGACCTAGATTCTTATTCTCTTTCTCCCAAAACCAACAAACATAAAACCCAGATTGCCTGATAATTATCCCATTTGCAATTTCCAGCATTGCCACATAGGAGAGTGGCAGTGTAGCAAACATAGTTTATGTAAGTCTAAAATGATACATAACATTGTAAATATCTATTCCAATGCTTGCACTAAGGGAATGTAACAAACAAACGACTCACAATAGAGTTAGAAGTCATTTACAAGATTGACGAGACAAAATTGGAATTCAACAAAATTCTGGAATTAAGAGCCTGATGGTGACCATGAAACCATCGTTGATTGTCGAAAAAACTCATCTGGTTCATTGATGTCCTTTAGGGAAGGAAAGTGCCATCCTTACCTGGTCTGGACTACATGTGACTCCAGACCCACAACGTGGTTAACTCTTAACTGCCCTCTGGGATGGGCAATGAATGTTGGCTTAGCCAGCGACATCCCATGAATGAGCAAAAAGGGATAGTTTGAAAAAAAAACTTAGTGTATTGATTGCACAACACATCAAATGGTCATGTCAGAAGACGGCAGTTTCAACCTGGAGGTACTTTCTGAATCAACTAAAATGTTCAAGATGGTTGTGTTTGTATGTAAAAAAAGATATTATGCTATTTAATTTCCTATAAAGTTTTACAGATTCTTTTCCTGTTTTTAGTAAAGTTTAATACAAACAAAGCAATTTGGGACTCCAAAAATACTTACCATCAAAATCCCCAAAATGCAACAGAAAGGGAGAAAATAAATTTTAAACAAAAGGCACTGGGACAGTGAGAAAACAAGAGAATAGAAAAACATGTCTGTAACCTGTCTCGTACAAGGTTAATCCAGCGTGACAAGATTTCACTCATTGCATTCCCATATCAGGGTCATACAACAAACCAATTCAATCTAAAAGCTTTCTGTAGCCTTTTTATAAAATACAATGATGTCAGAGTAAAATCAAATGATCTAATTATGAGCACCATTTCCCATGAGTAAAAAGCCAATCATTTACTTGTGATTAAGTCACGAATGAATTATATATGCATGTCATACAGATGGTGTACTTTAGGCTATAAGGTTTTTTTAAAGTTTTCTTTACCCCTTAAGCATTGACTCTTATTCGTGGTGGCGGACTAACAACACAAATTACAAAACCTGTACATGCAGACTATGGTGAGATTTATTTGACTCATATTCTTATTTTAAAAGCACTTTAATAATCCAAATCATCTTGTTATATACAATATGTTAGAACAGAACAAACATGGTACTATTGTTAAACATCTACAGATGTCAGAAATAAATCAGGAACAAATCAAGTACATGAAAATGTTGTATCATATTTGTGATTCTAATTCAGAACTCAATCTCCCATTACCTGCAGCCTTTCTTCACTGTATCCTTAACTCAAACCCTATATACTGATTTAGATTTTAAAACAACAATTTGCTTTTACATGCTGTCTTCAATGAAACAAGTGTTAGTTCCAAGGCACTTTACAAGGAGACTCGACACCACACAATGCAGAAAAGTGGGGGTGGTTAAATTTAAGATGTTCTATGATTGCAGACTGACACAACAAAAAGGGTTAATTTAGGAAGAAAGTTCCAGTATAAGAGAGTGATGTGCTGCAATGCTTTGCCTGTTGAGTAGGAATATGCCAGGTAAACATAGCAAAGGTATTCTACTCCGACACATCACAACTTATTCATTCCTACTGTATTCCAAAGTATCAACATAGAATTTTAATGTACCCTCCAATCTCAGTTTCATGAGCAATAAGTATTTCAAAAGTATCCTTTCTAACTGCAAAAATAAGGTAATTTGTTGAACTAAAATAATCTGGATTGTAACACAAACCAGATTTCATTCCTGGGCCAGAGAAAACCAAGATATCCACCATGAGGCCTCCGAACTAGAATCTACAACGGAGTTTTCCTCAGCTATAGTAAAAGCTCTTTTCCATGTTGTTGATTTTGATCCTACAGATTAACACTGGCAGTTTCAGACACAATTGTGTCACTGCATTCTAGGTGTACACTCCTTTGTGTATAAATGTCTCGGAGTGTCTTGCTTGACATGCTGCTGGGTTTCATGCTGAATTATAAGCAAATGGCTAGCTTCCTGCATTCTCAAAATCAAGCTTTCTAGTTTAAGAAAACCTGCAAGAAAAGGAAGCTAAGGAGGAAATGCCTCATAAGGAATGAAACACCATTGATAATTTACAGTGACAACATCCGGAATTTTATAACATCTTGCAAATGATGAAGCATTTCACATTTGAGCACAACGCTATTCCAAAAATGTTTATAAGCTAGGAATGAAAAGAAAGTTTGAAGTGAATTACAAATATCTTAAAGATACTAAATTCCTTCCAATGAATTCCATTGAGAAGGTGCAAATAAATAACAGGGGGCTATCTGGTACAGCATGTTTCCTTATCAGGAGAAGGGGAGGTGAAATGCTAAAGAAAGTGCTGCTGGTGCCCCAGAGAAAAAGGGACAAAGGGAGAGCAGGTAACGTAGGGGCATTATCATGCACTATCTAGCATCTAAAGGGAATAACTTCTCCTGCTAAAGGCAGCTGTAAGAGATCACTGCAAATTGGAATAATTACAGTGCTGTAAAATAAGTTACTATTGTGCCCTTATGTTAACATCATTAGAGAATTCTGAAATCTCACTTGCACGCATTCAAAATCATCTAAGCCAAGGTTTGTGTCGTTTTCAGCAAAACATTCAGCAATTAATTTAAAAATCAAACCAACAAAATAACCTTATCACTGAAATACAAACGTAGAGATACTATACAAGCGCAGGTGGGGCAAGAATATTTCCAAGAATAAGGTTATTTCTTTTGGTTGACAATGCTCTAGATCACACATAAGTCTGTGATCCAAGAATATTTTTCCTTTTTAGTCACGGTGCACATGGCACTTTTCAAAATTAGGTCTGTGCTTTCCACACATCTCTGGTTCCTAAGCACCGTTTGTAGAATTTGGGATTTCTTCTTTTATAGGAAATAATACAATTAAAGTTCCAGCCCTTTTCCTGTCAACTGTGTAAGGTTGGTGACTTGCAATAATGGTATAGCATTTGACAGTAATATACGCTTCCAAACACACATCCAATTTCTGACGAAGACCACCTACTTCCACCTACGTAACATCACCTGATTCCACCTGTGCCTCATCTCACCCATGCCTTTATTAACTTTACATTTAAATATTACAACTCTATCCTGGTCAGCTTCCCGCCTTAAATCTTCCTGTAAACCTCAGTTCATTCAAAACTCTGCTGCCCATGGTTAATTTGCACCAAGTCCTGTTCATCCAATACCACTGAGCTTGAAGATCTATAATGGCTCCCATTCTGGAAATGCCTTCATTTTAAAAGGCTCATCCTAGTTTTCAAATTCTTCCAAGGCTTTAACCTTTCCCATTTCTATAACCTCCTCCAGCCCTATAACTATCTGGGATCTCTGAGCTCTTCCAATTCTGACCTCTTCTGCATTGCTGATTTTAGGTACTCTACCATTTGTGGCTGCACTTCCAGCTGTCTGAGCCCCAACCTCAGGAATTCCCTCCCTGAGACTTATACCTTTTCCTCAATACCAACCTTGTGGTCAAATAGCCTAATATGTTAAGACAGCATAAACTTTACTTGATAATGTCTCCACGACGTTCCTTGGGACATTTTACCCGATTTAATGTGCTGTTGTCATTACTGTTAGTCGTGTTCTGTCAATGCCATATTAGCAATGTGAAAATATCAACAGGTATCATTAATTTTGAAGGCTACTAGTTACAGAAATATTACTTGTCCCTGAATGGAATAAATTTCAACTATTCCTTGTCGGGATCATGAAACAGATTTCACGATAATAGGATTGTCTCCTATCTTCTGGTGTGGCCTCTTGGTGTAAGCCTATTTTGTGATGTAAACCACTAACTGAGCAGCAATGCAAGTATGACGCTGACCTCAGGTGATGTTCCTCCAAACCATTACAGTTGCTAGGGAATAAGACACAAGAATAGAAAAGCTGCTGCAACGACAGGTGAGTATTCTGTAAGAAATTAGACAGAGCATCAGTGACGAAGTTTCATGCACTACTTGTGCTGTTATCATCTGGATTCTGTCACCAAGTGTAAACACAGAATGAACCATCGACTCTCAATAAGGGTATAGGAAATCTGATTTGCTCATAGCTAACATATTTTTTCAAGGTCTTTCTAACAAATAAAATCAGGTTTGACAAATGAATGTGTTTGATGCGAATGCATCTTCAACTTAACTCTGACATAAATAACCAAATAAACTAGTTAGAGAAAGAGATCCTGGGAGAGAAATGAACGAGAAAATGATTGAAGGAAACAGGGATTGCAATAAAAGTTGCAGGTCTGTTGATCTAAACGCCAATGGGTTGGCAGTTACATTTCAGCAACAGCAGTAGGCAGTCTGTCACTGGTAAACTATCTTCAAATGTTTTTAAATGGCTTCTCAAAACCTGAATCATACAATTCACTTCAGTCATCTAGCCATCACTCCACAATGCAATAATGGCTTTTTGTTCAATTAAAGCAGCACCCAGGCAGATCTATATTGACTATAAACACAAGATAACCTTTTACAATCACTTTTCAGGAGAAAAGGAAAATAGAGGATGACAAAGAAGCACAGAAGGTATTCATGTGATCCTCAGCACTTTATATGGAAATAGCTGAGATTTGTGTGTGTATCAGGTAAGGGGAAGAGTATACTGGCTACTACTCGCACATGGGTAAAAGCTCTCTACCATTAACTTGCAGAAAAGCACTAACAATACTTGAATCTTCAACTGGTCATATTCTTTTATTTTTGATAAAATAATACTTGCCAGAAAGCAGAGTTGAATTCAATTCGTGCAACGCTAAATGTTTTACTGACAGCCCAGGAGAGATCAATAAATTAAGGTGCTAAGACCATTTCTGCATTGTGTTACATTATGACAAGGTTACACCTCTTTCCCAGCAGTCTTCCTTTTAAGCAAAGATACTAAAAGATGCTTTCCCTTGGAAATCACCAAAGACACCTCAGAAATGATTTACCAAGCGAGTCAGTGATGATGTACTAAACTTGAATCCCAATGGACAATATAAAGTGATGCTATGACAGGATGAGAACTCCTCTGCAACTGAATTGGCAATTGTGTATGAGAATCTGCACTCTCTCATTTTCAACTTTATCTAGATTCTCTTTAAAGTATTATGTTCTCTGAGCAGTTTCAGATTAAAGGCAGTAAAATGCTGCACAAAGATTTTCAGAGGTTGAGTTTAAAAGCAAGTCAGAGGTTGCCAGAGGGATTGGAGTGGATTTAAAGTGTAGGGGCAGAAAGTTGTTAAGGGGCTAGGGGTCTTATCAGCCAGCTGGAGAGAAACCTGAGCTGCCTCTTTGAGGGAAGACCTCTCAGACCACACATCAATCAGGCAGAGACAAGGGCAGCAGCAGGATTTCCCCTGGAATCAAGATTTCAGAACAGAGGTCCCGCCCAGTGAGAACTGTCACTAGCCAGTGGCTGGCAGCACTTAGAACATAGAACAGTACAGCACAGTACAGGCCCTTTGGCCCACAATGCTGTGCTGACCTATTATCATACTCTAAGATCAAACTACCCTGCATACCCTACATTTTACTATCCTCCATGTGCCTATCCAAGAGTTGCTTAAATGTCCCTAATGTATCTGCCTCCACTACCACCGCCGGCAGCACATTCCACGCACTCAACACTCTCTGTGCTCAGCAGTGCCACAGAGAAAGCCATGGCTCCTGGAGGAACAGCATTCCCAGATTTCCAAGATGATGAACAATCCAGGAGTAAGGAAATTGGTGTTAGGGGGTTTCTCAGGTTGGGGTTGGCACAGATTGGAGGGAAGGGCATTTGGAAGCAAGAGCAGAGGGGTGGCTCCTGGTGTTCATTTTCATGCCATATATTCAGTCCCTTGAATGAGCACTGTGCCTTTGACCAAGGGACCACCACTCCCCACCTGTCCAGATAACAAGTCACATGGTGACAGACCCTCCTACTGCTGCATTTAACCCCGCGGATGCAGGAGAAGCTCTTAACTGGTTCTTAATTGGTCACTCAATGGTCTCAAATTAGTGGTGGGGCAGGAAGGTTGATTTTAGGACTTCCTGCGCAGAACATAATTTTGAAGACAACAAGGCGGAAGCGAGTTTAGGGTAGGCCACAACTGATTAAGTTCCCTTTCCTATTCCAAGCTACCACCCCAAGGAGCAGATGATTTTCACCGAGGGTATCATTAGCCACCTGGCCTAGCACCAGAAGTCCGACTCCATGGATCTACTAGGGTTTGTCAGCAACAGGAATCTGTTTGCCAGCAGTAAGATCCTATCAGTGATCCTAAATTTTGGCTACCCCACTGCTTCTAGGTAAATAGGCAGCTGATCCAATACACCTCTCTCAACGATTCCTCACTACCCACTTTTAAGGCCCCCCCCTCCTGCAGCTGGTAAAATTTTGCCCATTAGCACATCCTCACAACACAGTCAAACTACTCAGGAAACACTCAAAAGTTTTAGGACGATTATAAATCTATCCTCTACCATGAAGAAAAATATGTCATCCAGCCTGACAATTACAGTAATAAATAGAATTTCTTACCACTCCCAACCTTCAAGGACAGCTAAAAAAACCCGAATAATCCAAAATGTAGTTAATGCATCTTGTGTTATGTGGCACAGAATGCCATGTGCACTGTTAATTACAATAATGAAAAATGACATTTTGCAAAGATCAGCCTTTCAGCCGGTTCTTAGCAAAAATGTCTAAAATAATGTAAAAATCAAAACGGTTTGAAATTTCACAACAGTATTATTAAATCCACCTACCACTACATAATCTTCTTGCTAAATGTATTCTTGATTTTATGTGCAACCTTTACAAAAACTTACATTTCATAACTATCCCAGGAGCTATTAACTCAACTATGATGAACTTTGCCCTAATTTTACTTTTTTATTGTTACGAATGATTTCTGTCATTGCAGGCGCCATGGTGGGGTGACTTATAAACTTTTCACTGTGCTTTTCATGTAAGAGTACACTATTCTATTCTATTCCTGACAACTGCTAGGAAGGCTATACACAACTTCCATCAGGGTTTTTCTCTTCTTTGTGGTTCCTCAATTCTACCCATGCAGATTTGACCATCTTCTGAACCTATGTCGTTTCTTGCTATCGATTTAATTTAATTTCTTACTAACAAGGCAACTCCGACTCCTCTGCGAATCTGCTGGTCCTTTCAACAGGAGAAATATCTTTGGATATTTATTTGCCAGACCTGATCCCCTTTCAGCCACGTCTCTGTGATACCCACAACGTCATACCTGCCAATTTCAATCTGTGATGCTCCCGGCATGAGGCAAGTCCTGCTGGCAGGTCCAACCTCGGGTCCTGAGCCACAGAAATGGCTAACTAGGCCACAGTTACAATCCTCACAGAGATGGTCAATTCAGGATTGCAGCCTGGTACTCCATGCTGCTGACGCAATCTGAAGCCGGCAGCTCTGCATCTGTGATAGCATCACTGAGAGCTGCTGAAAGGGGCAGAGTGTGCCTCCATTTTGAGACCTCCTCAAAGAGGAACACAAGAAATTCATTGCTATATTGAGGCAGAGTGATCAGAGAGGCAACCCTCTAATGGCAGAATCAAGACCAGTCGCTTTCCCAGTGGTGGGTCCTGCCTTGGGCAATGGTTCATTCAGCAACCAAGAAGTCCCTCTCAGAAAATTGCTGGGGTGCTCCTCTGCTCGTGACCAGTCTGGCACATGGCTTTTTAATTACCTGAAGTGACTGCCCACCTTCAGTTAGTAGACAGTCAAGGCCTTGCCATCTGTGGTACTGGGAAAATCGTCCAACAGTCAATTTTCCCAGGCTGTCTGTCTCCTGGCCCGAAGTCCCAACCGAGTCTCTTACATTTCAGATCAGAGCAGTTTTCAGTCAATACAAACTTTGTACCACTTAAGGTGATGAGATGTTTCCACACCAGAAACATGGGGATGTATTTACCTTTCCAATTAATTGCTTGAAGTTTCTCGTTAACCAAATTGTTTCTCTTGTTCCACTGCTCCAGCACATCTTTCATTAAGCCAGGGCTTTTGGTTGTTGTCAATATATAACACTATGGATAGCACATAATGCCAATAAATAGTAGAGGTTCAGTTTTATAAATACATTACAAAGGGGATTTTTTGGGGTACGGGACAGCAATTTGAGACAGTAACATTGTGCTGAATGCTCTTCTGCTTAACCCTGTCACGTGCCAAATGTTACGCTTGGTTTTCCTTTTACAGTATCAACAAAAGGACACTTCAATGCTGATCAAGTTATAGACAGACACATCCTGTTCCCTGCTTAACACTTTCAAGTCACCAGTGGACATTTTTTGTCCGTACCCAGTTTGGTCCAAGTGTGACTCCAGACCTAAACTAACATACTTGCCTTCTGAAATGGCCTAGCAATCACTAAATTGTATCAAACCTTGCCATGGCAAGTAGCTATGAACAATAAATTCCCTGAATGCATTTCAAGAGTAATTAAAAACTAGTGAAAATGTAGTTCAGTGATGTTTATCATGATTGCACTGCAGCACACTTATTTAAAAAAACCCTCCAACTCCTGGGCCACTGAAGCGAACAAGAACACGAAAAGTGTACTGTTTGGCTGAACAGAGGAAGCTTAGTGGAGACAATACAAAAGGTACAGGATTAAGGACAGGATGTGACACTGGACATCAGCAGAGGCCTAGATTATCGGGAGGAGGAAGGAAAAGGTAAAATTGTGTAAATCCAATGAGGTGGAAAGAAACTGGGAGAACAAGGGGGTGTAATCCAGTGCATAAAGTTTTAGGGTTGAGATAAAAGAGGAAAAAGGTAAAAGACAGCTACAGATTGAGAGTGGGATTATTACAGGTGGGGATCTTAAATATTAGCCAAAAGACAGAATGCAACTTTGTGGTTTGCTTGGCCATTTCAGGATTCAACCATATTGTTTTTGGGTCTGGAATCAGATACGAGCCTGGTCAGGTTAGAACAATAAATTTTCGTCACTGATGACCTTTAGGGAACCAGATAGGTTTTCACAACAATGCTGTAATTTTATAGACATAATTTTAGAGTCATAGACACACGCTCCTCAACCTACATGTATTTAACTAATTGAACTTAAATTCCCCAATGGTGGGACTTGAACTCATGTCTCTGGGCCTCTGGTCCAATAACTAATCCAATAACATAACCACTATGCTAATGCATCATGTAACTTCATGTAACTCGGGAAGGGTAATCACGTGCTAAGTGCTGTTCCCTGGATTCTCACCAAATAGCATTGGTCACAAGTGGTTTGTCGACAGCACTTCTTTAAAAAAATGATTTATGATGATTTAAATAGATGTATGATATAATGGAAAAGTACGTTTGTTGAATCAGTGCTCAGGGCCCACAAAACAAGGACTGCTAAAATTTCCCTATTGTTTTGCAATTGGAAATTAATCTCCCAGGCACTGCAACAAGCAGTGCAGAAGAACTTTACTGTTTAAATTTGTGAATACTTCCATTCTTCCTTCTGATGAGAAACCAATCTGTTACTAAGATTCAATTGCTTGCCTCCCTTTCATACCAGTTTACAGGTACTGACCACCTGACCTGCTCTTGCTTTGAGGTATCTGCAGCTTTCTGCCCATTTAGGGAGTGAAAGGAAGCCAGGTAAAAGTAAGAGATAGTAAGAACTGCCGACGCTGGAGTCTGAGATAACACAGTGTGGAGCTGGAGGAGCACAGCAGGCCAGGCAGCATCAGAGGAGCAGGAAAGTTGACATTTTGGGACGGGACCCTTCTTCAGAAATGGCAGTTTTCCTGCTCCTCTGATGCTGCCTGGCCTTCTGTGCTCCTCCAGCTCCACACTGTGTTATCTAAGATAAACGTAAGACAGGAACAAACACAGAGAATGCTAGAGAAAAACAACAAATCTGCCAGCATCTGCGGTGAGAGAAACAGAGTGAGTATTTCTTCTCCTTCACAACTGAAAGGTGTCTTCTTATACTTTTGACAGAGGTGCAGGAGGATCAACAGTTAAAGGAGCAGTACCTCAAAGTGAGAACAGGCTCAGCCAGGGCAAGGAAGGTGGTGGTGGATGGAGACTGTTCAGGCCTCTTTTCAAGGAAGGAGCGGAGGGCCTTCAGGCCCACCCCAATGAGGAATGGACATGTAGAAGGATTACATCCACAGTGAACAGGAGGTGGATACAGCCAGAAAACTGGAAACTACGGAACCAACATAAAACGTCAGAGGAATCATAAACGTAAGTGGGAAGAGACTGAACAAGGGAGAAAAAATACAATCAAGATGGGAAGAACGAAGTTCAGTGGGGCGTGCATAAGCTGATATGGCACTTTTGCCAGGGCTTGTGGATTTTGGGAAAGAGTTAGAAGCTGGTTGTGAGGGTTAGGAATTTTGAGGTGGGAAGCTGTAGAGGAGAGATCTCCAGAGGACATGAGTTCCTTAACAGTCCTGGAAACGGCAGCCTGACATTCAATGGCAAGTCATGATGCGGGGGGAGAGAGGAGAAAGCGTCTGAGAGTTGGTGCTCAACCTTAGCCAAAAATAGAGGTCAGCACGCCAGATGGCAATTGCACCACCTTTATCGGCAGGTTTGATAACAAGGTTGGAAGTGGACTTAAGGGAACCGAGTGCAGCAGATAAACACACGTTGAAGAAGTTTAAACAGTTGAAATGAGAACTGACGAGAGAGTTCCTGATTTTACAAAGGCTACTTTCCTTTCTTGAAAGGAAAGAATGCTGCTGTGGAGAAAAGAAGTGCGTGTGTGTTGGAATGAGTTTAATGCACCCTTCGTATGGGTTCAGGGAGAGTCAAATAAGGAGAAACCTACATTATAAATCCAAATTTTTGAAGTATCAAAAATAATCATTTTGTTCTGCAGTTAACTGATCTGTTAATAGAAATCAGAAATATGTCTTTAAAACATGGAGTTCAATTATATTCCCAGAAACATCAGAAACAAAAAGACACGTACTTTAAATTTTCATTACTGGAAAAATTTGGGGACTTGGTTGAATTGATCTTCTAGCTAAGAATAATGTTATATAACATGTAGGTGGCACATTAGATCCTAAATAATGAAGGAAACAGGAACAGTGGAAAACAGATACTCTGTATTGAAGTTATGTGAATAGAGAAATAAAAAAAGACTGATTGATGTTAAATTTTCATTCTTTTCACGCCCAACACCATTATGTAAATGTTTAAACTGCCAGATTAATGCCAACTTCAAACATGATGGATAAAACACCAACCAAAATTGCTGTGAACTTGATCTGGTCACATCTTTTTAAAAGCTTCAAGAGTCAAAATCTCTGGGGGCCAATTTTAAAATTTACAATAATAACAGTAAGCATACAGCAGGAAGCTGAGACTGAAACTCAACCAACTTTATATTCTTTGAGATACAGTACTCATTGCCAGCATTTGCTAATTATGGACCTTTTCACGTACAATGGTGTGTGAGTAAACTGCATCAGACAATCTTTACAAATGAAACTGAAAGACAGAAGAACGTTCCCACAAAAAGAGCTCACAAATTATTGCTACTATCAATGGAGGCATCCTTTCTTACTGACCAACTCAGGATTAAGCTCAAAATGATGCCATGTAATGTATTTCGAGTTTATTCCAGCAAAAGAACCTACTGTATGTTTATCCTGCGAAGATATCATCATAGACCTAAAGTAAATAAGGTAATTGAATAGACTGTCATCAACGTGACTAAACTATTTTAAACTAGTATAAAATTTATTACAGGCTGACAACATGTCTTTGCCAGTCTTAGATTCCAGCCTCCAGTACAGTATTTACTATAGCAGAGGGGTCATATTTTCTTGCAGTACTGCATAAACAAGTATAAGTTACAAACAACACTGATTCCCAAACAGATCTGGTTAAAAAAAAAACTCAGCTCAACACACGTTATTGGGAATGACAGGGTTTGACCAAGAAACATGCATTTTGGAGAATTTTTTTTTTTTTTTTTTAAGTGTTTAATAAACTTGAGCTTTCAGCTTGGAAACACAGCCATGCAATTGATACTCCACAGACAAGAGATTCAGAGAACAGCAACGAAGAATAAAATAATTTTACTTAAATAAAATAAATGCAAAAGCCACCATCTAATAATGGAAACATTAAGACTGTCAAACTGGAATAAGTCATTTTCCATTTCTAAATCAACAACTCAGTGAAGAAATCAGTCCTTTGCTTTATATCACACCAATATCAGATTACAGTTCTGTCTGAATTCATTTGGATCTGTAATGTGCTAAAACTCTATGATGCCCACATGCACACACACACACAATAGACAGGTTAAACATTATATTCACTAATTAGTAACATTGCTGATCTAATTCAGTAAATTAGTTGCAGTTACACACGAACAGGAAGCACGAGAAGAATTAAAAATTGGAAGAGCAAAAATCAGCTATCTTATTTTAACACACAGAAACACAAATTGCAAGAATCCACAATGATGCCCTGATAGGGTTTTTAATTCAGGTATATATTTTGTGCCAGGATCTGCAGCTATTTTCTAAAACCACAGTGAAAGTGGTTGCAAACAATAATCATTGAAGAACCGAAAGCTTCACAGAATGTGTCAGATCCCAGAGATTCTGAAAATGTAATACGTGTTAGACATCAGAACTTGAGACCAATGACCATTATAGAGCAGGGAAGAAAAGGGACTTCATGTTGGCTAAACAATAAATCGTAGGTGCCAATAATCAAGCAGGAGAGGTCAACGATCCTCAGAATTGATTAACTGACAAATTCTAAATTATAAGGAGCATCAGCTACAAAGAGTTAGGTCCTCCAATCTCAAATTCAGATTAGGGCATCAGTCAGCCAGAAATATAGGCCCACACATCATTCAGCAATTCAACATTATTGATCTTCATACTGACAGAGAGAATAGCAATTTGTGCAAGTTAAACCAATATATTTCAGAAATAGCAACATCTACACATTAGTCAGGACTGCTTGCAGATGTTTGAGCATATGTGTATTCAACCAAAGAACTATGGTAGGCTTTTTGTTTTATTTGTTATATCTGCAGAAGAAGTCACTTTTCCTATGTCCAACAGGGCTTACAAGTGACATCACTGATTGAAAGATTCCTGTGTATCCTGGGATACTATTGTAAATAATTGGGACTGAAGTCTTTTATTTTTCCTAATAGTGTGCTTTCTGGGTCATACAGCTCTGGAGCTGTTCTCCAGTAGGTTCACAAAGCAATGTGACATTAAATTTCATGCGTTAAAATATAGCAGCTAATTTATGCCTGTGTGTTAATAACACATTTTAAGGGATTAGCCACTACTTGAAACATGAATAAGTTATTCAAACAGGTTGAGACTTTTACACTGCAAGCAAAAATTTAAAGTTCAATTTATTTTACGGGATTATTTGTGTAGCATCAAGGCACCCAAGTAAAACTGAAGAAAATGGGAATTGAGGGAAATCTCTCCACAGGTTAGAGATGTATCTGGCACATAGCAAGATGTTGTGGTTATTGGAGATCAGACAATTCCGCTCCAGGACATCTCTACAGGAGTTCCTGGGGGAGTGTCCTAGCCTCATCAATTTCAGCTGCTTCAACTATGACCTTCCTTCCATCATAAGGTCAGAAGTGGGGACCTTTGCTGATAATTACACAAAGTTCAGCACCATTTGTGACTCCTCTGATACAGAAGCAGTCCATGTCCAAACGCAGCAAGTGCTGGACAATAATCAGGTCTAGTTGACAAATGTCAAGTCACATTTGTGCTATACAAGTGCCAGGCAATGACCATCTCTAACAACAGAGAATCTTAAAATCACTCCTTCTCATTCAATAACATTATCAACCCTGAATCCCCCACTAGTAACATTCTCAGGGTTACCCTTGACCTGAAACTGAACAGGATTAGCCACATAAGCAATGCAACCATAAGACCAGGCCAGAGACTTTGAATCCTGCATCAAGTAACTTACCTCCAAAGCCTGTGCTTCACCTACAAAATTCAAGTCGGGTGTGTGATGGAACACTCACCACGTGCCTAGAGGAGTGCAACTCCAACAATATCCAAGGAGTTGGACTCTATCCAGGACAAAGCAACCCACTTGATTGACAAATTCACAAATATCCACTCCCTCCACCAATGACATTCAGAAGGAGTGCATATCATCTACAAGGTGCACTGCAAAAATTTGCCAACGTTCCTTCGAAAGCAACTTCCAAACACATGACCACTTCAATTTAAAAGGACAAGGGCAGCAGAAAAATGGGATGCCAGCCCCTGCAACTTCCCCTCCAAGGCACTCACCATTCTGAACTGGAAACATATCATTGCCCCTTCAACTGTCACTGGGTTAAAATCCTGAAACTCCCTCTCTAACACACCCACAATGCCATCAACAGCAAATGGACTACAGTGATTGGAGCAAGCAGCTCACCCCCACCTTCTCAAAGGCAGTTAGGGATGAGCGATAAATGCTGGCCTATGTAACAACGCCTACAACCCACAACTGAATATTTAAAAATCTGTTTTAAGTCTTTTGTCATTCTTAATTTGTTTCCTCGTATTGTTTTACTATATTTGTTCGACCTATTTAAATACACCGAAAGATACAAATTCAAAATCCACATATATTTAGTATTATATGGTGCCCAGCAAGAATAAAACAAGTTGAGCACATTAGTAGAGTCATACAGCACAGAAACAGACCCTTTGGTCCAACCAGTTCATGCCAATCATAGTCCCAAACTAAACTAGTCCCACCTGCCTGCACTTGGCCCATATCCCTCCAAACATTTCTTATTCATGTACTTATTAAATGACTTTAAATGCTGTAGCTGTACCCACATCCACCACTTCCTCTGGAAGTTCATTCCACACACGAACCATTCTGTGTGTAAAAAAAATTGGCCCATGTCTTTATTTAAATCTTTCTCCTCTCACCTTAAAAATTTGTCCCATAGTCTTGACATCCCCCACCCTAGTGAAGACACCTGCCATTCACCCTGTCTATACCCCTCATGACTTTATAAACCTCTATAAAGGTCACCCCTCAACCTACTAAGCATCTGACTAATACTGGTTCATATCTTCAGTACCCTCTATTCCCAATGTGCAGCACTCTTAACAATCTCTTGAATAAGACAAATGGGCAAAGGCAGAGGCAACCTAATCCATATAATTGGGGTATGTAAAACTGAGTAACAAACTCACTGCCGCCAACAGAAAAGAATTGCTTTTTGCAATTTTCTATCTATGTTCATCATTGACCTTTGTGCTCTGTTGCACACAGCGTATGTACAAATACCCTTCCTACATTATTTTCAGTGAAGCCAAGTTGACACTTTTTCCTATGGCAATGCACTGTGCTTGTTGTGAAATTAATTATGTTATTATCCCAACCATGTAAACTATAGGAATCAAATTGTAAAAGGAACCATAGGTAAGTGTACTGACTGATAGCAACAGCAAAGGGGAATTTACTTTATTTTTAAGATACGTGTTGAAATTGTGGCAATGCAGGGAAGCATTACAACTGTTACACTCTATACTGAACCCAGGAATTCTTTTTGTTGTCACGGTACATCAAGTCACAAGTCTCCAGCATCATAATCCTTCACCTTTATGGGAAAAAGGAAGGAATGCCACACGGATGATGACAAATTATGTTGTAAAAAGTTCATTCCTGTCAACAATCTTAGTGTTTGCTGGCAGGACTATTTTCATTATTCCCAATTCTAACAGATCCCTCTTCACAGACCTTGGCTGTCTCACAAATCTCTTTGCACTGCATGTCTAGAAATCTCCAGAGGCAACAGCAACAGCAATGTCGCACTGTGCAATGCTAGAATGCTTTCTTTATCATAGGAAGTTTCAACTGTGAAATTACCTTTTTCCCACATTAAGACATCAGAAACTCAAAGACTACATGAAACAGAAAGCAACAGATCAAAAGACGTGTTACAGAGTCTGGACAGCCAGACACAGCATATGAGCAGATTTACCACTATAGATATATTACTAGATGTGGCACATACAATACTGGGGGATGGGGAGGCTGGATTGCTCAACATTACCATATAGTAATTTATTGATGCTGGCTATGGATTAATGATCTGTTAAGCCATCAAATGCAGATTAGAGACAAATAAATTGAATGATACATCAATCAATAGAACAAACACTGGGTGAACAGTTAGTTAGGAAATTGCAATGCAAACAATGAGCACATTTTCTAGAAACATTGGTATTCCTGAGTGAAGTGTTAAAAAGTTGAAGCAACACTGAAACAAAAGTTATGGGACTAAATTTTCCCACAAGTTGGCTAAGTGTCAACTTAAGTGAGTTTCATGGAAGATTTCTTTTCCTGAGCCCAAGCGATTTTTCTCACGCAATTTTATGCTGCTCACCTCATTAAGTATGGACCACATTTCCACGACACTGCTCTTGTGCTATTTTGCACTCAGTGGCAGCAAAGTGCTCACCAGTGCCAGGACCTTCCAGCATTCACACCACAGGCACCGTATCTAAACCCCAAACTGCGCACTCCATCAAATTCTGCCAGCCTGCTGTGAAACAGCCACTTTGAACGTGAAGTAGCCACCAGTGTCAGTGAATTAACCATGGGCTAGAGGAATGTGCAGTAATGCCACAAAAAGGCCAACTACCTCCTGCGCTCCAGAAGGGTTAAGTGTTACCACCTTTTCTCTTCTACTTCACAATCACTCTAATTTGGCCACTGCATCCATCAGCTATAGTCTACCACTGCCTATATTGCTATATTGCTTGCAACATCCTCCTAAATGGCTCTCATCCACCCATCCCTCCAAGCCACTGACCCATCCTGCCCAATGTGCTTTCTGCTCACTCTCAAAGACACCTTTCCTGACTGATGAGGGATCAGCTCGCTGACCATAGTGCCCCTTGGCTGCTCATTGCAGCCAGACATGAAAAGGTGCCCGGCTATCAGTCTGCACTAAAAGGCAAAGCAAGGGTGCTGTAAATATACAAGTAGGCATTATGTGAGTGATCATTAGGAGAACAGTGTAAGAGTCCTGAGGTACATCCTGTTCTGGTGTACAAAAAGGGTGCCTGTCCTTATGCGGCCTGCAAGCACCAATGAAATGAAAGGTGTCGATGTGATTCAGGCTGCAGTATTGAAGAGCTGAACTGTATGAGACAGGAGTGCTAACTGTTCCATGATTACATTGCGAGGCTGGTGTACTGCCAATGCCAACCTGTGGACAGAGGATACAGGCAGTCACTGCCCATGAAGCATGCCCTGAGGTGCCAGGGAATGCCGGCCAAGATGGAGGCTCAAGAAGACGCTAGTGAGTGGCAGCTGCCAGGTACCCAATTGTATTTTCATATTGAGACTTATTGCAGTCTAATTGCTCTCAACTGCTTGGAAAAATAATGAAATGTTAATACATGCAAATAGACCTCACCACACTCACTTGTGAAATTCTCATCTCGCCATTAAAACCTTGGGTGGAAAATCATACTTTGCCTCGTCGATGTCGAGAGCCTATTTTTTCATTCTCACCAGTCACTGCCAACATCATTCAGTGTCTGGGAAAATTCTGCTCCATGACTATAACTCAGACAGGACGAGGGTTTCTTAATTCAACAACTGCTTGGCTTCAGTCATCAAAGTCAGCAGTCCTAAAAATAATGTCTACTACAAAGAGAATTGTTTCAGTTTTGTTAATGCAGCCACAGCATAACTCTAAATTGAAACACTAGAAAGTTTAAGACACTATTTGTTTCTAACCTGGGGCACTATATAATAACAGGTCAGAAAACTATGTTCTTTATCTTTCTCAACATAATCTAACTTTTTGCTTCACAATTATTTTAGGAGAAAGAGGGTGGCCAGGAGCACTGTAGAGCTCTTGAAAACTACTAAGCATGACATTGTTCGTGAAAATACGGAAACGGTGTACATGTCAATATCATTTACAGCATTTACAGCAAAGGAAGAGGTTAGGAGGTGTCCTCAAAGTTCTCTCATTTCACGAAAGGTTCCTTTACATTGGAAAATTGTACATATCATTCCATATTTTGAGAGGGGCAAACCCGAGATTTATAGACCAGTTAACCTGACATTTCCTGCCAGGAAATGATTATAATTAAGTGTACGGTGGATGAATGCCTTGAAAATTTTCTGATCAGGCAGACCCAAAATTAATTGGTAAGGCGTAGATGGTGCCTGATGAACCTGTTCAGAATCTTTGAAGAGGTGACTGAAGTATGTCTATGGATGTTGTTTAAAAGAGTTCCAGCAGGCAATTTCTCAAGTCCCCCACAAAGGACAATTAGCTAAAGTTGGAGTTCGCAGAATTGAAGGAAAATGATTCACCTCGTCAGGATATTGACTGAATAGCAGAGCAGGCAATTTAATTTGCCGAGTCAAATTCTTCAACGATCTGTATAGGACCTCAAATATTCTATGCAATTGTAGTGACCTAGGTGATGAAATACAAAACCACATACCCACATATAGGATGACATAACAATAGGTGTATTGAAAGCAGAGTAAATAGAAACATAAAATTACAAAGAGATATTAATATTTAAAGTAAATGAGAAAACTTGTGGCTGATTAATTTCAAAGTATAAATGTGAGGTCATCCACGTTGGATCCAAAAAAAGCACGGAACATGATACTTTGGTAAATGGTAAAAAGCAAGAAACTGTAGAGATTCAAAGGATGCATGTTTCCAGGTACATAACATGAAAATGGCTGAACAGGTACAAATCAATTCTAGTCTTCCTGTTGAGAAAACTGGAATACAAATGGATAGGCAGTAAATACAAGAGTACAGCAATACAAAGCCCTGGTTAGATCACACAGGGGTGGCTATCAGTATGTTCCTAGGATCCCACTTTAGGCACAAAAAACTGGCATTGAAAGGAGTCAGCTTGGATTTACCAGAATGATATCCGGCACCCAAGTTTTAAATTCTCAACAGTTTTCACAAACTAGTGTCACCATCTGCAATTTAGAAGATTAGGTGGTGAATTAATCAATGTATTCAAGATATTAAGGTGTATAGATGATTAGACAAAAACATCTATTTCTGCTGCTTGTAGAATTTCCAAATTAAGGGCCATAGTGTAGTTTAAAACTTAGAGCCAGACACTTCAGCAATGAAATTAAAAAATAAAGCTATCCACTTGCTGTGGCAGACTTTTGGAATCCTCTTTCATGTATGACAATTGATGATAGACTAATTATTCATTTAAAAGATGAGATTAATAGATTTTTGGTTATCAAAGGTATTAGGGACATGGGGTAAAGATGGATTTGTAAGGGTAAGTCACAAAGTGGTCAGTGACCTTACTAAATGACTTGAGGACATAAGTGGTTCAATCCTGCACCCCACAGCGAGTTCTTGATTTTAGGCACCACCAGAGGAAGAAGGAAGCAAAGTACAGCAAAAATAGATTACTCACCCAAACTATTATTGTACTCTTTTAGGCTCTGTTGCTGAATAATTAGATACCCAGAAAAAGACGTTACAACATGTCAGTTGAATACAATGCATTCTTGTACTTGAGATATTACAAACCAAATCAGAAAGACTATAATTAATCTGACTCAGAGTAAGAATGCTATCTATTAATGAAAAGCTGCCCTGCCCCGAAGTTCGAATTTATGAACATGTGAAATATGGAGTCAAGCTTCACAAGAATGTCCCAGATTCCAATCTGCTCTGTGACTATTTAGTGGTGTTATAATTGGCCTGGACAGGAAAATGAACCATTTTCCATTTTTGAGGGTTATTTTATGATCATCTTGGTTTATACGCCCTACTTGAGAGAGTCAAAAGACACCGAGTTAAAAAACAGAGATAACAAAGTGTGGAGCTGAAGAAGGGTCCTGACCCAAAATGTCAACTTTCCTGCTCCTCTGAAGCTGCCTGGCCTGCTGTGTTCCTCCAGCTCCACACTGTGTTATTGCTGACTCCAGCATCTGCTGTTCTTGCTATCCGAGTTAAAAACAGAGTAAGGTATAGCTTTTATTTAAGTAGTGCCGACACACACACACACACACACCAACTACCCCATACTCCAGTAGATAACCAGCTGATATTCTCAAAAAAGTTTTGCATCAAGGGGATGAATATTTGCATGATGTACCTCCTGTTGGTATCTGGCAAAAACTGTCCCTGCATCACGAGTTACAATCTTAAAGACACATGGGAGGAAATTGAGGTAAAAAGGGAACAAAGGCATCAATAATTGGAGGCTGCACTTTACAGGAGGGGTCAGAAGACAAGAAGGTGGCTAGAAGCTGACCTATCAAAAAGTAGCTCTTCCAACAGCTACGACAAGTCAAAAGGAGGCTAAATTGGTTGCAAGTGGGACTTTCAACCCTCAGTGTAAGCAAGTCCCACCCTCCGGGAGTCCAGCAATTCTGGAAGTGCAAGGCGTCAGTAGTAGGCACTGAAAGGACAGTGAGAATGAGAACAAAGGAGATCTTGCCCATTACAAGGGTATGAACACTGGCTACAGTGGAGTTGGAAACTAAATTAAGGAGTAGGGCAGTAGAAATACAGTGGCAGACATTCAAAGGAGATATTATAACACTCAGCAAAGATACATTCCAGTGAGAAAGAAAAGAATCTAAGAAAAGAGTGTACCATCTGTGTCTAGGTAAGGAAATTGAAAGGGCAATATCAAATTGAAAGAGAAAGCATACAATTCTGCAAAGATTAGTGGTAGGTCATTCAGTGAAGCAAAAGAAGGCAGGAGATGGGCAATGGCACAGAAGGAAAGTCCTGTATACGTGCAGTGATGTAAAAGCTAGAAACACCAAGAACAGATCAACTTATCCAAACAGTGGAATGGTTCACTGACTGACCAACTGCTGTGAACACACGGGAAACTGTGTCCAACATTCACTTCAACAAAGGGCATTTTGCTAAATATGAAGGCCTCTGCAATGTGGTGTGAAGCTAAAAATTTAGGTTACACAGTGAATGTACGTAGCTCAGAGTAATTTAAAACAGGTGTTATGTCTATCTAAAAATCTCCTTCATACCATATTAGTTACACTAATGTTTTCATTCAATTGTATCCTGCACAGATGTACATCTCTTGTTAATGATGTGAATCTAAATGGAAGCGTAACATTCCATTACACAAAGGCTGAAGTTCCCTTCAGGGTAGCAAACACTTTATTTTACTCTGTGCCTCAAAGGCGCATTATAAATGCACATATATACCAACTATATACATATAATAGATACATCCAATTGAGTCTTTTAACATATAGCTCCGGTATGGCTACATGAATTCTTGCATACATGCAGACTTGGATACATGGGTGCTAGTTACAGGGATTGTCCTATTGTTGGAGAACTAGTGGGTACCCTATATTGCTTCCAGTAAGGAGGGCAAATGTGATTTAAGCACCCTCAGAACTGCCAGGCATTCACTGGGAACGGTGGGCTGATGCTAATGATGCAACAAGGCACAGCTTGTAGCTTACCACTGAATCCCGAGACGCAGGTTAGTGCAGCAGGATGACAGTCATGGAGAGGGGCAAGCAAGGTGGATTGGGAGGCAAGGACAGGGGAGTTTAGCTTTCAGTGGGCACATGTTTCTCAAAGTCAGGCTGCTAGATCAGGTCCCAAAGCTCCTGACAACAATAGCCATTCCCAAGACGCTACAAACAAGCCCAGCCACTATAATCTAATAGTTTTAGGGATAATTGCTCTCAAGTGGTTTGTTAATGAGTCTAATGGACATCCCACCACCAAAAAGGCAGGATTCAGATATATATTCACATGCAGCATGGAAACATACCCTGCGGTCCAACTCGTCCATGCTGACCAAGTTTCCCAAACTAAACTAGTGTCATTTGGCTGTGTTTGGCTCATATCCTTCTAAACCTTTCCTATTCAGGTACCTGTGCAAATATTTTTTAAATATTGTCACTATACCTGCATTACCACTTCCTCTGGCAGTTCATTCCACACACAAACCACAGTGTGTGAGAAACAGTTGCCCCTTGGGTCCCTTTTAAATCTTTCTCCTCTCACCTTAAAAATATGCCTCCTGGTTTTGAAGTGCCCCAACCTAGGGAAAAGACCTCTGCTATTCACCTTATCTATGCCCCTCATGATTTTATAAATCTCTATAAGGTCAACTCTCAACCTCCTACATTCCAGTGAAAGAAGTATCAGCCTATCCAGTCTATCCTTATAACTCCAACCCTCCAATCCTAGTGACATCCTGGTAAATCTTTTCTGAACCTTCTTCAATTTAATAATATTCTTGCTGCAGCAGGGGAGCCAGAAATTGAAGACAGCATTCCAAAAGTGGCCTCACCAATGTCCCTGTACGACCTCAACATGACATCCCAACTCCTACACTCGATGGTCTGAGAATGAAGGCAAGCATGCTAAATATCCTCTTAACTACCATCTACCTGTGACACAAATTTCAAAGAACTATGTACCTGAAACCCTAGGTTTCACTGTTTGAACACACTACCGAGGGCCCTACCATGAACTATATGAGTTCTGCCTTTGTTCGTTTTACCAAAATGCAGTACCTCGCATTTATCTGAATTAAACTCCATCAGCCCATTGGCTCAATTGATCAAGATCCCTTTTTGATCTTAGGTAACCTTCTTCACAGTCAATAACACCACCAATTTTGGTTTAATTCGCAAACTTACTAACCATACCTCCTAAATTTTCATCCAGATCATTTATATAAATGACAAACAACAGTGGACCCTGCACTGATCCCTGCAGAACACAGGCCTCCAGTCCGAAGAACAAGCCTCCATCACCACCCTCTGTCCCCTACCAACCCCTAACTTAACTGGAAGACAATGTTCTGTTTTTTTTTCCACGAATCCATTCTCTGACTTGATTCTCCCTGCCCCCAATCCCCAAGTCCATCATGTCCCATCAGCAGTCTCCATTAAACTCTGTTCACAGTTGCACACCAAGAAACACCACACTTCATCCTCATAATTCACTGACACACAACATCAGTTCACTTGTGCCTCATCTCAGCTCCTCCATGTGTACATTTGAAACAGGGAATGTCACACGTCCACAAAGTTGCAGATATTCCTGTTTTTGGTAGTACATATTGACCACGATTGTCTAAATTCTGCACCATCTCAAAAACAATTTCAGTAGGAAGAGAATGTTCATTCTGCAACAGCTTTATTCACTTAAGTTCAGAACTATCTTCCGAAAATAGTAAAATTTAAATATTTGCATAGTCAGAAGAGAAAAATCCTTTGTGATAAACATTTAGATCAACATCAGTTAGGCATAAAAACAAAGTTGCTGGAAAAGCTCAGCAGGTCTGGCAGCATCTGTGGAGGAGAAAACAGAGTTAACGTTTAGGGTCC